>NC_051435.1:13770243-13819815 GCF_001649575.2 Kryptolebias marmoratus | reverse complement strand
ATATATATATATATATATATATATATATATATATATATATATATATATATATATATTAAAAAAAGTGGGTCGAATTCAGTTGCTCTTTAATAAGGTGCTGCACTCAGTAGATATATAAGCTAAGTACAGACAAGACAATACTGTTTTCTGCAGTAGTTTGTTTCATTCTTTGAAAATCCTTTTAGGGTCTGACTAAATATTGATCTTTAAATCGCTTCAGCTGAGGGCTTAAAAAGTCATCCAGCAGCGAGAGACTCAAATTACAGTCAGAGGCAGCAATAAAACTGATAAAACCATCCTGTTGCTGCATTTATTTGTAGGCTGCGAAATAAAATGACCAACATGTGAATCAAACAAAGGGTGTATTTGTGTTTGGACCATTTTCTTTTACAACCTTTTTCTTTCCCCCAAGACACAGTCCCCTCTAATAGGAAGGTCTGTCTGACACAGCACTAGATTTAGTCTAAAGGTAGTTATAACACACTTGATTATGTTGTTTCTCAAGTTACTTGCATGGGTCGCAGAGGTGCACAGTCTTGTCTCTTGAGTTTTAAACAAGTTCAAAAAAAATTCTGCCACAAAATGGCAGACGAAGCCTTCACAAATTTATTGCAGCGTCTCCAACTTGTCTCAAGGGTGCTAGAGCTGTATTTTGAGACCTGCACGGGAGCGCTCCTCTGACAGAAAACCCCAATTCCAATGTCTATTTTCTACACCAACAATCAATAATATAGAGAAACGGGTCCAATCCCGCTTGTCTTCATTTCAAAGTGTACTGCAGTAGATTAAATCAGTAATGCAAGGGTGGCTGCCTAGGTCGGTACAATATGGCTGGAAGTGGGCAACAAAATAATGTGCACAGCCTAGAGTACAGGTTTGCAAGTCATGTATGTAACAATACGCCATGATTTCCAAAAATGTCCGCTCAAAAAGCAGCTGAACAGCCCGCTGGTTGCTTGATCACAAACACTCAGAATCAGTAAGATTGCATCAGAAAATGCACCTATTTTTCTTTTCGCAATTTTCTTACAATTTCACATCACCAGCTAGTCTCCAACTGTCTCGGCCCAGTGAGATAAAATGTTAAGGATATCTGCTCTAGGGCTACTCATTTGAAGCAGGGAAGGGGGGAATCTCCTACAGGTGTGAAGTGCAGCAGCTATTGGAAGTTTGGAAGGTTTTGCAATCCATGAAAGAGAGGCTTTATTTGTCAGAACTGAGGTTTCTAAAGCTCGGCCCAAGTTATTCTTCCCCAAGGGTTTCCATCCCGGCTGCTCTGCTTACACTAAAACACAAATTTGTCCTAAGAAGCATTTATGCTTTGTAAACCTTGTTTTAGGCAACAGGGATGTTGCAAAGAAATCTAACACATCTTCCTTTCTTGACTGTGCCACCTGATTTGACTCCTGGACAGACCTGTTGTCACTTTGACATTGGGTCTGTCAAACCGACCTGACCCTTGCTGTTTGTAAAGTTAGTTGGTTAATACTGCCTCAGAAAATAAATGATTTTTTTTCTATTACCATCCAGGCAAAAATATAACATTCCAGCTATAAATTCCCCCTGACTACACCAAAAGTACTACAGCTATCTACAACAGGTAGGATATTAATTGTTCATGACCTTTCTGCAGAACCCAACTTTAAAAGATCTGAACTATCATTTTAAGTCTGTAGAGCTGATCTTTGTAAACCTTTTGTTAACCAACTTCTCTTGCTCCAGTCAACAATGAGTGAATGGCAGCCTCAAATAGGCTGTTACCACAACAACACACCTACGCTACAACCTGCCTTCGCCATAGCAACCCTCCCACATGATGCTTGGGGCATTTGAGAACAGTCAGGAGTTACTATAACAACCGCACCCACCAACACCAACCCAGTTCTGAAACTGAGTCATGTCCCCTCTGCACAAACACCGATAAGGGGGGGGGGGGGGGGTTCCCTCATGTCCCCCTGGCTCACTTCTTCCACAGATATATTCCACTTTGACTTCATCCCAAGTCAGCTGAGCCAATCACATCCTCCTACACTGAAAAATGTCAAAAGAAAAAAAAGACAGAACCATTGAGACATCAGCAGCCAATCTCAGCCTTTCCAAGGGTCGGGCTGAGATTGTAAACACCGAGATCCTCCAACAGCCCTACTGACCTCAATCTGTGAGGGATTAAGATGACATTCTCAGGAACCAACACTCATGTTTGTCACTTGTGGGCACACTGTGCTGACTTGTTGTATCTGCTACATGCTAAGTTGCAACAAATCAACTGTATTCAAAGTCAAACTTTGATTTATTTATTACATTATAGTTATTGAATCCTGGAAAAAGTTAGGATCAATAAAAAAAGCTTTATTCCAGAAGTTATTATAATTATTAAACTAACACAATGTTAATAAAATTGTGTTTTTTGCAAATATAAACAGATCTAACAGCTGAAATTACAGCCACTATGATTGTTTTGTAAAGACAGATTATTGATTGTGGCATTAATTTAACTAAATGACTTAAGACACTTGCTTATCTAAGGCTTTGATGATTTCAGGGCTGAGTAAACCAGGCCAAAAACATTTCACCAGTCGTAACTGGTTACATTTACAAAGACACATGAAAAATATGAAATTGTACATTTCTTATTGGTCTTTAAAATGTGGCTTTTTAGGACTACGTGTTGTTAGAGTTGAGAGTCATAAATATGGTAAATAACAGTGAAAGTTATGAAGAACAGACAGAAACACTGACAGTTTTAGTCATTTCCTGAGATTTGATTAACCTGACAGATTGTTTGGTACATGGGGAAAACCTAACTGTTAGGAAAAGGAAAAAAAAAATCTTATAATAATAATTAAAAGAAAAAAAAAAGATTTGGCAAGCATCTAAAGGAAGATGTCTGTTCCTGTGGGACCCAGCTTCAACCAATCAGACCAACCGAGTGGAACCACGAAGTAAAATCAAACTTTTGTTGAAGATAGTTGGAAAAAAAAGTAAAGGATCTTTAAATTGAGGAAAGAAGTTTTCTGTCATCATTTAAGGAAGAAAAGACCCCTCAGTTCTTATATGATTTGTGCTACAGCAGCTGACCCTCAGTGGCCGTCAGTACATGACACTGATTGGAGGGAAATAACTGCAATTTTGCCATGTATCCATATTTTAAATCCTAACCACATGGAGTGTCTTATCCTGGGAATCTCTGGATAGGGTAAGGATTTGTTAAGCATTTTATATGTCCATAATCCTTTAAACTGTGTCTTTGTATAAGCACACACAAAAACAACACGAAGAAAATATTAACAATATGATCAGTTAGAAAAATATGGATTAATAAAGGCTGCATAATCAATGCAGTTGATTAAGAGAATTTGTTGATGTAAGAATTGTTTGTTGCCACTGTTTTTATTAATTCACGTTTTCATTTTTCAAACCTTTCAACTGGAATTACAGCCGTTTTCTCCACGCCACTAATATGTGCCATCAGTCAGGCTCTTCCTGTCAGCTCGGTCTGAGCCACAGCTTCAAACTATCATGGCGGAAAGGTCTGCGGGTGTGACAGTGCTGAACGAGGTGAGTTATAAAACGCTTTCAAAGGCTGAAGGGGTCTAAAGGATAGGAGCGCTTCAACTAGCTGACAAAAACGGATGATTTGTTCGCTCTGTAAGGTCTTTTTTGCTTAACAGCAGCAGCAGAAGACTGATGCACACAAGGGCTAGTATGAGGCGACTGAAAAACAATCCCATTGGAGGTTTTTTTGAGGTGCTCATTGGACTCTGTGAAGTAAGCTATGTTGTTTGTCTGCTACATTTCCAGCTAATAAATGTTTAAGGAAACTTTCAGACTAGATTCTGGACCCATGTTTGATTGATTGTGCCGACCATTGTTGTAGAGAGGTTTGTTTCCCCATCGAGATTAATTGTCCCACCGTCTTTGCTCCATTTTCCTCTTAACCTCTGTTGTTTTAAGAAACTATATTTTAAGTTTTGTCCTTTTTTTTTGTCCATGGAAGCAGGCAAAACACAACCTGATGGCTGGAAATCCACTATGCATGGGTGAAAAAACAGATCTCAATGGAGGAACACATCCCAACACAACAGCTGTATGTTAAAGTGCCCACATTTAATTCTAAAGATAATTAAAGAGCATTTGGCAATGGTACATTCTCCATTATTACATTTAAAATTTTTGTACAAGTTTCTTTTCTCTTTCTGAAGGCAAAACTACGCGACTAAATTCCATCAAAAGAAGGATTTCTTACCAAGATATACTGCATATTCAAGCTTTTTAATTTTTAAATACATATACAAGAAGCTGTTTTATTTATTTGTCATGCTGAAGTTAGAACTTTAAACCTATATTTTATATCTTAATTTGCAAGTCTGTGTTTAAATTTCATTTATTGACATAGTGTAAATGCCACAGTTGACCGTTAAGTATAAATTAGCTAAAATAATAGTGAAAACGTAGCCATTCAGATTAATTGAAAATGTAGTGGATAGATTATTCAAAATTGTAATTAGTGGCAGTAATTAACAACTCCTTTGGATGTTCAATGAATGTTTTTCATTTTTCTTATCAACCCTGGCAAAGATTAATAGAAAGGCTGATGAGAACACCTCTTTAATGCATTCCTATCTTTTAAACATCTTAACATTTAAACATGTTATCACAACAGAATGCATTTCTGTGTGTGTTTGCAGGAACTTTGTGTTTAGATTTAGGAAGCTATGACATATTCCTTGTGTTTGTGCCGATAATGGTTGTTCTGAGCGCATGTGGAGGAAGCACGCCCGTGCTCCTGTTATTTTGACTGACACAGGTGCCGTCAATCCTCTGCAAGTCTTTAAAACTCCCTTCCTGCTCTACCTCATCTGCAGCTTTTGCTTTCATCTCGCTCTCTTCCTGATCTCCCCCTCCTCCTTCGACCCTCTGAAGTGACTGACGGTTGTCAACCCTCAGGCTGGCCTTTTAAGTCCAATCACACGGGGATGGAAGTGTGAGGAGCACAAGGACACAACAACGAGCGGGAAGACGGCACGAGGAGCAGAGCATGATCATTTACGAAGTCTCGTCTGTACCCTCTGCATGCGTGCAGTGTTTTTAGCATCTCTCTCTACTGTGAAGGTAAAAAGAAAAAAAGAAAAACGGAATCAACAGAAAAACTAAATGCTGTGTTTTTGCGCAGAATGTTTATATATATATATATATATATATATATATATATATCAATCAATGTTTTGTTGAACTAGAGTTTTTAAAGATGAATAGACTCAATTTCATGATCTTTTCATGAGAGCAGATCATTATTGGAGGAATTCCTGCGACTTGTAATTTCTTGTGCTTCTTGCTACTAATACCAATTTTCAGCATTAATGATGTTAGGTGATTAAAACCTACTCATTTTATTTTAATTCAATGAAACTAGCATTCCTTGAAGGAATACATACTGCATGCCACCTTGCATGCCAAAGTTACAAACACAGATCTTGCATGATCTATAAGCAGTCAGAATGTGTGATGACGATGACTCTCAGCTACTACCACATCAAACTGTAGATCAATAGCTGTAAAACTGATTTTTGTCAGTTAGCTGTGGTAGCCATCTTGAATCAGTTTGACTCCCAAATGTAACGAGTTATAGATGCGCTTCCAATGATTGCTTTCTGACAGTTTCTTTCAAATCCATCCAGTGATTCATGAGTTATTTTGCTAACAGACATACATGGTTGACTCCAACAGTTGATGCCCATGTTTCAAACAAAGTTCTTGTGCACTCGGTGCTCAAAGTATATGATGGGAAAAACTCTCAGCTCCCACCAAGTTTTAACTAAACACCTGTGAAACTGGCTGAGTTAAAGACATTTATGTGTTTACTAAATTTGATTAGCTGTGGCGGCCATCTTAAATCGGGTCAAATCTAAACGTTAATCGGCTGTAGAAGAGCATGCAGTAATTAAATTCTGAGAGTTTCTTTATAATCAGTTAACTGGTTCATGAGCTCTTTTGCAAACAAACAAACAAACACAAATACTATCAGTTACATTGGTCATGGCAGAAGGTGAAATCTAATACCCGAGTTATGAATTAGTGAACGCTCTAAATTGTTTTGGTCTTCACTTTCTTTGCAGGAACATTATCATACATAGTCACAATGAAATCATTTGCATTTACTCGGAAACAGATAATTGTTAAAAACACCTGCGTGTGCTGGAACATTAAGATTTGAGCCTCTTTCCAAACTTTATTTGTTGCAACCAGCCTTGCTGACGAGCACTGCAGATGTTTGTCCGCAGCTGAAGTGGTTGCCACTTCTCAGTGGAGGACGATCTTGAGTGTCTGTGTTTGTTGCTGCAAAGCAAATGGCCGTTTGGCAAACCCAGCAGGGTAATTACTGTTAATTACTCTGTGAAACTAAGAGCACTGCTGAGAGGCAAACAGAGCGAGTGGGCGATCCTCGGCTCCACTTCACGAGAGTTCGGCCTTGTCGCCGAGCCCGACGCCACGCGTCGACCCAGAATCCCTTTGACGCAGGCAGGCGTGCCGCGCTCAGAACGAAAAAATCAAAAAAATATGTACGGTAACTCTGCCTACACCTGGCTTTTACCATCCAATATCAGACCCATTCACATCCTCCTCACCTTTGTTCTTCACTGTGAGAGCTGTTGATGAGTCAGGATGAGGGTTGGAGTGATTCAACTGGGATTATTGGGAAAAATGAGGGTGAAGTAGGAGGAATGAAGACAAAGAGGAAGAAAATAAAGATGAACAAGAAAGCAGAGCTCCTCTGGTTGTTACATCCCACTACAATTCTGACTTCAGAGGAGGAAACTGAAAAAATAATATTTATTTCCCGCCACAGTAGGTGAAGGTGGAGTGAAAAATACACCAACTATGGGAAGCTCATGAACCACTAGGCCAATTTTAATGAAATTCTCAGAAATTCAAGGTTGCTGCCACAACTAATCAGTTTCAGTCAAATACATCAATTATTATAAATCAGTCAGTTTTACAGATGTTTACAGTGTGGTAGATGTTGAG
Source organism: Kryptolebias marmoratus (assembly GCF_001649575.2). NCBI lineage: Eukaryota > Metazoa > Chordata > Actinopteri > Cyprinodontiformes > Rivulidae > Kryptolebias > Kryptolebias marmoratus. Next base: position 13,812,789 of record NC_051435.1, on the reverse strand, counting down.
AGTCTTTCGTAACACATACTCAAGAGTGCTATCCTTTGTACGACATCTTTGCCTAAAAGTTAAGCATTAACTATTACCTGATTGAAATTTGGAGTTAACCCATTTCAATATGGCTTCCACGAAAGGCAGTGGGTGATATTCATTGCTTCAGGGTATTCAAGGCCTTTAATTCAGAGATTTATTTCTGTTTGTTGCCTATGTGCAGGTGATGCTTTCACTCACTTCAACTATCTGAATTTATGTGCACAGGAGCACAAATCTACTAAATAACACAGTGTGAGCACTTTATCAGGTCTCTGGGAAATCAAACAACTGAGAGAAACTGAAGCTTAGAGGCTCAAGTCTACACACTACTGCCAAGACCGCCTGCTTATAACAAGGACAGAATGAAGGAGTGAAACAAGAAAAAAAGGGGGGCAAAGTGAGGATAATGACTTGAAGCCACAAAGAAAGACATGTAGTAGCCCTCTTTAATAAAGAACAAAGGAATAAGCAAGGAAAAAAGAAAAGAGGATGAAAGTTGAATGCTGCCATTTGGGATCTGAGGCCACAGCAGGGGGGGCTACATCCATAATACAACATATGATCAGATGAACCCTTCACCCAATTTACTCCAAGACACAAAACAGCTCTTTTAAGTGTTGTCCACTATTTATTATGCCCTTCTGAGTAACTATGTGCAGCATGTGCATAAAAGATGACATTAATCATATAGATCCAGAAAAAAAAGCAGTTATGCTGAAAAACAAAGACAATATGCTTCTCATTTGTAAGCGAGTAACAGTCAAGTTGCCTGTTGAAATGGCAGCTTTTGCCAGGAGGTCTCATCAGCCAAGCAGCAGCTAACAAGCCTCTTCTGAAGCACAAGTAGAGCTATGTCACCGACCACTTCTTTTGGAGAGAAAAAAAAAAGCTCGTGTTCATACATTGTTAAACTTCTCACTGACTAAGTCATCAAAGTTTGCTAAAGTTGAACTATATGTGCTCATGGCCATTTAAAAAATTACTTTTCATTCAGAATGATTAAGAAACTTATAAATATGGTTGCCTACCTAAACAGCAACTGTGACAAGCTCATGTGCTTCAAGAAAACGTTTTTTTTTTGTTTGTTTTAAGTTATATCAGGACCCCTGACAGCCTCCTTGTGTTAAGACCCAACAATTATTAGGGACGATATAATCTGTTTTTGTCTGTTTATAAAAGTAATGACTTAAAAATACATTTGAAATTAAACTAACATTCCTTGAAGGGACATATATTGCTCATTGCCTTGCAGGCCAAAGCTTTACACAAAGTTCTTGAGTGACTTGTTAGCACTCAGAATATGTGCTCGGGGTGAGTCTCAGCTACTACCACACCAAATTTTAGCTCAATATCTGTAAAACTGACTGATTTATTTGTAACAGTCATCTTAAATCAGGTTGGCTCCAAAGGGTAATCAGTTTGTAGATGAGTATTCTTTGATTACTTTCTGAGTCTCATCTACTGGTTCAGGAGATATTTTCTAACACACACACACACACGTATTACATCATCACCACCCAACAGATGATTTATTAGGTTATATAATTACTAAAACTTTTTAAATACCACTCTTACAAAAAAATATTCGATAATGAAACTGTTGTTGATACATCTACAGAAAGGTAATGAATGCTGTTGTTTCTGAGCTGCTTCCTCCAAACTCTGCACAAGACTTCCCCTTTTTTATGACTTCTAATTTATTTACTGTAAAAATGCATTTTTCATGAGCTAAGTTCCTGTAACAGAAACCACATGCGTGGCCTTTATATATTTTCAATTATCATAATCAGAACGTTGTTTTCATCAGGTCCTATTCAGCAAACACACACACAGACACACTACACTTTCTAAAACGAACCTGACGGGCTCCAAACTATTTAATTGGAACAACAAAAGTTCTTGTATTGTTGTTACCTCCCTGATGTTCTCTGCAATTTCCCCAGAAACTAGTAATTATGTTGATTTCACGTTTTCTTTGTAAAAGGTCATCCAGATAATAAACCTGGTATATGAAATAAATTATAATAACAAGCAATGTGGAACATAAACTCATAAACATAAAATAGATCTAGCTCTTATATGTGGTTACATAATTAATTTCTATAATACAATTTACTACAAGAAGAGACACAATGAGAAAGAACAAATAAAATATTGTCAGTAGTCTGTAATTGGATGTTCTGTTGACTCACTTTCAATTATTCGTAAGCAGCCGACAGCTCTCATTTCACAAATAAGTCTAAAGTTTGACATTGACACAGCTAAGGTCTTACAGCCAGGAATAATTTTCCCCAAGTGTGAGCGTGAAGAGTAAATGTTTCATTAGCACAACATTCACACATATAATAAAAGCACCAGAGCTCTGCATCTGCATAAATTCCTAACTCATCAACATGTGCCAAATTTATTGGAATAATCAAACAGCTGTGTTAAAAATAGGTTGATCTTCTTAAAAAATATTATGTTTCCTCTGGTTATGAATGCAGCCACAAAAGAGAGGGCTGAATTAAAAGGTTGAGGATTGCATGTTAAGCAATGCCTCTTTATTCATTCACTTTATAAGTACTCAGCTGTCACATGAAAGTAAAAATATTAAACACAAGTCAGAGGTGGCACTCTACCTGTCAAATTACAGCAAAAAAATGATTGCTTTGGTCTCTGATGGTGGTGTGTAATACATCATTATGTGAATGAGAACATTCCTCACATTACATCAAGTATTATTAAAGTAACAAATATTAAAGTAACAAATTATTTTGTCTTTTCATATTAAAAATATACGATGAACCAAAACTACATTTCTTTTATTTGTGTGTTAGAGTGCTATTTGAGACCTTTTTGCCAAAGGAATGAAGCTGCTGCACATTTTGGTTGTTAAAAGTTAAAAGTGGGATGACTGTAAAAACAATTATCCAGGAAACTCAAAGTTATTTTTCTGTATACTGTATACTATTGATTTGAATACACTGATGTTCATTCATAATAACATCACAAATGATTGGAAATATAGTTTAACACTGCAATCCAGCAGTGTGAACATTTTACAAAAACAAACTAAAACAAATGAGGCAATAATTTGCTTTCTAAATTAGGAACTGAACGTCTCACACTTTCTTGGCTAATCAAAAACCAGAACTTCACTCTGTCCTATCATATTACATCAAATCCAATCTTCTAAAAATGTGAAGAGAGAGATGAAATAGAAAGAGGAAGGTGGGGGTTTAGCTGAAAGGGGTGAGAGGATATGAGAGATCTCACTGACGCCGTTATGAGTTTTTTTTTAATGTGGAGTTGTGAGGTCTCCTGCCAACGCATCACTCTCAGTGGGTGTGTGAGTGTGTGTGGGTGTGTGTCCCGCTCTCAAACACAAAGGTCACACTGACTGAAAGGAAACGAGCCTCTACATTTAATAAAGGGGTCTCTCAAGCATTCTGTTCTGTCTCCTTACACTGTCATTCATGTTCAGTCTCTGGCCCATTTTTCTCCTCACTCAAGCTTCCCTCAATCAATGTGCCAACAGAGCTCATCCATGCTCCCCCACCCCTTTATCTTCCACATTATGTGGTGAGCATACTTTTCATAAGAGGAGCTGCTTGTCAGCTCCTAATTATCACTTATTCTGATTTTCTTCACCTTTTACCTTCAGCTCATAATCTTCATGATGGCTTTAAAACACAGGATGGCAAATTTTTTAGAATACGTACTTCACTGCAACCAGTTTCTTATCTAAATATCAGTGAAACAACGACTGTAATGCCGTTTCTTTTATTTATACTAGCAGTAACATATTTTCTATGTGTATGCTACTTTGCACAAGAAAGAAAGCTAAACAAATCTAAGCCCCAATGGCTATTATTGCCCGCTGTACCTAAATTACAGTACGACAGGCATGTCAAAGTTAAACACTCTACCCATCCCCTGAAAACCCAACCAAACAAATAGACAGTCATGGCTAAGGGAATAGCTGCTCTCTGACCCATACTGATGAGTCTAAGCAGCAGAGGTATTCCCCCAGTGCTTGCCCAAACATTACCTGCAGAGCTGAGACTTAGCTGCTCTGGGTCACACAGTCCTGAGGGATGCGCTGCCTATTAGCATGGAATTTTGGAGAAACACACAGCAGGTGAAGGCAACACTGAATGGGATCATACTGCCATCTTCTGAATTATGAAACACATAAATAAGAATCTCACTATATTACTACCACGTTTTGGATGCATTTTATCTGAACAAATCATTATTTTGATACCCATTTTCTGAATTATTTAAGCTTAACATCCTCTGACAGTAGCTAAGGAGTTCAAAAATCGACACTGATCAACACAGATAACAAGTAAAGCAAACATTACTTATGCCAAGATAACAATGCAATGTTCTGCTTGGAAATCTTTGGCCCCTGATTTAACTTTGGCATGTACCTGATTAGCACAGATACCTCCCAAATCTCCTAAAGCAAAAGGCTGAGAAACGGCATATTCTAAAAACTCACACAGCTTAGGAGCCAGGAGTGAGACCTCCAAGGTATTGACTCAGTTTTTAAGCTCCCCAGATCCTAGTTGAACCACGCAGAAAAAGTGAAAAGTGTCAGAACAAACCAAATCTGCACAATCCCCAAAGAATTTGTTGGACCCCACTAGACAGCCTGAATAGTTGATTTTCACTCCCTTAGAGGCTAGATTTGTCTCATAGGTGAGTAAGGTGGTTTCAAGGTTGTGACTTGTTAATGTGTTGGATATACCACTGCTAGACATAAATTGTTTGTGTAAAAAAATCATTATTTCCAAAAACTACAAAACCAGAAAAGAACAATTCTATGAGCCGAATTTCTAATTGAGGGTGGAGCTATGAGACTTCACCACTTCATCCAAGTTGGATATTTGTAAAACTTATAGACATCAAGACTGATTAGAGTCCTGATTAAATGTACAATATTTATCATGACACAACATAATGTAGGGCTGAAACGATTAATCAGATTTATCATGATGAATCAATTATTGCAATGATCATCAAATAATTTAGTAATCGATTAATTGTTAACTGGAGAGTACAGACTCAAAAAAAGGCCAGTAGCTGAAAGAACATACCCAGAGCATTAATTATGCCAAAACAGTACAATTTATGCATTTTGCATTTAAGACAAAAAAAATCTTTGCCAGTAAATATGTTCTACCTAAAACTCCTCATGTGGCATAGTTTTAGCTACACCTGGTTCAAATTCTGTAAAAAAAAAATCTCCTATTAAGCACTTTTTGCTATACAATTATTAACTGGTTAATCCAAAAAATAATCACCAGATTATCCCTACACTCTATTAATGTTAAGTCAATCAGAAAGAGCTGAGCTGAAGTATTTTTTTTTCACTGCAGATGCACTCTTTGCTACAGATGATCAAGCATTCACTAAAATAATTCTGCCATTGCATTTTAGGCAATGAAATGTTTATTTATTTTATTTTTTTAAATAAATTTTTTGTTTGAATGTATTTCTTATATTACATAAAAAAGGCTTTAATGAAAAATCTGCAGAATGTGTCAGTTTTTTTTTTAATCGGATTATCGATTAATTGTCAGAATAATCGATAGATTAATTGATAACTAAAATAATTGTTAGTTGCAGCCCTAATATAATGCAAGGCTGAATAGGACAATGTCCTTGTCCTTTAACCTTCAAAGATAAAACCTCTGAAACAAAACTATACGTTTTGACAACAGGCTGTTGGAAAAAAGAGGAAACATGATCCAGCAGACCCAAAATGAGGCCTTCAATGGGGCTTTGTAGCTGTCAGGAATTTCTGAAGTGTTCTGAAAGCAGTGTGCATGTTTTCATGTGTGGTACCCTAAGAGGACTTCTCTTGTGAAGTGGTGCTATATACAGTATTGAACTGTTTGTTCTTGTGACTGCTGATTAAGTAATTAACACAATTGCTTTGGTCTAACTGGAGGAATGTAAAAGCAGCAACAAATGCACAGAGATTTTATTGCAACGATCGAATGCTGACTTCCTAGAATCAAATAATCACAACACCGAGCAAACACCGTCCATGCTGCCATGGTCCACCCCTCAAGTTGTAAGGGGGCCAAGAGTTTGTACTACAAAGAATCACCAGTGTCTCAGTGATGTAACGTCAGGTTCAACACAGGGTTTTCAGTGCCACAAATTTTGTTCATTTTTCATGGAGAGGTGGTGTATCACCATGGTAACTGATGCTGGGAACCTAACCTGCTCTGAAGTAAGTTAGACATAACAAGAGCTCAGAATATGCAAGGAACCACCTCTGACTCAATTATAATTTTAAAAAGGTGAATGCAGGGAGATTTCCTTTTTGCTGTTGAAGAAACCAACAGAAGGGGGTTGTGTTTTAAGTCACACCTATCTCACCTGAGGTCTCACCAAAGGTTAAGGCCATTACTCTCCCCCTAGAACAGTTATTCCTTGAAACATGTGTCAAAAACAGCTCACAGGTTGGTAAACAACTCACATGTACAATGACCCAAATGACCCTCATGATAGACGGGTGGGCAAGAGACTTCAAAAACTCAAGTGTGAATGTCTTTGCCACATCTTATAAACCTGTAACTCACCACCAGTAAGAACTGAAGGAACCTTTCAGGTAAGAGACGTAGCATTTTTAGAAGCCTGAAAGGAAAGTCTATTTGTCTTCTTTTTACCCCCCTTTTCCACCTGTCTAAATTGTTCCAGTTGAGTCAACAAACAAAAAAGCATCTTCATGATAAATATTTCTGTGGCAGGGAATGATTTTGTTGCCTCACCAAGAGAGGAAATAGGTATAAAACTGAAAGAACAACTGCATTTTCAGGGCGCTAATAACCCTTGCTTCAAGTTAAGTCGATGGTGGAAGAAAAAAAAAAGACCTATATCTTAGCTATTCATTATTGCCTCTTTTGTAAACCCTGCAACTAACTTTGATTTTTAGCCTTGTTTTCAGCGGCAGCACACATCTGTTTTATGCTGGAACCTCTAGTAACCCTAATATATTAGAACTACTCTCATCGCTGGGAAATTCAAATATAAATATTTTAAAAAGGAAAGTAAAAATTGCTTTTTACACATTTTCTGCTGAACTTGTAGATTAATCCTCTATCGGTTGGCTGAACTTTATCAGGGCCTTAGTAGAAAATAATATGTATCCAGGTTTTCTCATTGTACAAAATCATTCAGGGAGCGAGGGGTACATTAAAAGAAAAAGGTGGGAGAGAAACAGAAAATACAGGTTGGCAGTGAGTGAAGGAATGGGTTTCAAAACTGTAGCGGGAGGATGCCGACGTGGAGTTAAAAGTCTGAATGTTTTGATAAGAGAGGAATCCGTGGTGAGGAGAGGCTTTCGGATATGAGGCTCTGTTTATACAAAAAGGCAGAAGAGGAGGATTTACCACTAACTATGAAACCCTACAAACACTTACGAGCAGATACACAACATGACGCTCACTGAGGCCCAGCCAGGGAAAGGAGTCTGAGTGAGCGTTCTGGGAAGATGGAGAGTATGAGAGAGATTAAAAAGGCAAAGCGGGAGAGGAGGGACAGTCAGGAGAGAGGTGGGAGTATGAAAGACAAATCTTCCTAAGAGCGTTTGAGACGAGCTGCGTGCAAAGCTATCGACAGAAATCCTTTTGAGAATCAAAGGTTCACTCATCATACCTAAACATGTAAAATGGTCCATCTTTCCTCCAATTCAGCATCATCTTCTTTTCCCTCTTTTTTCCCCTCATGCGTCTTCCTCTTCATGAGCGCTTATATATATATATTTCCATCATTCACATACTTTAAGCGTTTCCAATCTGCCCGTGTATGAAAATACCATGGATTTCAGCAAACACCCGAGAAGGCAGAGATAAAAACAGACACCCCTTGTGTTTGGGTTTATTTGTTTTCTCCATTGCTCCTGTCCTGGAGGTTGTTAGTACATGTGCAGTTTTCTCCTCAGATAGCCACTATCAGCACAAAAACACAACTCAAAGTCATTACCATTTCTACAATCACACATATACACACCAATGTTGCCATGCGATACCTAAAGGCACACATAAAAGCAGACGAGCACTGCCACTCAACAATCATTCATGCACACTCTCATTTTTACATTATATACAGAATGTATCAGTTACATAATGACTGTAATAATTCTGGATGTTTTTATAAATAGTACTAAGCTTCATTCCTCAACTGCACAAAGTGACTTCATTCTTTTTTTTAATATTTCTCAACAACCCTTCCAGGAGCTCTCACCGTTTTCCTTCATCTCTCCTCCATCGTCACTTCAGCCCCAGATGGTAAAGCACTGTGACCAATTAAGACTTCCCTGAGGATAGAACCAGTTATAGCCCCAGCCATCTGACCATTTCTGTGTGTGTATGTGTGTGTGTGAGTGTGCAAAAAACCTTTTAAAACAAATCACTGCCTATTAATCAGAGTACAAAGCCCTGCTTTTAGGGAACTTCCACACACCTGCTTCGCTTTAAAAAAAGGGCATGCTGCCATACAAGACCAGAAGCTGTTACCGTACATTACCGCTTTGGATCCATGCATAAGCACAAAATATGGGGTATCATTTCATTAGAGCAAGTGCAAGGCAGAGGTCGAGTTTGACCAGAGGTGCAGAGGCTTAGCAGCTGTGCATGTGTGGCATCAGTGTGTGAGATGCAGTGTCACTGAGGGAGAAAAGGCAGCGCTCAGTCACCAGGCATCCATCCAGCATGACAGCAGATGAGAGAGCAACTGTCAGTCTGAGCTGCCAGCACTGAGGGGAATTAGGCATATGCCACGCCAGCCCCACCCCTCTCACACAAACACACGTCTCTTTGCCCACATCCCAACGTCGCCGCTGTGGCACCAGAGCACAGGTGCCAGCATATGTCCAGGGTCTTCCCTGCAGTCTGCTGGGGAGGAAGGGGAGGAGAAGGAGGAGGAGGAGGGGAGCCTGGTCTTTCCTCTTTCTGATCAGTTACAGAGTTAGTTCTTGCTAAAGTTTTTCCTTGTTTGTGAGCATGTTTAGGCATTTTTAGTATTCATAAAGCAGATTATAGATATAAATATCTCTGAGACAAAGTAGAGTCTGTTCAGTGTTGCTTCTTGGAAATAAGTTTGTCTTTACCAGGCTTCTCAGCTTGTTTTCCCCCACTTCTTGCCTTCAGCTGGTTTTACAGCCCACACTAAAACCCTTTACATCAGAAATGTTTTTACATAATCCCTGTTTTGCTAGACCAAATATAAAGGAATTCTGTGATTACTTTGCACATGTTGTGGGTGTGATCTAATCTTTGAAAGTACTATCAATAAAAGTTCTCCCTGCTTTGCATCTTCTTTTGCACAGATCTGTCAATAAGGAGAGAACATTCGTAGACAAATAGGTACAGCCACAAGAAAGTGATGAGAGTGGAAATGCCTACACAAATCCTTTAATGACACTTACGTTTTGTGGACACTGACTAACAATGGCAAAGCGTGGTCAAAGTAAGAGCAACCCTACAATCTGAATGAAAAAAGTACTCAATGTACTGACTTCTGTGAAATTATTTTAATTAACCCCCTCACCACACCCCCAATCACAGTATGCTATGGTTAGATTTGTTCTACTTGAAAAACCCACACAGTGTGGACTTAAAGAAAAAAGGAATGCTTTTACCACTTAAGTTTTTTTTTTAAATAAAACTTATACAGGAGATGCAGTTATTCCCTAGCAAGAAGAGGATATCTTACTAAAAACACACAACTAAGCTTTTTTAATGCATTTAGAAATGAATAACCTGCCACAACTGAGGACGTTAGTGCAAATGTCTGTGAATGGTTGTTCTTTTTTTTTTTACAACTCGGTGTATGCAAATGAAATGTGTTGACCATGTGTGTTTGTGTCAGAAGGGATTATCAGATGGATATCTTGAACCTCGAAAACCTTCTGCCCCCTTATGCTAAGATGAGGCTTCAAAGCAGTGGCTATCAAACAACATAGCTGCATCCTCAGTGTCCCTGCTCGCACTCACCATTCAAGGCCATTAGCCTCACTGAACGTATTATGACATGGTGAACACAAATACTCGTTAGCACATTATTCACATCCATATTCATGCTGAATTCATATTCAAACCGAGGCTGTGCCCTGCTAATCTCAAATAGAAGAGGCAGCAGGTCCCTAAAGGGTTAGCGCTTAGCTAAGCTAATCAAATCAGCCAGAGGTACAGTGGTGCAGCTTAACACATGGACATTATTAGCAAGTAAAACTCAACATGCATACCAACACACATAAATTATACAGAACCACAGATCCAATTTAGATTTTCACATAGGTAGCAGTTAAAATTTCTAAAACAGTATCTGCGTAAGAGCTTCTCTGTAGACTACAAGAAGATCTGATTTATGTTTATTAATAATCGTTTCATAGCTGGCCCATTAAAAACTCTGAACCAAAGGCAAGTCCATAAATTCTAGCCAGAGGTCAACACAGGTCCAGAAGTACCAACAATTTATGATCTGACCTGAGTCCAAATCTTTTGTGAGTGGTATAAAGTGAAGCCTGCTATCATAATCATCAAAGAACAAATGTGAAGTTTTGCATGAATGCAGTAAACATGACTCATAAAGAGACTCTCCTGAACCATCGCTCCTTCTTAATTGGTAGTGCATCACTGTGCTGTCAACAGCAATGTTCTTACTGTTCAAGAAATAAACAGCATGTTAGATCAGGTTGGATTATTTTCAGGTTTGTCTGAATCCTGCAGTTTTCAGACGTTCTTTCTCGACAAGTAATTACAGAAGTTGTGGAGGCAGAAATTTGCAAATATAACTGATGTATCATGGTTATCAGTGATTCTGTCACAGTGACCCAGAGAAAACAACTCTGAGCCAGAGTGTCTATCATTGGTATAATAATGTGCATCTGTGAAAATAATGTCTGTTCATTACGCAATTTTGTGTACTATGTTTCCCTTAAAGATACCTGGAAAAATATAAGGGCTATGATGCTAGTCTGATTCAGAGAAATCCGAATGCATCAAAAGGAGACACCTGGGGTGGTTTGGGCATTTGATTAGGATGGATTCTTGTCACCCATTTTTGAAGGTGTTTCAGTCATGTCTTTCTGGGAGGTAACCCCAGAGAAGACCCAGAACCAGCTTTAGGGATTATCCATCCTCTCTGGCTTGGGAGCACCTCGAGATCCCTCAGAGCAGAAGGAGCTGAAGAGTGTTGCTGGAGAAAGAGATGTCTGGGTTTTCCTCCTTGACCTGATGCCTCCGTGACCCAGCCTTGAATAAGCAGTTAAAAATGAAAGAACTCATATAAAACGATCAGGTACAGAGTCCTTTTAAGCAAAACCAATGCAAGTCTTTTTAAACTTCTGCCTTCTATGCACCAACTTTGGCCCAAATTTACATCTGCACCTACAATTTAGTTCAGCTTGTTTTACAGGAGTACAGACATTAAGGTGTCTAGTTCTCCCTGTTAAGCGCTCCTTTATTCACGGCAGTGCATGTTCTCTTCAGCCATACTATTGTCAACCAAAGTGATCCAGCGGGTTGTTAAACCTCTCTTCAGTGCTGTTCCATTGCAAGTGTGTGCTCCAGTGGGACCACTACAGCACCATCCCTCTTAGACTCAATTACGGGGGCGACATTGGTCCTGACTGACATCTCACTACAGTGTGCGACTGTGTTTCAAGCGTGTATAAAATATATATCTATATATACACACAGTATATGTGCATCTGTGTATAGTAGGTTGAGTTGTTTTAATGTTATTGGCAGGAAGCTCTGTCCGCTAAAGTGGATGAGATGTGCAAGGAAATGGCAAGCTCGACACGGTGATAAAATCTCTTTCCATTTGGAGTCCTGCCTGGTCGGCAGCTTAGAGCCAGCTTGAACAATCATACTCACACACAAATGACAAAAACGGAAATGTAATTATGAAAGAAACTGAGAGGTGATGGTGAGGCCAATGTGAGGGGGGAGGCAGAAAAACCCTCTCCAAGGATTGACGAATAAGATAAAATACTCCAGTCACACATAGACGTGTACTTCCAATCGATGCAGAGAGACAGAGAGATACAAAATGCCTTGTCTCTTCATCTCCGCTTCTTCACTTTCACCTTATCTTGAATAGTAACGTCTTGTGTGTCTTTTGCTAACACAAGCAATCATTCATTTGGCTAAAAAAAAAAGATTACTCTCTTACTCTGTCTTTTTTAAATCTCTGTTTTCTTTCCCAATCTTGCACTTTAATCACACTTGTGCGTTCCCGCTGTAATAAACTTCAATGAACTGCTGTATTGACAAAGCCATATAATACCTGCATGACCAATGCCGGCATGGGGGGGTGGTGGTGGTGGTGGTGGTGGTGGGGGGGGGGGCGTCTGAGGAGGAAAATAAGGAATCAAATCTATGCTATGGATTGATGAAAGAGATGGGAGAGACAGTAGTGGGAACAGGAAAACAGGAGGTGGGCTCTCCGTGTCAACCAGCGTAACAGAAAGAATGTGAGATGACATCTCCCCACTCGGTCCATCTCATTAGGAGTAGAGGAGTGCAACTTCGACTCCCTTGTGGAAAGACGAGCAGGAGAGACACACAAGTCAGACATGCACACGCTCACAACGCTGAGCTCAGCAGAAGCACGGTTCAGCCACACTTACTGCATGTTGGGCCGTGCACAGTCTTGTCTATGCCAAGAAAATCAACACTCTTGGTCCTTGCCCTTTCCACAAAAACTCCTGTCAAAAACTGGTAATGTACAAAAACATGCACTTAAAAAAAAAGCTAATAAATTGGATTTAGACTTCGGATACGCAAATTTCCAGCTCACAGTAGAGCTACAGTTTTAGTTCTCTTCTCAAGATGTGCGAAAACAAAAAAATAGATCATAAATACTGTGAAAATGAGAAGTGTGACTGAAGAGATGTGGTATTTTCCTGCGGCTTGTTCTGAAAATGATTTAGGAACATTTTTTTCTTTTTTTCCTTAATTGAAATTCCTCACTCTCATCTCTACTCTTTTTCCCCCTCTTTCTGTTTCTGTCCTCGTCTCCTCAATTTGTGCTGGCTAATTGCATTTTAGTACTTGTGTGGCGGTTAGTAACTATATTAACCTTAAGAGTCAGATCAGCAGCGACTGCTTAAAATGCAGTCCTATGATGGTAAAAAAGCTGTAATGCGGGCTATACCTCAGGGAGGTGTAACCAACCACACTGAAGTGAGACCAAGGGCTCGTCAATTATTGGTCACATACGTTATTCAACATTGCTCCGCTACCTATTTCCACTAATGTCACTTCTGCCCCCATTTTTCTCCTTTCCAATTTTCTCATCTCTGCCTCCTTATACCATTCATCTTACTTTCTTTCTTGTAAATCACTTGATGCCGAACATATTTTTTTCCCTTTGGTGTCAGACATCTAGAAATGGACTTTTTCCTCACTTATCAGCAGTGAATAAAGAAAGGGAGCCAGAATGTGAAGAAATTTACAATGTCTTCAGTTCTTCAGTATGATTGCTATATAACTAAGGTACAAGGAAAGAACAAGCCAAACACGGGGGTTGAGTCTTTGTATCTGCCAGCATGAAAACTCCTATGGTGCTCTGTTCAGCAGTGAGGGCACATGGGAGTGCCATAAGTAAGACTGGTGTGTCTAAGCCAGGGCTTGTTGTTCTGCTAGCTGTTGGCCACGCTCACACACAGGCTGGTGCGTAGGATAAGGACAACCAGGATGGTCATGTCGGGCAGTTGTCCTTTTCTTCTGTGATCTGATGTGTAGGAGGAAGTCAAGCTCACACCAAATGTACAAACACAGAAACGTACACTCACATGAAACAGATGGAATTCTGTGATTTTCTTGCGTTAAAAAAAAAAAAATTTGGAGACTACACACAGACTTTTAAATAGCTCCAAAACTCTCAGGTTAAATGCAGTCCTTGTGTAGCACTTAACTACTTAAAAAGAAGCAGAAATAAATACTGAAGTGAGGGAAAAAAAAAACATTTCAAATGATGGCAAGAAAAGTATGGCATTGGGAGACACGTATCCTTCACTAAGACATTAGTGGGAATTATTGTTTGTTTTTCTTGGCTTGTAAAGCAGTAAAAATACAGTGGGTTGCAAAAGTATTCACTCTTATGGTAATTTTTCTATTTTGCTGTCTTACAACCTGTAATTAAAATGGATTTACAATTTGATTGTAAATTATGTTCCTATACAAAATATGCCAGATTAATAAAGCTAAATAGGGGGACAATACTTGATTTAAATTCTTAAAAAATATGAAATTGAAATGTTCTGTAAATATGTATTCAGTCCATTTGCTTTGAAGCCCCAAACATTTGTTAAATAAGATCCACCTGTGAGCAATCTAAATGCCAAATTATATGAACCCATCAAATGATATACAACTGCTGTAGCAGCCCCAAAATCAACACCAGTCCAACACCTTTAAGGACTACGAACAAGCAAGAGACAGCTTGTAGATCAAGGAACTCTCTACACAAGTCAGTGACAAAGTTGTGGAGACATACAGATCAGGGTTAGATTATAAAAGCAATTCCAAACCCTGAGCATCTCACAGACCATCATTAAACCTATTTTTTGGAAATGGAAAGATGATGCTACCACAGCAAGCCTGGCAAGAGAGGATCATCAACCAAAACACATGAATTGGGCAACTAACCCTGATGGAGCTAAGCAGATTTCTCCAGAAATTAGGGAATCTGTCCTTAAGACCATTGTAAGCTGCATAAAGCTGGGCTTCATGGCCAAGAAAAGGCCTTTGCTTAAAGAAAAAAAAGGGTAGATTGCTTGAAATTTCTTCCCCCAAAATGTAAAGAAGCTTCAATAGATTAGATTAAAATTGAACTCTTTGGTCATTAAGGACAATGCTTGGTGCAAACCTACCATCTCTCATTATGCAGAGAACACCAGCCCCACAGTGAAGCATGGTGGTGGCCTCATGCTGTGTGAATATTTTTCATTGAAAGAAACTGGGAAACTGGAAAAAAGGTGAAGCATAGATTCATATTGCAAATTATAGAGAAATTTACAAGGAAAACCTGGAATGAAGGTTCACTTGTCAGTAGGACAATGACCTTAAATACTCAAGTGATCTAAAGAGAAACAGTTTAATGTCTTAGAGTGACCCTGTCAAAACCCAGACCTCAATCTAGTTAAGAATTTCGGAAATGATTTGGTGATTGCTGTAACCATGTTTTAAAAACCCACATACTGCCTTAAAGTGTTGACACAGCAAATGCGCTGCGCGTACTTCTTATTTGCACATTCAAAGGAGCCAAATCTGCAACAGAACGACTTAAATACACCAATGCTGATCAGTTTGTGAGGAGTCATTGTTAAACATCAAACTAACAGTACATTAAATGCATGTTAGTCAATTGGCTTTAAGAGTAATTATCATTCCAGAATTATAAAAATAAAATGTCTACATTATAAAATGTAGACCTTTTCAGGCACCTCTTAATGCACCTTGGAAGATGGTTTGCTAGTTGTCAAAACCAACTATGACATTCATATAAAATGGAGACTCTTTTCATCTGACATCTCAAAGTCTGTTTCAGCTATGAGCTCCACTTTGGTCTCCCTCCATCTCCTAAAGGAAATAACTGTTTTTTTTATGTTTACCAGAAAATTGCAAGTTTATCTAGTTTGCCAAACAGCTGTCCGGAACAATTTGGACAGCTGTACAGCAGTTGGGCAGTTTGCTGTCCAAAACAGTTTGGAGCTGCTCTGATTTCTTAAGATGTATTTTTAAAAGTTTTATACTGTGTGGAACCAAACAGTGAGGCCTTCAAAATTCTTTCTCAAAATAAAAATCTAATCTTGTGTTGCATAATAAGGGTGTTATTCCATCTCAGTGTGGTTCCACAATTTAATGGACATAATCCAGATTTTGTGCTGCGATAGCCAATTATTCTTGTCATATGTGAAGCACTTCAGCATTTCCCTAAGGCTTTAATGGCACTAAAGATGCTGAGTCAGGTTACATTTTTCATTTGATAAATCTACATTTAGTATCAGAGAATATAAAAACGTACTATCTAACAGCTTGGTTTCTTTAAAAAAAAAGAATACAAACAGAAACGGGTATCATTTTTCCAGGCAATCAATCACACACACACACACACTCTCTGACAATGAAACATATGACAATAGGATGATACAAAACAGTGTCCAGGTGTGCTCCTGAAACTGTTCCCTTCCTCAGGCAGCAAATATTAGGTTTCCCACTTAAATCTTCCCCATTAGTCTTTGTGCAGTTTACACTGTAAGACCAACCAAGTAGTCAGGGCAAAGATCACCACATAGATTTTTACCTCCACAACCAACAAAACCACCCCAATGACACAAAGACATCTGTCTCATATACTTCCTTCCTATATTTCCTTGATAATAATACTTATAGAAGTCTTTTGACATTACCCTTGAAACACCTATGCTCCAGGGGGGCGTTATTTTCCTGTGAAACAACAACAACAACAAAAAGGAACAGTATAAGCAAGTTAGTGGACGGAGTCTGGGTTGATGGATGGAGACGTAAAAGAATGAAAGACAAAAGAATAAGTCAAAAGAAGCTGGCAGAATGGAAGCGGTGGGGGTGAGGAGGGCATGCTATTGTTTGCTCACAACAGGAGCCGAAGAGGCGTCCAGCCCGGGGAAATCACACAAGGACCCGTGTCATAACAGAGAGAAAAACATGGTAGAGACCCTGCTGTGGACCCCTGACCTTCCAAACTGGGTTAAGAGGTTAGAGACACAGAGAGAAACTTGGATAACCGTCCCTCAGTACCTTCGCGCACACACGCTGTCTGTAACTCTCTCTCTCACACACTCACACACCAATCTATAAATACAGTGTGTTATCAGCAGCACCGTTTCACAGTGCCCTGCAACTGAGCCCTGCCCTACATTCACATCACTCTGCTCGTACTAGAAATTATAACAGCTGAAGTCCAAGATTGCTAATTCAGTCCAAACCAACTATCGATCAGCAAGCAACTCAATTTATTATGCTTTTAGGAAGCAAAGCCTGCAGCTAAAACATGAAGTGAAGCTGGCTCAAAGCTAATATTTGTGTTTCATAGTTCACAACACTGCACTGAGAGAGACAAATATTTGCAGCGCCGCTTTTTTTCCAGCAAAAAGCATTTGGCTTGAGCCTTGGCCTTTAGAGGATGGTCTCTGCGAGGGATAAAGGAATGAAGACATGAAGGGAATGGCATCCATAGCTATGACAGCTGTGGTTTCAGTGCTGCCTTTTGGGTAGATCTGAACATGATGCCTAAAATAAAAGAGTGGTACACGGAAACTTGTGCGAGGGTTTGAAACAGTCACTCATCCTGCCGACACAGTGGGTATGTTACAGAAACAGCCCAAGGCAAGGAATGAATAGGTGGGAAGCGAGCGCATGTTTGCCTGTGTATGGATGTGTGTGAGATTAAGAGCTCAGGTTTTCCCCAGTCAGAAAAGGTGGGACTGTGTGAAACTAGACTGACGTTAGCAGACACTTCAGAGAGTTTTTAGCTTTTGATACGTGCCCAAAGGTGAGAGTCGAGATAAAGGCACAGAACCATGATAAGCTTTTGAGCTCAAAAATTTCCTTTAATAAGAAGTCTGACTTTTTGGTGGTTTTATTTTGAAAAAAAAAAAAAAAACTTAAGTAAGGTTTTTAAAGGTTTTCTTAGGAGTCTTTTTATTTTCCCTCATTGTACCTGACAATTTCAAGATAAATGTTTTGGGGTTTTTTGTGTTCAATCTGTGTTCAAGCATCAAAAGGCATCAAGTTTAAACTGTTTTTTCTACACATAACATTATACTTGTCTAAAAGAGACACTTCCTTAATTACTAAGCAATGGTAAAGCACAAAATCTTCCATTTCTTTAGCTGTTTCTATGAAAATCACAAATGATAACACCATTTGACACACAAGCGTGTCGTGTTTTTAAAAAATGAGGAAACTGGAAAAGTGGAGAGCAAAAAAGTGGCAGACCTCAAAACAAAGAGAGGTTAGAATAGTATTTAAAAGTCATATTAAACCTGAGACAGAACCTGAAAGATTAATCATCAATCAATTGATTTATCAGCCAAGTTTTCCACAAATAGCTTGTTAAGAATCATTCTGTTGGAGAAAGTAATTTTTGTTTGTTAAATTGTCTTTATAATTTTGTTTATGCAGCTGAAGAAATTGGAACAAACTGCATGTTTTTCATCAAGCTGCCAGGTTTGTGTTAAGTGGTTTCACAAACAGAAAATCAGTCCTTTTTAAATTGGTCAGATGAAAGGACTAGACTGAAAATGAGTGATGAGCAGCCAATGTGGACGAACTTTCAAAGAGATTTAATTTTAAGAAACACAATGAAATCAGGCTCCTTGGAAACAAAACATAAAATTAAAAACCTAGCATTCTTGGAAGGAATGCATATCGCCTGCTGCCATTTTAAAATAACATCCTCTTAAATTAAGACAGACTTTGAGCCTTTTGGGTTAAATCTTAAAAATAACATTATGTGAGATCTCACTAACTCTATTAGTGCGTATGTGTTGGTGATGACTCTCATCTACTTCCACACCACATTTTAACTTAACATCTTCAAAATTAACTGAGTTATAGCCATTCTTGTGTTGGCCAAGGTCAGTTAGCTGTAGCAGCCATCTTGAATTAGACTGACACCAAAACTTATTAGATGCAGTTGAAGATGCACATCTAATGATTATTTTTCTGACAAAAAGGTTGACTTCAATTAATATTGCCAGCATTTTCAACAAAGATGTTGTTCAATGTGTAGTGCATGACATATGTGTTGAGGATGACTCTCAGCTGCAAACACACCAACTAAATATCTTTAAAACTGAATGGGTTATAGCAGTTTTGTGTTCTTTAAAATCAGTTGACCATAGCGGCCATCTTGAATTGGATCAACTTCAAAAAAGGTAATTAGTTATAGGTATACATTCAGTGATCACTTTCTGAGAGTTTCATCAAAATCCATTCAGTGGTTCATTTTGCTAACATGAAAAACAAACAAACACTCACACACACACACACACGCGTGCACAGAAAGACAGAGGCAAAAACATTACTGCCCACCTTTCGCTGGTGGGTGATAACAATGAGCTGTAGCTGAAGATTCCCACACAGTAATAAATGTGATGAAGATCATTTGTTTGTCAGCAAGACATAAACCTTTCTACCATGTTTAATTTTATGAAGCTAGATGGAAAGATTAGGCCTGAGGAAAGAATCTATTAAAGTGCTGGTAAAATATGAGCTCTCCAATTTGTTTGAGCTGATTATTATACAAACTTTGACTTACAAACCACCACCAACACAACACCACATTTAAGTTAAGTAAGGCTGGCAAGAGTCAAAGGTTCAATAATGCTGCTGTAACTTGGTTTGAAAGCATCCAGACATACAGTACAATCCATAATAAATAGTAAAGATGATTTATCATTACAACATTACAGCCTTTTCATCAGATATTTAAGCTTGCGATCTTATTGTAAACACAAAAAACTAAATGTTTATTTCTCTCGATCTAACTGACATAATGCATTTTATTATTTTCTGGTGTTTGGAAACTGAAATCATGTCTAGAAGGAGATTGACTACCAAAAGAATAAAAAGGAATGGTTAAGCTTGCACAACAACAAAGCTGCTACAAATGCTGAAGTATCCAAGAAAACTTTAAATCCAATGTGTCCAAAATCACAAATGTGCTTTTTATTTGTGTAATTTTAGCAGGATGCTCAAAATGTGAGCCCGGTTATCAAAATGTTGCTCTATAGATCCACATTGTCCAAAACTCTACAGGCACTGAAAAGCTTAGGTGCCATTTTGACAAACTGCTGTTTAACTTTATGTTTTACAGTTTGATTATAAACTGACTTTGTGTGCTTTGAGACTCACCTGTGAGGTTGGTGCGTGCACTGTAGGATCCCAGGTATTGCCCGTCTGTGTTGGGTGTGTAACATTCAAACAAGCCCTGGTCCTTGGCCTGAACTTTGGTGATGTGGAGCACCGCCGAGTCCTGGCTCAGCCTCTCCACAAAGATCTCCTTATCGTTCACCCGCTGGGCGTACACAGCATAGGCGTAGTTTGACTGAGCCGTGCTCACGATGCGGATCTCCCGCTCCGGCATCGTCGGCAGGTACACGGACCACTCAAAGTCCTGCACCTTCCCCTCTTTGTAGCCCGTCACGTTGCACCAGATGGTCACATGGGAGCCCTCCGTCCGGATTATAGGTCCGCTCTGGACTGTCACAACTCTCTGAGCCACAGCAACACCGGCTGCAAAGGGTGATGGGAGTGGAAGGTAGAAAACAAAAGAAAAGCAGGGGGAGAGAAGAAAACACGAGTTACAAAACTGCTCTTTAAATATTTATTATATGCACATTTTAGGCTCCATCACTGCTGCCAACAAACAGTTACACAAACGCACCTTTTAGACACCGCTTAAAAATATCACTTTTACTCTTGGACAGCAGCTGTTTAATGTCACTCATTGCTATTATTACACATATTCACACATTAGCGCTTCACCTTACAGACAACAATGAGACTCCACTACAGGGAGGTTAAAGCAGCCAAAGTGAGAGCTCAGCTTGAGCAGGTAAAACACACAAACTGTGAGAGACGCTAAGCTGCACAGAGTGCAGGTGCTTCTGAAGTGAATAATAAACAATATTTTGCCCGGTGTATCCCTAATCTTAATCTTCTTCTGTCACGATTCCTGAGCATGGCTAAGCACAGACGGTGGATTTGCGTCAAACTGACTATTAGGCCAGGCTGACATAATCAACGGTTATTTATTGCCAACGTGTGTGGTACAAACATATCTGCTGGCTGAAACAGAGAAGGCTAATTTTAGCTTAGACATGCGTACGACAATGTTTGTGGTCATTTGTAAAGGTGTTGCCCATTAAAATCAAAGTAAGTGTTGACTTTAAGCTATAATATATATAAAAACTAGTATTCTTCTACAATTGTCATTAATAGTCATTAATAGTTTGAAAAACACAGGTCATGACTGCAAAAATTTAAGAGTAACTTCAAACCAATGTGCTGACTTAATGCAATAGTTCTGATGTTTTAAAGTAGAGTTCTGTTTAAAGGTCATGAACAATTAATTCCTTACCTGTGGTAGATAGCTCTTTGAATGTTCTCAGTTTGGTTCTGATGGGATTGATGAGCTAACTATTGTTCCATGTGATTTTTTAGATGATTTTATCGCAATTTATACCAATGTTATTCTATAGCTGCCAGTTTTGAATTACAGGGTTCTTACCTAGAATTTTATGGTTATTGAATTCCAGCAACAGCTGGAATAACCATGATACCGACAGCAATGTAAACATTTAAAAAACAGCATTTGTGTGAACTGCTAGGACCTTTTTGAGACTGAAGCCATTTTAGGATGACAGCAAAATACGCTGATCTTGGCCCCATACAGACTAGCTGTAAGCTCATCAGTCTGGTCAGACTGAAACCATTTCTCCAAACCGAGGTTGTTCAAAGAGCCATTTACAACAGGTAAGATATTAATTGTTAATAGCCTTTCCACAGAGCTTCACATCTTCACACTTAAAATGGTTAGGAGACTGAAGCACAAGCATGCTTTGAAAGTTGATACAAACCAACTGTAGTGCAAAAACCTTTGTGAGAACTGATTATTGCAATTCTTTGCAACTTATATTTAGGCATTAACTATATGTGAGTCTTGTCACAAACTCTTACATGCACACAAAACACACAGAACATTCTCCATTCAGGGAACAACTACAAACATCCCTTTCATTTGGGCTGCAGACAACAGAGCATTTACACATACCCCAAAAACTAGACAGAGTGACAAGAACGCCTTTTCCTGTCTGCACAAACAACTGGGGGATTGCAGTTGTTTGTGTGCGCATGTGTGTGTGTGTGTGTGTGTGTGTGTGTGTACATGTAACAGAGTGAAACTTTGTATGAGGTTGCGTCTGAAGGCTCTGCATTAATAATTCACCGCAACGGCTTTTTACCTTTAACATCCTCCACCCCCTCGTTGTAACTTTCCCCCACACTTCTGTTAAACCGCCTTTGTTTCATTCGTTCTTATTAGCTGGAGTCCATTTGCAACCATGTATGTGTGATCATGCGAAAACACGCATCAGTCTTCTCATGTGTTCAGAGAAGACGGTTATCGTGTTTTAAAATCAAAAATGCATATGCACTTTGTGTTCACAGATTCGAAAAAAAAAGGACAAAAGGGTGGAGGGTAGAAAATTATTTTGTTGTTTTACACGCAAATATATTTACAGGTGCGAACTCTGTCCATATCTCTAGAGGTCATGCCTTGTCTCTCCTTAGACTGAGAGGAGACTGATCAGGAATCATGCATCATGAATGAAGCTAATTTGAATAAGTTCACATAGTCCCTAAAAATGTAAATATAGTGCAATTGTTTGTCTGGGGCACACAGATATTGATACAAAGATTTTAATAATATTCAAATGACTTTATAACAGAAATAAGATTTTTTTTTAAAGAAATCCCTCCAAATATAAGGGAAAAACTTGATTGAAATATGTGCATCTCAAAAGATTCATTAAATTAATTAATGATCTTTATTTGTTTTTAATAATTTTCCACTTTTTTGTAAGTGTTGGTCACATGCACAGTGCTTATATATATATTTTAAAGTAGTCTTGATACATTTTTATGTGGATTAAAATCTTTTGATTCTATCTAAATACCAATATAACCAAAAGCTCTTTTTTTGTGTGGCTAATTGTTGTTTTTGCATAAGAAAAATGAAGTGGAGGCTAATAAAAGACAAATCTCTCCCAGAGGGGTTTTATTAAAGAAGCAGCCAAACTATTTAGCTACGTTAGCTTTTATTTGATTGTTAAACATATTGACTATATACAACAGGTAAGATGTTAATTGCTGATAAACTTTCAACAAAATTGCACTTCACGATCTTCTCAATATTTCACTGATAACATTCAAAAAGGTAACAGTAAAAGCATCCAATGTGAGCAGACAGTGCACTGTCTTGAAATGAAGAATGCCTTAAAAAAATCAGGTTGTCTGGCTCTGCATGTCATGAGAGGAAGCAGGTAAAAAAAGGACCCATCAATACTGACTCAGACCTTGGTCGCCTCGTTTCCTTCAGTGCAGTAGCAGTTCGCTAATCTGGCGACAACCAGTCTACCCACTCCCAACTCAGATCAGCTCCCAACTGTTCTGCTACATCACTGCTTCTCATATTTCAGGTTTCTCTTCAAGACCTGCTTGGAAACATATTACTCATAAATCACACTAAAAAAGAAAAAAAAATCATGTATTACTCATACAGTGTTGGTGCACTTAGAGCTTTCCTCCGCTTGCCTGTTTCCTGTCATCTTCTTGAAACAAGCCTCCTTACTTCTGATTACTCTCACTCCCTTCCTCTGTGTTTCGCCCACCATCAATCCTCTCCTCTCGTCCTGCCCCTCCACTTTCTTCCCCTGCATATTCCTGTCGCTTTTCTTTGCCTTGCGGTTCTCTGCATCTTTTCAGGCAGGATTTAAGCAGCTCTGTGGAACTTCAAAGTGCACATCGCTCCGCAGGCTGTTCAGAAAGGATGACAATGACATACCAAACCCTGCAGACCTTCAGCAGATCGCTCATCCCACCGCCCTTCTACTATAATCCCACAACCTCTCCTCTTTTTCACCTCTGGCTGTGCTGTTTTGATCTCCGAGTGCCCCATGTTTGTACAACCAGGCACAAGATCTTCTATTATTAACACTCATCTCCATCTCTGCTCACCGCAGTTGTCTTGTTCTTGCTACCTTTCTCTTCCTCCCTGCCTCAGTCTCCCTCACTCTGGCTTCCCCCTCCTGTGTCCCATCTCTCATGAAGCTGCCAGTCGCTTCCCACACAACCTTGCAGGACGCAGGAAGCATGTGTCCGACAAAAGACGGTGGTGAGTGACCACGAACGAGCTGTCCTCCATGCTCATCGGCCGAGCGTGGAAAGTAAGGGGAGCAAATGATTTCAACTATGCACACACACCACACACCCAACGCACACACAAAGCTGCAAAGCGGATTAAGCTAAGTGGAAAGTGGGGGTTAAACACTAATCCAATCATTCGTGGCCAGTGTCTTATTCTCTGTGGAAACAGCATCGAAACATGCCTGCACCTCTCATCATCACTCCTCTATGACACGTGATAATTACACACCTGGAAAGGTGTGTAATAAAATCGCTGCAGGGTGTAAGTAATATAGAGGATACTCTCTGCAGTGGAGAGACGACCTAATATGGAGGTTCAAACTATCCATCCACACAACTCACCTCTGTTTCAAAGGACACACACCCACCACAGTTTCCCATTAACTTTGTGGGCATTCGCATTAAAAGGATATTCCAGCGTTTCATGCAAACTCTATTATTCAAACCTTTGATTTGGCATCAGTGTCACATTACACCATTACTTTGGCAAAAAAGTTGTGAAATTTTGAGATTTAACTGTTGCCTGCACTGGAAGTGCTACAGCAAGCTGCTGCTGGTGGTGTTATTTATGCTTCCAGAACAACCAGCAATAACTAGGTAGGAAAAAACATTTGTGATGTACAATCGTGTGAAACTCTATAGAATATTGTTTGCATGGACCACTATAAAATTTATGAGAGTAAAGATGCCAGTAGTCCACTTTGGTCTTAGGTGTGTTCTGACTAGCCACTGACTAGTCATTAGATCCTTTGAAAAGGTGGTTTGTGAAAAGGTTGTGATTATTGTTAATCATTATTTCAGCTGTTGTAGATAGCTGTTTGAACAACCTTAGTTTGGTGAAAAAGAGTTTAATTCTGATCTGACTGACAAGCTAATGGCTAGTCTGAGTGAAACAGATTCCTGACATCTTAAAACAAGTCCAGTCTCAAAACTTTCAAAGCAGTTCATGTGAAAGCAATTTAATAAAACCTTTTTTAATGTAGTGAAACTTGCATTACATGTTCATTTACATAGAATTTTGTGACTGCAAACACAAATAGCTGCTGAAACAGTTAACTGTAGCACTTCCTGTGCAGCCTGAGGCAGTTCCATCAGAAATATTATTATAATATTTTCTGCCAGAGAGCTGTGTGAAATGAAACTGAGCATAACTAATGTGTAGATGGACACACTACTTCTTAAAAACACGCCTACGTGTAAACAGTCTGAATCAAACAATATCAATGGTCAGTGAGTTTAGTTTAGTTTAGTTTAGTTTATTCATTTCATTAAAAAACAACAAATTTTATATACATGGAGAAAAAAAAACACAAAAGAAAAAACAAGAAAAGAAAAAATAAAAATAAAAATAAAAATCCATATATGTATCTTAAAAAACTCAAATAATATGAAATGAAAGGCAGCAGAAGGAAGAAAAAAATCTGTGCATTGTTTGAGAACTACTAGGAGAAAAACTCAGTCTTCAAGGCTTATTAGCTTATTAGCATTAACATACAATTTGCAAAAATTAAAAAATTTGAGCCAGCAAAGCAGAACATGACAGCTACTGAATGTCAAGTTAAAGCATGACACATTTTTGTGATGTGGTTTGATTAACCTTATATAAAAGCAATATCTTCCCAATAATCACTTTTTAAAAACAATGAACTTTTAGAAAGAATTTGAACAGAAGAGATTTCTAACTGTATTTCACATTTTGTCATGAACCTATTGGGCCTATTATTTTGAATTCATGTCATAAATGATATTACATTTCATACACTAAATGCCACTTTCTAAGGCTCTCAAAGTCCTTTTTTCCTTTAATTCTGTTCTTTTGGGTGCAAATTGGTTCTGTGAAAACCTTTTCTGCTGCCTTATTTGAGTGTTACAGTGCTAAATTATTCACAAAAATCTTTTTTTTTTTTGATGATTAACTCATTCCTTATTTAGCCATAAATATTTGATAAGAGAAAGATTGTTTTATTGTGTGAAACCTTATTGAGTCTACAGTTTGCCACATGAGCAGGCTCTCAGAAAAGGAACTGCTTTGACTTCAATTACATTTTTAAAGCTATGATCAGTATCTGATTGTTTGAAATAACAGCAACAAGCCATAACCAAAAGCTATTAAAGAGAAAAATTGGCATTGAAATAAGTCTGTTTAATGAAATATAAATGAAAAATATGAACATATAGCTATATAAAAATGACAGAATCCATACCTGATTTGCCCCAAGAGAAATTCTAACTTGTGAACCAGATCTGTAGACTTGTGATAGCAAGGTACCAAAAGGCAGCATGGTGGGAGAAAAGAAAACAGCAGGAAGCCACCGGGAAGCAGACAGTTACCTCCAGCATCTCAAACATGACTAAAACGCACTGAACTAAGTGAATATATAAACAAGCGACCGACTTATATTCTGCACATCTGTACCGCAGAGAGAAATAACAAGAACGTCAGAGTTGTTCTCTCTGTACACCTCTCAGCGCTGGTAAAAAAATTTTTTTCCAAAACCACCCATCATCTTTCTCCCTTCAGGCCACCGAAAGCGTTTGACCCCGTTAACATCATTACCAGAAAAAGTCCTAAAGACATGGAAAGATTCTAGGATGAGAGGAGAGTGGAGAGATAAAGGCAAGAGGAGAGATTTTCCTGGAAGGGGAATGTTAACATTTAGAGACAACATGACCTAACAATACAAAATGTCTTTTTCCAAGCATTTTATTTCCCAAAAATCAGAATTGTCTTTTTGTAATCCCTCATGCACTTTATCCCTATTGACCTAACAAGTGATTTTGTGCTGCTAATGCACAAATGATGGAGAAATCAGCTTTCAGAGACTAAAAATGCTCATGTTATCTTTGAAGAGGAAAGTGAGCTTGTCATTTTTTTTTTGTACATGACAGCGAGTGATCATGCTCTAATGTAAGCCATGGGATGAATTGATGAGAATCCCCTCTGGTTTATTCCCGTAGCTCTTTCAGAGTGTTTTGGCTCCTTGAGGGGCTCTGGACAGCATCAAACATTACAATTCAGGCTGCATCCTCTCTCTGCTTTTCCAGTCCTCGTCCTTCCCGCAGTGATAATCATCATCTGCGTCAGAATGTAGAAATCATTGTAGCAGGGCTGTTATTAACAACCTCTGACCCTTTTACCAGCTTTAAGATCCTCAACAAATCCCATACAGCCTGCCTAATTTATTAAATATAATCTTTTAAATGCATTTCGCCCGAGCTGGTAAGAAAGCTAAATTATTTTGAAGGGTGTACACTAGCTGCTGAAAGCCATGCCAGCTGAGAAACAGGTGTGACGGTGAGTGTGACATGAAAAAAATACTGGTAAAAAGAGAGACTAAGTGTTGTTTTCCATTAGCGACCAGCAAGGCAGGCCGGCTGGTCACTCCAACAGCTGACAAACAGTTACAACAACTGCCCATTACACCCACGCAGCTCTAATCAGAACAACAGAGTACAAGATGTAGCTACAGGGACTGAGCATAGAACTTATCATAGCATGTGCCACTATTTCATCTCTGTTCATTTTAATGAAACATATGTGATGTCTGCTTTGTGTATGAAATTATTCTAAAACGAGAATAATTACATGGATGTACAAGTCCACTGAGGGAGCTTTTGTTTACAAGCAGAAGGACCCATCTTTGTGCTTTTCAAAAGCCTTGAAATGCAGGAAACAGAGCTAGAGGACCTAAAATGGATCACAAGTACTTGTAGAGTGCATCATTGTATGCTTCCTCCATATTGAGCTGAAGTGAGAGCTACATAGTGTCCACATTTACTCCAGTTGCTGCACTTGTACTTTTACAAACGAGGCACTTATTCTCTTTTTTTCCCTTGTTGCTGCTTCCAAGACAATGTGGTACATGTGCTGTAAAAACTACAGCCGGGCCGGCAGGTGGTTTAGCTTTGTTGTATGACTGAGATAAACAACCACCTCGGTGAAATACAACAGGAAATACAAAGAGGAATATGTCTAACACAACTTTATACTGCATGTTGAAAAGTCTTCAGGAAATTAGTGCTCAAACACAACAGCTGGGTTCACTGTAGTTCAAGCAAGTCAGTACGTCTGTCTTTTCCATGTTTCCTGTCAATGTGCTATACAAACCAAAGCTAGCCAGCTGCCTACAATGGCCTTAAACCTTTTTTTCCAGTGAACCTCAGCTCAATTACCTGCTTTTACTTTCCACTGTTTGTTTTATTTTGGCTAAACAATTCTGAGAACTACCTAAGTTTAAACAATCAACTAGGGCTTACAGTCATTAAACCTTTTCACAATGTTGCGCCACATTAGGGCTGCATGGTGGCGCAGCTGGTTAGCACAGTGACCTCACGGCAAAACTTTTTGGGTTCAAAACTTGGCTGTGACCTTACTGTGTTCTCCCAGTGGATTCATGGGCTTTCTCAAAGTGCTTCATTTTTTCCCCCCACAGTCCACAAACATGCATGTTAGTTTAATTGGCCCAACGTGTGAGTGTATTGGTCCATATTTTTTTGTTTCTATGTTGCTCTGTGATGGATTGGAGACTTGTTTAGAGTGTACTACACCTCTTGTCCAGCTCCCTGTGGCCCTGCACAGGATCAATAAGGTATAGAAAATAGATGGATATGACCTCAGAGATGGGTCCCTGCTGAAGCCAGGTCTTGCAATGATGTACTATACATTTACACAAAGGAAGCCAGTGTATGACAGCAGCATTGTTGGTTTGTTTGAAGCTCTGTCATACCACACTCCACTTCCCCCAACTCAGCTCTGTGACTACCTCCACTTCTATTTACCTGGTTAAATAAAGCCAACTCTTAACTCTTGGCAAATTATGCCGTTCGTTTGCTTAATTTAAAACTAACACGGTGGAACCATAATTTTATAGATGTTTTCACACATTTTCTAAAATGCTTTCAGCCTAGGACCAGTTGTTGGAAAAAAATCTGCCTTTTATATTCCTATGATGTCCAAGGCCCGTTCTTCGCTACAAGCATTTTTGAGACCATTTAACCTGTTAAATCAGGATCAGCTTCTATCAAGGCCCTCTGATTCGCTGTTCATACAACTAATGGGTTTACGAGGGAAAAAAATAGCTTAAAAATAATTATCCAATCAAGGTGTCGCACTATATATCCCTATTTGTCTTCTTCATATCTCAAAAACAATTACTTTTCACATAAACCAAAGATGCCAAAAAACAATACAAAAGCAATTAAAAAAACAACAACTTTGAGATATTCTCATAACACTCAAATTAACGCTGCTTTGTTTTGTTTCTCCTTCTGTTTTTTCAGTAATTTCCTCTCCTTTATGATTAAGTTCTGTTTTTTAACACTGTTTTCTGCACAAGAGGGTTATGTCCACTTGCACCTACATGCAAACCAGCTTGAGTTAAAGACAGCAGTTGGATCTTGTTGGTGAAACGTGTTCAAGAACTGTTTTGGGGGGTTTACTCAGATACAGCCAACAAGAAGAAAGAAATGGCTGTAAGGCTTCATATCACTGTTTGTTCTTTCGTGTGCAAGAACCTTCAGATCAATTCAAGCCCATTTTCACCATCTCTGCTTGGTTCTTTTTCTGCATTAAGAGTACCTACACTAAAACAGGAACTACTAAAAACAAACATTAAAAAGTTTCCAATAAATACATTTATCCTCC
Organism: Kryptolebias marmoratus; assembly: GCF_001649575.2. NCBI lineage: Eukaryota > Metazoa > Chordata > Actinopteri > Cyprinodontiformes > Rivulidae > Kryptolebias > Kryptolebias marmoratus. The sequence goes on along the minus strand of NC_051435.1, from coordinate 13,783,134 downwards.
ATCTCAGACACCAGACGATACAGTCTTAATAAACACAGACTACCATTTTAAAATGGAATATAATTCAATTCCTTTTTGATATTTTAACAACAGGTGGAAGTGGAGAGTTAAATTTGAGGTGGATATAAATACCCCTCTTTGAGGTGTAATAGGGTCTTAATTTTCGCAATCACTTTCAAAAGGGCCATTGATGAGAAGGAGTAAGTTCAGCCAATGACTGAAGCTCTCATTAATGATATAGCACTTAAAAGGACCTGCACTTATCAGACCTGCCGTAAAGCTTTTATATTTAATCTATGGTGGGAAAAAAAGGAGATTCCTCCAATTACTATAAGAGCAGAGCAGAGGATTGAGGCTCCAGCAGAGTGAAGTCAATACTAAAAGGCGACATAAAAAGAAAGAGAGACCACCAGTTGGTCAGAAGGAACAATCACTGAATCTATAACAGCGACCTCTCTTCAGCACACACCAGTCCTCATTTTCAGAAGTAAAAGCTCATTTGCACATCAGAATTATGGCGCATGATGTAAACAGAATACATATTAACACCCCCTCACACCCACCATCGCCTCCACAGATGATCCTCACAGTTGCTTTGCTCCAAAAATAAGTCTGGTAACTCTGTATTCAGAGCCATTCACACTTATTTCCCCAGTACAATGGAGATGTTACACTCGTATAGAAATTTGACATGTCGCTCAGATTTTCACACAATATGCAGATAATGCAAATATGGTGATTTTAAATATTTGTCAGCTGAGTCGAGTCTTTCAGAAAGCAGATCTACATCAAGCTGTAAGTCTCAATTTCTGTCACTCAAATCCAAGTCTCAAACATTCATCTGAAGTGGGACTCATGGGACTTTCCTCTGCTTTCACTATGCTAACTAGTTATGATTTAGGGCTCCCCTGGGCCACAACAGTCATGACCCCACCTGTGATTTTGCTCTTAACAGTTGGTGGAACCAGGACAGAAGCAGCGGGCAGGTTTCCGAAGCTAAATCACACCTCTGTCTTCATGGATTTCTGAATACTGGAGGTCTGAAAAGCCACTGCAAGTTAATGTCATAAAAGGGGCTTTGCCCTCTTAGCAGAAAGTTTGTTTTGTTTCTTGTTTTTTTTTTTTCAGTCTGGGCTGGCTGATATTTTCTGCTCTGATATTCTTGCGCTGGTAGCATTTTTTGATTGTGTCAACAGCACAGACCAGATCATATTCCATCCTTCCCTGCAGAACAGCTGCCTCTTCATCCTCCCCCCTACACCCTCAGCTGCTATGCCTTCCAGTTCAGCCACAATTTAAAAAAAAAAGCTTCAGAGTCACAAGCATTCCTCTGATCCATTTAAATAACATTAAGCACATAATTTTGATCAACGCTCATTAGTGTATTAAATGTATTCCTCCGGCTCATCTTCAAAACCACACAATTTACAGAATGTTATGTTGCTTTAATATTGTATTATTCAACATAAACATATGGTAGATGAAAATATCTGGACTGAATCTAACTTAAGTTTACTCTGAAACTCTGTTCCAGAGTAACAAGTTTGAGCAAGCTTATGTAGGACTTTTCTTAAGAATACTTGGATGCTATTTAACTTTAGAGCACTTCAGCAAAAAGTCAACAGGAAGAGTCTGTGCAGAGCTGAAACTCAGTTACTGCGCCACAGTCACATACGGCACAGCTAGAGAAACATCTTGACATATAAACGTAATTAAAATTGAAAAAGTGTGTGTCAAGACAGCTCCTTACGAACCACAGCGTGTATGAATAACTCAAAACAGAGAGACAAGGAGAAAATGTAGCTATAGGTAATAAAAATAGGTTTGAATGTAACTGAAAAGGTTGGACTGTTTCTAATCACTTTGTTTACTTTATAAATATTAGCTAACACAAGCACGTCTACTGGGAACTCTGCAATAACATACGTGTACACAAAATACAGGCTGTAATGAACAGAACCTGAGCAAAGATTGCCTACACAACACTGATGTGTTAGTATGTAAATCACTTTTTAAATCCACTTACAAAGGAAGAGTTATGATGGCCAGTCCAAGCAAGGCCAAGACCAAAGATGATCAATGAAAACAACTCAAATCTCAAAACATTTAAATTTGTTTCTTGTAACTGCTACTTTATAAACTTTTAATCCATCAGTTTTACATTTCAGGTTTATTACAGGAGAAATATTTGAATATTCCTTCTCAAAATGCTACACCTAGCTGCATCTGCTATTTTGAATTTGCAAACAACCAGATAATCCCATGTAAATTTCAGAGACTGATGGCAATATAAAAATGTTTATAAAGAACATTCACATGAATTGCTATAAAATTTCTGAAACTGAAATTATTTCAACACAGTAGGAGCGCACTTTGAGCTTGACGTCCTTCAGACTAGACAACTGGTCAAAATTAAACTCTATTACTTCAAATTGAGTTTATTAAAAGAGCTATCTACAACAGGTATGATATTATCTGTTCATAACCTTTCCACAGAACTCCGCTTCAAACGATCTGAACTATCATTTTCAGACCCGGAGGGAAACAAAGACTGGGGCCAGCAACAGAGAAAATCAGACTGGTTCTTTCATTTGACCCCATGTATCTGAAAAACATACACACACACACACACACACACTCACACATTTCCAGTACATTAGAGGCCTCCAGCTACACCCCGTACTTAGTCCATTAACGCTTTATGGACACCTGCTACCCTACTAACCTCGTCTCCCCAAGCCCCCTCAGCCATAACCACCATGACCCCCTCCTTCTGGACACACATCCCCCCACTGAGTCTAAATGACAAAACAGTCACAAATCAACAACCAGACAATGTCCACAGAAGGCAAAATAGAAAAGAATAAATCTCAGCAATCTATGTTTTAACATAAGCAGGAGTTAAAACGAAAGTGAGCATTTTTTTTTTGTTAAAGCCAAGTGGTACTACAATACCACACAGCTATCTTCAGTCATTATCCATCTTAAGCTCGTGTACAATTAAGCCTGACAGCTGCATCTACTTAATGTACAGTTGTTAGTTTTTTGCATGATTGGCAACTTGCTATCAGCCCCAGCGTTTGCACATAAAGCTACAGATTGGAAACGAAAGTAATTAAGTATTAATTAGTCTACTTCAAACAGATTTTTTTCCCGCTATTGTCATTTTGCCTCTTGGGCTGTCAAAGTCATGAGTGGGTAAATTCGTGCATTTATGAATAGGCAATTAGGATACACAACATCCACCTTTTTTGATTTTATTTTATTTGTAAAGCAAAAGAGAGGCACATTTGTGAAACATAATGGCAAAGTGAGCAGTGTGCTTATCACTGGGCAAAGGGAATATAATGTTAGAGATGTATGCAGACGCAGAGTTAGGTGTGCTCATGTATATGTCTGAATGTGAGCACCCAGTCGAGCGTTTGTCACTGCATGTGGATCAGCTAGTGGGGAGCGGTCGCCATAGTTACAGTGCCTGGTATGCATCCCTCCAGCGTGGGATCTGCTCGGGTGGAGGATCAAGCACGGAGCAGGGGAGCGTAGGGACAGCAGCTCAAAGTGCTGTGGGTGTTCGTGTGTCTGCGTGGAGGAGTAAAGTGGAGTCCTCTTTCCAGCCAGTCAACAAGGCTCTCGAGCAAAAGGGGAGGAGCGGACAAAATCCCAAGGGGAAAGGAAGAGTTGGGGGGGACTGCTTTAATCTCTTACCTTGGCAGAGATAGTGCTTGTAAAGAGTCAAAGATAAATGTGCCTGTTAAACACAAACCTTTAAGGTAGATGAAAGTATCTGGTTTGGCTCTCACATATAGTCAGTTTCTAATTAGTGCTCTTTGAAAGTGGGATGAGGTGGGCAGAGCATTGTTTCTAACAGAGTGGGGGAGGGAGGTCAGGGGTTATTCACTGAAGGAGGAGGCAGCTGGAGTGCTTTTATTAAAGCACAGAAGAGAGAAGAGGAAAGAGACCCACCATGCAAATCAGCCCGGAAAGAACAAACCGGTTTACGAGTGGCCAGAGGGTTTCTGCTTATCACAACACAAGAGATAAAATCTGGCCGTGAGGAGATGTGCCGGTTTGGTGGCGAGAGGAACCGATGGTTACCCAGACGTGCTGGAGTAGAGTCAAATCAGACACAAAGCAGCTGCTGCCTCTGCTCTTTATCCAGCTCCAGTCACTCCCCTGAATCACTGTGGCAGGCAGGAAGTCTCCCTCCAGAACTTTAGCTTCTCTTCAGTCAATCATCTCCCCATGTGAGGCAGAGAGGAGACCACTGTATGCACACAAGGACAAGCTGTGATTACTCAAACCTGACTTTAGTTTTTCCACTCATTGCTGCACCAGCAGTTTCGCTCTTCTGAAACCTAAACTGGAGGAAAAGTTGCTTACGAGCATTTTCTTTTTTCCCTCGAAGAGACTGAAGCCTGATAACAGAAGCATGTAGTAAAACTAGTAATTCTGTTAGTTTTTGTGCCATTCTGTGAAGTGTGAAATACAGGTCAGTTACTTCCCCTGTGGCTATTGGATGCTAACTAGCCTTTGCCTTTGGGTGCACCTGAAGCAAAAATTTCCACAAGCACAATCAAATCACACACTTCATCCAATTGTATTGATTCGCACTCGAATGGCTTGTAATTTCACTCTGAACCAACTTTAAAAAGAATTCACTAGAAACCTGGCACATATATTTGGAGGATAGTAGCTGAGTTGACAGCCTTGTTTTTGTCTTCCTTTTATTTTTGTTTTTTTTGGGCAGGGAGGGGGTGGGGGGGTGGCAGTTTGTCAGTTGAGCCAACACGGTTCTGGTATAAGAAAAAGAAATGGCACCAAAGGGATCTTGTCACGAGTATACACGAAGACACAGGTCCTGTGCTTATGTTGCAAACAAGCCTGTGTGCAGCAACAAAATACAGCAGGGATGGAAAATAACAAGAGGAGCAAACAGTGCAGCAATCAAATAGCTACAAAAGCTTGTATACCCCCTCCAAGACAGGGTGTATATAGAGTCTCTGATTCTGGTGACGACGACCTGCAAGAAATAATGAGTGACAAATCCTGGGATGGTCGCATGCTAAAAATGTCCAAACTATAAATAAAGAAAAATAGCAGAGGCAGACAGTGAGTTATTGCTTCCAGCTAAAGAGACTAGACGGGACTCTCCAGTGTCAGCTAAGGGTTAAAAACAAACAAAGCAGAGGTGATCAGTGAGAGGATACAGTGGCTTGAACACACAAGCTACTGTGTGTAATTTTTGGGTGGGGGCCCTCAGCTGTCATGCTTATGAAGCTGGGTGTGGTCAGGGTGTGGCATCTTTAACCTTCAAGCGATAGTTTGAATATTTTAAAATGGGGTTTTCTGGAAAGGTTTTAAACAATCCGTACCTTACAGTTTATTTCTGACCGGACTGACAAGCTGACGCCCAGACAGAACAGCTCTAAGACCAAAATGGACTGCTGCTGTCTTAAATCAATTCCAATCTCTAAAGATTCACAGCAGATCATTTATAAACTTTTACACCACTGCCAATGTTGAAATAACTGGTTGCTTACATAGAAGTTTGCAGCTATTTGCAAGTTTTTCAAGTTTTCAGTGCAGCCTGGAGCACTTCCAGCAGCAGCTTCCTAACATTTCTGCTGGAAGAACTATATCATGTCAAAGTGACAATGATGAAAAGGTTTCTAAAGTAGCATTTGCATGAACTGCTGTGCAAAATTTGAGACTGGAATTATTTCTAGCCAGCAGCAATCTACCTTGGTCTTGAGCTCACTTGGACTAGCCATTAGCCCATAAATCTGATCATAATGACCATATTTGCTCCAAACTGATATCATTCAAGAAGCTATCCACAACAGGTAAGATATTAACTGTGCAAAACCTATTCTCAGAAGCACGCTTCACAATATCTAAAATACGTCTCTAGGATGCCTGATTAAAAAATATTCACAAATAGCTAATACATATTTAAATATTTGCATCACATTAAATTAATTTTCAATGCCACATTTATTTTATCCACTGCACAGTTACAATTTCAGCAGCACCAATCTCTCTTTCCAAAGCCACCACTTCCCTGCAAAGATAATAAATTTATTCTGACAGTTTTCACAGTTGTAATTAAAAACATGTTTCGCATTAAGAAATGTTTACATTTAAAGGGTTTGTCAAATGAAAACAACAACTCTCCAAAACAGAAACACCCAGATATTTGTGACATTTGTCAAAGCGCAACATAAACAATTAAATTTTTCCGTGAGTGGCTGTGTCACCCCTTGTTATTCTGTAAAAGTGTTTAAGTACACACACACACACACACTAAACAATACACAGTAGTTGTGCCTAAACTGAAAATGAGCTTTTAACTACCTTCATGTTTTTTGATTACGCCAATTATGGAGCATTGGCTTTATGCTCTGTTGATAAGCTCAAACTTTGATAGTGTTACAACTACTCATAACTTTTCCCTTTTCAATCAATAGTGCCGTAATGAGACAAGATAAGAGGCTGCTGCTTAGTGTCTCTTCTGACTCCAAACCAGTAATCAAAAATAACATTTAAAAAATCCTTGCTGAAGACAAAAGCAAAGCAGCTCCCACGCAGGAGGATATTTTATGTCTTTGGCTAAAAGAATGTATGCTTTTTTGTTACTGCTGATCTTCTTTTTCCAAAGCCTTTTGTTTCAGCTTTTCTTACAGTGCAGACAGATTGAAAATACAATCTATTATTACACCCAGGGAAAAAAATGAGAAGCGTTGTTTGAAAGGAAAAAAAGAAAATGGGAGTAAAACTATACAGTTCAAGGTCTTAGAAAATGAGCAAAATTATTTAAAATCCTCACTCAAGTTGTATAAAATTACATCTGCCTTAGGCTATGTTCAATCCAAAAGTGATAAAATATGAACAAAAGAGAAATAATATCTAATGCCAGCTAACAAGTTAGCTTGAGTTGTAAAAGGTAAAAAAAGACTCAGGTTTCTAGTGATTTTAGTCACTTAGGAGTTGATTAATAAGTTTGGCCTGTTATAGGAATAATTTGGACTCCTGTTTGCCTCATATTGACCAATATGGAGACAATCACACAACAATACAAAAAAAAAAAACTACTGAGCTCAGTTATTAAGTACAATACAACCCATATTTGTTGTTAGATGATGATTGGAAAACTGGGCCTGAACATTTACTACTTTAATATCACCAAACATTGTGAACTGTCTAAACACATGAGGCTACATGTGTCAAATATCAATAAAAACCTGTTCAGATTACCTCATCCCATGATTCCACTGAGTGCGTTTTGTTTATCCATTCTTCAGCAGTATCACACCTGAAGGGCAGCATTCAGAATGTTTGAATGTAGGAGTCACATTCACCGGGTCAAACTTTCACATTTTCATGATAATTGGGCCACTCAGATCCACTCCCAAACCTCCTGCAAGTAATTTCCATGACCTGCTCTCTGATGTCTGACGGTCTTGTAACACATTTTTCATCTTATTTCTTCAAACTGTTAAACCTCAAGTTATTCATTTAGAAAATCTTGTTGATTTTTTTTTTTTTGGCCTGGTGCTATCATTTACATTAATGCAGATAAATGTTGTACAGTCAGGTGAATACAAAGAGAGGGTTTTCATGACCAGTTTTCTTTGTGCCACGAGAGCATCTGGGTTCTTACTTGGCTCTTGTACCATATGCAGCTTGAGGTAACTCCTGACCAAAATAAACCAGACAGAATAAAGTCAACTCCAGCAGTAACATAGATTTTTATGATGTGCTTTGCAGAACGTAGGGTCTAATAGGACAGACAGCTTACTGTGCAAACACTTTGCCTCAATCTATCCAGTTTACTTCACACCACTGCAGTCATCACAATAGTTGTGATCTGATGATAAGAACATTTTTCAAGGACTAAGATCTTTCTAGGAATCATTTACTCAACTTATTCTGTTTTGTGTAAAAAAAATAAGGACTAAACACAGCTCCAGTGAATAAAAAAAAGCAAACAGTTTTGCAAAAATGGCCTTGGTTGTACTTCAGGGATTAACCACAACCTTCAAATTGGGACCTCACAAAGCTAAATGTTTCTGATTAGGGAGGTATTCTCAGCATGTCATTTCTACCTGTCTGTTTCAGTGAACTCAGGTTTAATATCCTCATTAGTTCAACAGAATCTGTTGATTTTAAGTTGTATTGTAAGAACAGTTGCGTCTGAGCACACATTTAAACTCAGCCATTCATGCAGCTTCACATCCTGCAGTGATTGACTTAGCTTGAGAATGAATGAGGACAAATATTAGGTCATTCTGAAAAGAAAAATAATCTCTCTCTCTCTCTTTTTTTTACAGCAGTTATGTATTAATGCACATAGAGAAGCACTGACGACTCACTGAAATGTATAACATCAACAAAAATTGTAGTAATGCAGCAGAAACGCACTTTCTCGTTTACATACTTTGAAGAATGTCATCTGATAAGAGCAGCATCTGATCAGATGGTAATCGGGCACCCAGTTCAGAGTGTCAGAAAAAGAGTCACAAACCTTACCAATTTGCTTTATCTACTCTTTACATTAAACATGAGTTGAAATGCAGCAGAGCCAGGGCTGACTGGAAAAGTTTAAGGTCTGGATACTGTTGCTCGAAAAGCATCTATAGTGACGTGCAGATGTGCTCTTTAATGCACCTCTGCAGCGACTTGAACTTTCAGACCCTATTCAAACACCATTGGTTTTATATACAATACATGAGCCTGACTTGCTGAAAACTGATATATATATTTTGGTATACTGGTTATGGTTTTTTTCTTCCACAGCAACTGTGAGACCCCTCATGTGAAAAAGGCATCACTCACTTTCTTTACTTACACAGCTAACCCTCTCTCACTCAGGTTTATGCAAATCCATTTGAAACGTATCCAGAATTGCGCAAAAAAAGCCATGTGCTACAAGCTGGCAGAGTTAATCACAGCGTATATATAAAAATGGCACATTGTTACAAATGCAGGTGGCGAAATGTGTCAGACATAATCTTGGAAATTTCTGTCTGTATAGCAGGAAGCTGCTCTCAGACCAGCTGATAAACAGGACCAGTGGCAGCTCATCAGAACCCAGGCGACTGGTGGCTGCTTTCCTGCCAGCCAAATAAATAGAAAGCACTGAGGCATTTAACTGTTAAAGTAGCCTGCCACACATTTTAGACTTTCAATTTAGTTATATAAACTCAGACTTTAGGTTGGCTACCCATACCAAACAGACTCGCACACAAAAGACACACAGTTGCACCGCACTAAAAGCGCGACATCTCTCTCACTCTCTGTGGGGGAGAGAAAAGACATCCTGTTTGTAAAGCTAATAACCATTCGTTCCTTCAGGCGACTCCTTTTATATGCTTTATATCATATACTCTGGTGGCACAAATAAACAAACGCACGCGCACCCACTCGCACCTGGTTGCAAACTCAGCAGCATAAATAACCCCAAAATAAGATTTACCTGCCAAAACAAAAAAAATTGCAGGTGGCACCTCTGGGTTTAACAATGACTGATACTGTTTCCATCTAACACAGCTGTCAGCCACCTTCGTTGTATTCATTTTTTAACAAACTAATTCAAATGCAAACATGTGTGCTGCCTGGCACATGGCAGAAATAAAATCAGACAGCTGATCACACAAAGACAGGCTTGATTGCATCTCTCTTAGCACTGAAGCTTGTGCATACAGACTGTGTGATGGATAAACAATGGTATGATACTGCAAAGTACTGAGTATAATATCAGTGAAGCAAAACAAGAATTAGTCTAATTTTAGCTATTAAATGATTAAACGTTTTCAAGACTTCACGTTATGAAGCCCACGTGATGACTTGAAAAGGACAGTTCAGACCTTTTGAAGTGGGAATCTGTGGAAAGGTTATGAACTATCAATATCTTACCTGTTGTAGAAAGCTCTTTAAATGACCTCAGTTTGGAGAAATAGTTGGATTCTGACCGGATTGACAAGCTAATAGAAAGTCTGAGTGCAGCCAAAACCAAAGTGGGTCACTGTCGTCTTGAAATAACTCTGTTCTCAAAACTTTCACATCAGTTCATGCAAATGCTATTTAATGAACTTTTACATCACCATCATTTTACCTCTACAAGGTTAATCCATCAGAAATTTAATATTGCTGCCAGAAGTGCCCCACGCTGCATCACAAGTGTTATTTGCTCCTAAATTCATGGCAATTTAAAGATTTTAAAAAAGCCATTTGCACAAAGTGCTATGAGATGTTTGAAATTACTGTGGTTTTAAGATGGCAGCAATCTACTTTGATCTATTCTCTGCTCTGACTAGTCCTTAATGCATCAGCATCAATCTCTTTCTCTACAAACTGAGGCTCAAAGAGCTATTTAGAACAAGTAAAACACCGCGCTTTCAAAGATCTGCACTATTGCTTTAAAGTTGCAAGTTACAGCTGTTCTCAATGTTGAATCATTTGCAAATAAATGATGTAGGTGATACCAGCAGCTCTTAAACAGGAGGGGGAGGGAGGCGGCCCGAGACTCAGTTGTCGGGTTGATGGCATGAGATATAAACCATAGTGTGAAATAAACAGAATTATTGAGAGGAAAACAAATCAGTGGATTCGATTCTATCAGACTGATTAAATCCTTTGTTGAATACTTGTTTATTTCCCTCTGTTAGTATTTTTGATAACAGATAAACAAAATTATTGTATTAGGCATAGGTTGTTGGCCCTTGGAGTGGAACATGGTTTAAACAATGTGAGAGTAAACAATACAAAAAAAAAAACCATGGCAAGCTATTAAAGAAAAAGCTACTTGGTTAAAAATAAAGCATTTGTAGTTGCCAAGCCAGCTGACGTTAAGAGTTTGGATCTTGAGAAACCTTGTAACATCCGCATACATCTCATTTTAAACGAATCCATCTTCCTAACACATGGCATGTCTTTCACCACCTCAGACTGATTCTCACGGTTATGTAACGCAAAGAGGTCCTTTTCTTCCCCAGCTCTGGCTCTAGATTAGATCTCGAAAAGAAACAACACATTTGCAAGGATGAAACTTTTTACGCCTCCACCTCGCCCCGGTGAAAGTGACTTGCTAAAAGGTGACTTTAGGCGAGGCACAGACTGGTAATCCTCTCAGCTGAGTGGAGGGGGGGGGGGCTGCATCCACTTCCACCCCCACTCCTCTGTCTCCGCCATCCCATCCAGGAACATAGAAAAGCCATCTGGTGTTTGTTTGGGACAGCTCTGCATGCAAAATGTGTGTGTGTGTGTGTGTTTGTGTGTGAGTCAGGAGTCACTCCTGTGTGAGCGCTGTGTGTCATCTGGATGTGCCTGCTCCAACTTGTGTCTGCCTGAAATCCTGTAAATTACTGTGAAAGAGGCAAATGTCTGACATCTGAACACCTGAAGAGATCGCTGAACTACAGAGTGACTTCATCAGAGCATGTTGCTGGTGTGTGTTATCCATGTCAGTGGGTGTTCACAGTGCATTTCTATAGGTGGATCTGCTCCAGACAACAGTAGGTTGTGTATACGATCAGGTTCAATGATATGGAGTTAATGTAAGCCCTTATCTCATTAACCTACTTCACCACACACACACACACACACACACACACACACACACAGCTGTCCACGGGCATCTGTTATTATGGAACCGTAGATGTGCCCTGCTTCCACCTGACTCATGATGACTATTAGTTGCACTCCTAGCTACATCATGTCTCACACAGGTGCTGTAAAATCTTGCGCCATAAAGGGAAAATTTAAGAAGAGAAGCAATCTAAAACCTTGTTGTTGTTGTTCTTTTTTTTCCCTCCCCCTATCCCCAATCAGACTTACCAAGCAGCGCACAGGCAAGAAGTAGCGCACCGGTTGCCATTGTAGGCAATGTGTTGCTCCGCAGATCTCACTCCCCAATATCCTCCCTCTTCGCTGTAGACGAGGAGCAGAGATTTTATTGCAGCCAAGTCCTGAATGGGAAGGATGGAGACGGAGGGGAAGATGAGGCTGTTGTAGGGAGACTGACTAATATCCAGAGCCGGCGAGTCCGGCGCGGTTTTCCGGTGTGTGACTTTTTTTTTTTTTCTGATGATGATGATGCTTCCGCTCGCCTTCACCCTCACCTATCCTGCTTTTATCGATGACGATGTGTGCGTATGCTCGGCTCCAAGGCGACCCAGCCCACTCCTCCGCTCTTTACTACGCATCCGAGACTGCGGAGGAGGAGGAGGAGGCGGCGGAGGAGGAGGAGGCGACCCAACACGCAGCCTCCTCCTTAGAAAAAAATAAAATAAAGACTCAGGTCCGATGTGCGTAATATTTGAATCCCCGATCAGAGGCAAAAAGACGCAAAGCTACGCAGGGTCTGAGACGTAACGCAGTAAAAGGAGAAAAAAAAGGTGAATTTAAAAAGTCCTTGGTAATTTCCTTCCTCTTCACTGATTGGAAAGCAGCTCTGGCTTTTTCCACAGTAAATCCCGGAGACTCTAATCAATCTATGGCTCCGCAGAGTGGGGCGGGCGCTCCTGATGAAGGGGGAGGCTTTTATCAATTGGCAACAAGAAAAGAAAAGAAAAAAATTAATTAATTAAAAAACACTCAGATACACCTGATCCTCACTGTCCTATAATTTAATCATAAAACAAAGACTGCTCAGAGGAATCTGTGCGCGCAAACAAACCCGCTTCATTTTACTTCCGCCCGTAAACAAAAACCCAAATCGGCTCCAAGCACGCTCCCAGGAGGACTGCAGCCAGCCGTGTGTGCTCCCTGTCCCAAGGTTATTTCCTCGTTTTCCTGCCAGGCTGTGGACTTCGGCAGTTTGAAAACTTGCGTCGCCTGCTCCCGCCCCCCTCACATAGACCCCGCCCCCTCACAGAGACCCCGCCCCGCCCC
>NC_051435.1:13759324-13770212 GCF_001649575.2 Kryptolebias marmoratus | reverse complement strand
CCCCGCCCCGCCCCGGCCGCGTGGACTCCTCAGCTGTGGGAGAGGCCGCGTTTGCGTGTCTGGGGCAGACGGTTGAAGAGTTGACTCACCGGAAGCATTATTTTTTAAAATTTTAATTTTGCAGAGCAGCTCACATTTTTGTTCTTTTTATTAGCTGACACATAAACATACAACCATGAAAAGAAGAATGTACAATACAAGGGATTATGATCATCTGATATAGTCACAACAACAACAAATAAGAATCAGATTAAAACCCTCAAGTGTTCTAATTGAGACTGAACAGATTAGGATGGTGCAGTCCTGATAAATCACTGACATTTAGGTTTCAGTGCCTTTATAGTAAAGAAGCTATAACTTAAAAAAAAAATTGTCTCAACTATATATAGGCAGTAATGTGTCAATTTTCAGATGTGTAATACATCTAAAGTATGCATGTGTCCATGGGCGCCTGATTATGTCATTAAATAGAAGAGCAAAGTCAGGCGTTCACATGATTTGACAGTTTGGTGTAATGAATACTGTAGTGTGCTGTCACATAAAAGACACAAGATTTATGTGTTTTGTTTTTTTTTTTCATTTCTAAACAAGCTGTGGTTAAGTGCTGTTATGAAACCAATGTACCCATCTATCCATCCATATTCTTTTACCTGGTTTGTCTTTTCTGGGTCGCAGGGGGAGCTGGTGCCTATCTCCAGTGGTCATTATGTGAGAGGAGGGAGACACCCCGGACAGCTCCATCACAGGGACATGTAGAGACAAACGAGACAAACAACCATTCCCACCTAGGGACAATTTAGAGTTTCCAATTAACCTAACATGCATGTTTTTGGTCTGTGGGAGGAAACCTGAGTAGCCAGAGAAAATCCACACCTGCATGGGGAGAACATGTAAACTCCACACAGAAAGGCTGCTTTAATCCAATTTTTGGCCTTACATTTTTTAAACCCAAAAATTCTCATATAGAGTTTCACGCGCTCCAGCCTGAGTAGATGTCAAACTAAGAGCAACGTAAACATTATTATGGACTTGTGGATTCCTTGGACATTCAAAAAGCACGAAACACTCAAGGTTTTTACTCTGTTCTGTCTGATATGTATTCAGAAAGAGATGCAGCATAGTTTTAACACTTTAAAAATATGACTAAACTTTGTGCTGGTGTTCTGCTGTTGGACTGAGCTAACACAAAGCCGAAGGAGGGCGAGCGGCTTGTAATTACGTATGTGAAATTAGAATAAATAAACACTAGCTGCTGTTGTCTTATTGCTGAGAGTGATCATTTGTTTTAAGTCACCTGCTCCATTGCGCAGGTGTCTATGCATGTCTCCACACCACTTTAAAAGCTCAAGGGATTTAAAATAATGCATTCTGTGACATTCCAACATATTCAATAATGGATTGCCAGATCCTGTAAAATTTCCTTTTAGATCCTTAGGGGGTATATCTGATCTTTTCTAGGTTGAGGTGTTGCCTATCCCAAAGCAGCATGTTATAAGTAGGTGGTTGAGTTTGATTTTAATTTAATAAAATTAGTCTTTGTGTTAAGAAACTTACTACCATCCTTGCTACTCCATATGTTCAGAAGATTGAGGCAGAACATGCGAGCAAGGGAGACAGGAGATAACTTACAGTGATCACAGATAGGCTGTACATCTGGAGATATCTTAGACAACTTGACCTTAGAGAGATGAAGACAATGCAAAACCTTCAACTGAAGGAGAAGGGTATCTCACATTTCAAGGATAGTAGGAACCGTTTGCAGAATAGAGCTTGATAAAAGGGTATTTTTTAATACCAGGCTTTTTATTAATGAATTTCACTTGTCTTGTTCCTTACAAAAGTCACCTTCTCATGCATAATTTGCCCAGCAGTATGTGTGATGCAGACAGAAATTTTCTATCCCCTCCTACCTAAGTTTTATTTCCTCCTCACACACACACACACACACTATACTTACTGTCAACATAATGAGGTCCTACTGTTTGGGAACTGTAGGAAATCTCATAAGAAATCTCACATTTTCCTGACACGCTACAGTTCACCTTTCAGAGCTTCAAACTGCATCCCTCTGATTTAATTATAAAGAGCAAAAACTTGGTTTTGGCATACATTTATTGGTTTTCAAGACGCTGCTGCATTATTAGCAGGATCTATAAATAGATAAAACGGGCTGTTTGCAGGTAAGGTGAGAAATAGTACTGCTTTGGTGTGAGGCTGCAAAAAACAGAGATGCTGCCAGAAAAAGACAGAAATAGACAATACAAAAAGCTCTAACTTGTGTAATGCATAAATAAATGAGCAGGGTTTTGCATGTACATACAAAGAGTCAATCTACTGGATCCATCCAGTATTCTCATTATCAGCAGGGAATTGCAACTTCCAACCGGTGCTCAAATGCAACATGATTGGCATTTTTTGGAAACAGTAAAAATGGGTTTTCTCCATTTATTTTGCACAAAAAGTTCAGCTCAATTAAAACTTCCTAAACCAGACACGCAGGAGAACCCATTTGCAACATTCTTTTCATAATACTAAACTAGGCAAACAATACCATTATATAAGACAATGTCAGGGAGACACAACATATATTAGTACCTGAAATGAGCATCTGTCAAAAATGAGTTGTGAATGAGCCGTCACTGACCAACATGAACGAGGACTGGTGCAAGATAAAAAAAGCTCAAGAATCATGTGTCTATATTTATTACTCATGTTGTACACCAGGCTTTGCTAGTTTACTGTGTTGTGTGATTCCTGGTAAAACTGGAAAATTTTCTCCTCAAATCAGCAAAATAGTTGTCTTGTGATCTTCAATGGGCTGTACAGATTGTAAAGGGGCAAACCAAATACAGCCCTCTGTCACCTCAGTAATGTGCTTCTTTTTTCCCCATCAACGGTCAATTGACTTTTTGATATGAGCTGCCCTGCTGCCTGAATCAGACAGTCTGGGCCTGGCTGTCCACCAAAGGTGCCTCCACCTGTCTCTTAGTGCCTCCATCTGAGAGTGTGATGCCCTGCCGTTCTGGTCTGAGGGCTCAACAAGGTCTGACGATTCGTGCATGGAGGTCTTGTGTGAGGCACAGTGTGCCAATGTCTGAAACCTCAGAACTCAGTTTCTAGTGTGGTTTTAGAGATTTTTAAGTATGTGGTTGAGAATGTCTGTATGTCTAACCTGGTGTACTAATGCTGTAAGCTAATAAATGCATGTAGCTATATACAGTGCATGGCAAACTGCCATAATTATTACAGTTAATTAGTATAAATCACAATCTACAGTAATTATCTGCCTTAATGGTTGACATAAAATCATAAACCACTCATAAACAATTCCAAAAGCCATGGTGTTACTTTTGAAGCAATAGTTTTAAACTGTTGAGCCTGATATAATTACCATCCTCAGCCTCACAAACAACAAGAGCCAGTCATGTGTGGGGTGGGGAGATTGTATCTCTTCAAACATGTTGGCGTATTGTTTAGTAGCGATGCCTTCAGAGGAATATATGGAAAAATATGTGCAATGGATTGCAGTAGGTTGTGCGCATCCCATTTATTATGACTTGTGCGACGTGTGAGTGGTGAGTTATAAACAGTTGAAGCAGCAGGGCAAAATCTTTTTTCTACAGGCATCCATTTAACTAAATAACAGCCAAAAAGGTGCACCCATTGCAGATAGTTTATAAACTTCAAAAACTGTTCAGGTAAGATAAAAAATATTAGTGTGTTTTTGTATGAAAATTGTACTTCCTGTGTTCAATTCTTCTTCTTCTTGCACCATTCCTGCTACGCTGATTTGTTAGCATGTTCATTTATGTAAAAGTAGGATGTTTTTACTGCTGCTTGTGGAAAATTATTGTTGAGTTTAGTTACAAATTCCTTCAGCCACTACAAGGGGCACGAGTCTTTGTAGAGCCCACTGCCCCATCCCTACCTTATGTTAATGTCCCAAGCAACTGGTGAGAAGGTTTTGGCAGTAATGCACAAAGGGTATTTGCACAATATTTACACAATAGAGGGCATTAATAAACCATAACTTCATATAATAGTTCACCAAATGAATTCAAAGGGAGAGAAAAACGATCTGTTTGTTCCACCCTGTGTCTACAATGATGTCATTATATTAACAACATACAATGAACACTGTATTAACAAATAAAAACAGAAGGAACTTTGAGATTGTTGATATAACAAAAACAAAGGCTTTCACTGAAAATGCTGCTAACACAATGAAAGTCCGAGTGGGATTAGACCCTGTGATGAAGCATGCGGTGTTATTGGTTCAGCTTCTCCAAAGTCTATTCAGGTCCACTGCTGTTGAAATGATATGCAGCCAAACAGAGCTGGCTAGGTAGGGCATGTGTCTTCCACCTGGTCTACATATTGCTGCTCCTAAATTTAGCTCCATTCTCTGCAGACTCCTTTATTGCAACTTGGCCAAGTGATGGCATAGTTTGCACATGTAGGCAGGCAGCTCAAAGGCAGCTGTAGTGTTGTTTGAGCTTGTAATCATGTGAGCGCTGGAGATGAGATCACCTTTGACCCCCCTCACAACAACCCTGGCAAATATCCTCCATATATTTACTTAGAGGAAAGAAAAAGTCTTCAGAGGAATATTAGGAAAAATAGGTGCAAGGTATGGCAATATGTTCCCATAGAAACAGTACTCAGCATAACATACACTTCATAAAGGAGTCTATTACCTAGATAAAGCTTCTGTGTAGTATCATTATATTTGTACAAGACCATTCAATAGTAATAATAAGGTAAACCTAATATTTTACTATCCTGTCACACTATCTGTTGAGCTACTTATTGTTTCAAATAACCTGCGTGTAAAGGAAAGGAGAGTTTTGTTCACTTATTTCATCATGCACACATTTTCATGGGGAGTCCCAAAAGTATATGAATGATTTATAAGATTTCTTTGTGCATTTTTCTTCAGAATGTGCCAGAATTACACAGAGGATGCTGCAAAGACAAGTCACAAACAAATGCATGTGCGTACGGTTTCAAAAGCGTGGACTGAGAAGAGAAAAAAAACATACGCAAGTGTCATTTCAGATTACAGATGGAAATTCCCCATTGAGACATTTAAAAACATGCATTACGCACAAACATCAGTCGCGTGTGCAACCACTTTGCTTATGAATCCCAACCCGAGTCTTTGGTTCAAAGAGGATGTTTTGAGTCCTCTTACATAAATGATCTCTAAAACTAATGAAAAACAAAGCATAAATAAGTAAACAAAAGCTTTTTATGGTATTGGAGACAAAAGCACAAAGCAAAAGTTAAAGACTAATTTTCTGCCTGTGTATTTCACATGGCTTCTTCACGCAGGGGGAGACAGAAGAGACTGAGAGAAGACGAGCGGAGAGAAAAAGAAGAGTTTTTCACTGTCAAACCAAAGTTATTTTGCAACACTAGGCTCCTCAGAATTAAATATATAAGAGCAAGTGAGGCGTTTGAGTTCAAAGGATGTTTTGGAGGATTGGTGGCGCTCACAAATCTATCAGATACAGCCCGTCTTTTGTCTAAGATCTAATGTGAGCTGAGTCATTACACAGTCAGAGCAATGCCGTTCAGCTTCTTACGCCTCAGTTCACATCAGCTCGAAAGATTACATAGCGCTTTGTTAGATAACCTGTCATTATAAAAAGCAGACACCAGTGCGGCTAAAGACGGTAATATTTTTTTTCTGAACTCATGTGTTGTGCTCAACCGTTCCGCTTCTTTTTAGTTATAAAAACAATGCTCTGTGTTTCAAACTTACAGAAGACTTTAAACCTATTCTGAAAGCATTCATGAACAGATTTACTTTTGTTTTTTTAATCTGCCAGGAGCACAAATCACCACGTTTTCCAGTAGATTAATTATTCATCATAAGGGCTTCTAATGTAGACTATTAATATGAGATGACTGTCAAGCTACCAAATTTTTTTTTTGGTCCCCTATCTGTCTGTATCTCCTCTTCCATCCCTCTCAGAGCTCTAACTGCCTGTTTCTTTCATTTTTCTCTCTTCTGGGCTACAAGCAAATTGTGGCACTTAAGATCTTCGTGGTTCTTTACACTTTCAAAGCTATGATTGGCGTGATTGCTTGATAATTATATGTGCTGGAATTTGTGTGAGTATATCTGAGTGTGTGTTGCAGGTTTGCACGAACGCAGACTTTCGGCAACTTGGAGGTTCTACAGTAATTACTACTAAAGAGTAAAACCGTCCACTTTTTACCTTTCCCAGCTGGTTGTAACAACATTAGTATATGTTTATTTAAATCCACCTTTGTTGTTAAATTATAGCTTGACTGATGCTGCAGCATGGACTAAACACTGTGCAATTTTCATAATTATTAACTGACAGGTGGTTGCAAAAAAACATGCTATATTTATGTCATTGCAGCTGAAAATGCTGAACAAACGTGACAATTAAAGGCTTTTGAAAGAAGCGGACAAATACTTGAACATCAGAGAAACAATAGATCCTTTCACCCAGTCTGGTCAGGTTTTTTTTATATATATTATAATACTGTGTTACACCAGATGTTCACATGGATTCACAGTCAGCAGCTAAACAAGTTGAATACAGTTAAAGGGAAAGTTCCGATCTTTTAAAGTGGCGTTCTGTGGAACTGTTATAAATGAATAATGCCTAACCTGTTGTAGTTTGTTCCTTAAATGGCTTTAGTTAGTAGAATTAGAGTTTAATTCTGAGCAAAATGACAAGCTAATGACCAGACAGAGCGAGGCCAAGAAGAGAGTAGATTGCTAATGTCTCAAAACATGTCCAGTTTCAAATATTTCATACAAACTTGGTCAGAGTAAAATTATATTTTTCCCAACTGAGTCCATTGAAAACGCTGTCTACAACATGTATGCTATTAATTATTCATTATCGTTACACAGAACTACACTTCAGAATAATGTGTAGATAAAAATCTATCCATTTAGTCTGACAGAAAAACAAACACAAAGAAAAGAAGTTAATTTTCCAGTTTATCTGTTAGGAAAAGTCTTTTAAGGGTCATGTATTTGCGCTGCAATCATCTCTCCCCTTCACGCTGACTGTCTGTCTTCCTTTCTCTTCTTGATTAAGTGGGTGTTCCCGAACATGCAAACACAGCTGAATGCCATGCATTATTCATTAACAGTGCTGTAGTAAATCACGAGCACGGACGATGCAGCCATATGCGCACACACGTGGGCACAGTATTCTCTAGATATACATCATGACTGAGCCTGAACACACTTTAAAGATGGCTCATCCTTCTCTCCCGAAAACAACAACCCTGTTACGCACTGCACGCATGTTTCATCAACTTCCCTCGCAGGTGTGGGCTTGTCCTCTCTGCTGTTGGGTAACGGCAACAAAACAGATGCTATCTGTCAACTCAATGGTAGAAAACAGATTCTCTTTGTATAGTAACACTTTTTGAGTTTTTGACTTTAGATTTACAGCCAAAATAACTTGCCCACACACATGTAAAAACCTGACATGACTCAGGATTCAAAGAGGAATCTTGTGGGCAAAGAAATCGTTTGGAGGCCTGGTTAATATAGGACCAGCTTAATGCATCATATAAGCTGAGGGTATTGATATTTACAGTACTGCACCAAAATTCAGTAATATAGTAAGAAGTCTAAGAAAGTGAGGGATGAGAGTTGGTTAATACAGGTAGATACAGGTTGAGAACATGTCTGACACCCAAAGATATAATAGCATCAGATTTTTATCAGACTTGTGGCTTTGCAGCCTCTCTCCCCTGCCGGTGTCACACAGATCTGATGCTGTTTGACTTTGTTTGACTTTGTGCAAGCAGATAACAGCATGTTTTTTTCAATGATTATTTCACTGAAACCTTAAAAATAAGAGTATCTCCTACTGTAAATTGTCATCTTCCCATTCCCCTATAGACCGTTTATTAGCTTTGTAAAAGATGAACAAAACTAAATAATCCTCAAGAAATTTCAAATGACATTGATGCAGTTTTTGAGTTTTGTTGTCATTCAACAACCACTGCCAAAACTGTAGCAACATCTGGTAATTCGCAGACGGTTTGCATCCTCTTTGCAAAAAGCAAAGGTCAGGTATAATTATGCAATTCAGTAGTTATCTGCAGGGAACCGTGGACATTACAGTAATGTTATTAACCACTGACTGCAGCCTAATTGGTAAATTGGTCAAAATTTATGCTGTCAAATAGGAGGTCTGGACGTGAAAGTGGTTTACAGCAAGAAAATATGGGTTTAATTTGACAGCAGGGACATTAAGTAGTCATTATTTCATAACAGGCTGGAACATAATTGGCGACTGTGAAAAGGGCGTCATAGAAGTTCAGCGGTTAGTGCTGACGTCTCACAGCGAGAATATCAGCTGCAGCCTTTCTGTGCAAGGATTGAATGTTCTCCCTGTGCCTGCATGGGGTTTTTGTGGTGCTCTGGATTCCTTCCACAGGCTCAAAAAACATGATTTTTAGGTTAACTGCTGATTCTAAATTGGCTGTAGGTGTAAGTGTGAGCATGACCTCTAATTTTAGATTAGTATTTTTTTTCTACTTGTTCAACATGAGCAGCATGTCTGTTCCAGCTATTTATTTATGCCTATAGGATCTCAGATGAGCACGTGACTGCAGCCGCCAGAACATGATGGGATTTGCTTAGAATTTTTACCACTAAGTATGATTTTATTTGGCTCAGATTTAAGATCAGTGTTGAATTTTGGCAGAGTTAAACACTGGTTGCAATTGGTTGATAACTGAGTATTGATTTTCCTCATGCTAGTTCCTATTACACAAATATGTTATTTTAACAATATAATGGAGACAAAAAACATGTCTGAACTATTGAAGTCAATGTTTGATGTCATGTGTATGTCTTATTTTGAGCTGTCAGATCAGAATGGTGGAGACAAAACAATGAATGCTGAACCCCAACCCCCTGAGGATACTTAGAGGTTGGAAGCACAGCCAGATCATCACAGACGCAACAATCATTCATCTCTATATCCATGAACATGACTGCGAATCCATCTTATTTTAAGTTTTGAAGGAATAGCTTAAACCTGGGTGCTTTGCCTTTGATGAGGTTTCAGATGAAGCCTGAGCCAGCAAGTAAATAGTTTAACATAAACAGTAATAAAGGAGAAACACATTGCCTCTGCCAAAAGCAACCAGCCAGAACTTCTAGATCATAAAACAGTAAAGAATGAAATTCCCAAAACAAATAAGATAAAATACACTAATTAGGGAACTTTGCAGAGCTAGCTTTTTCCTCCCTGCTTCAAGTTGCAATGCTAAGCACACTCCCTGCAGGCTAACTTCACATTGAGCATACACAAAGTACCAAAGTCATGATTCAGCTCTCATTTTAAAATATTTTGCTTCCAAGTAGCCAGACTTTTCGGCAGTCTTGATCAATAGTTTTTATAAGCTTTCTAAAGGTCTTTCAAAGTTTTTTTTTGGATTGTGGCTGCTTTTTCCGTTAGTTTCTGTTCAACACTTGACCATTTTCAAAAGAATGTTTTTTCCTTTGAGTTTTGGAGCTCTTTTATATGACACACACCTGGCAACATGAGGAAAGAACTCATTTTATATGAGGTATCGAGCTCTTTGTTATTAGCAGCTTGTCTCAAAGGCACAATTTGTTCCCAAAATTTCAATAATGTTTTAAAAAAATATCAGAGACAATATAATAGTATTTTATCATCAGCAAAGTAATTTCTCAAAATATATTAGCCATAAACTTGACATACAATAAGAATATGATGCATCTCTTTGCTGGATTTTTCCCCTGTTTGTTTTTTAGATGTGACTTTCAGATGCTGTTAATTATTTTAAAATAAGTAGTTAGGCCTGACACCTTTTTTTTGTCTTTTACTTTTCACAGTTTTTCAACACACATTGTACAACTTGCTGTCACAACAAATGAACAGAAAAGGCGTGAACAATCCTGACCACTCTAAAAGAAAGTTGGCTGCTTGGAAACAAAGTATGAAGAAACATTTTAAAACTTCAGCAAAAAAAAAAAAAAAGAAAAGAAAAAGTTACCTCCAAAACTGACACCCTACATTCAGCTTTACAGAAACAGTGCTTGTCCCAGAGGTACCTGACTGCATCATTTATCCACCCATCAAGCTGATCCCAGGTGACACCAGACCAGAGCAACCTGTCAATCACAGGTCTGACACACAGACACGACAATCATTTAAACCTAAGGCAATTTTGAGTCACTAATCTACCCACTGACCCAGCCAGCAGCTTCAAGCCGGTCAGATGCTGCTGTGTTCAGCACATGACCGACTCTACCCCCTTTGTGTCGTTCAGTTTGGAACAATAGCATCATAAAAGCAACTCATGTTACTTGTGAACTTATAGTCTTCATCGGTGCCTGATAACCAACAATTAAAGCAGCAGTTCACATCTTTTGAAATGAGGTTTTGTGGAAAGGTTATGAACATTCACCAATTTACCCGTCATAGACAGCTCTTTGAATGACCTCAATTTGGAGAAACAGAGTTTAGATCTGACTAGAATGATGAGCTAACTGCTAGATAGAGCGGGAGGACAAGACCAAAGTGGATTGCTGCAATCTTAAAATGATTTAACCTCAACAATTTCAAAGGGATTCCAGTGAACTCCATTTTTTAAACTTTTACACCATCATCAGTTTTGCACTACACAGATATTCTGTTGAAAATACAGGTGGTGGTCATAAAATTAGAATATCATGAAAAAGTAGATTGATTTCAGTAATTCCATTTAAAAAGTGAAACTTGTATATCATATTCATACATTACATACAAACTCATATATTTCAAATGTTTATTTCGTTTAATTTTGATGATTACAAATGAAAACAAATGAAAATCTCAAATTCATCATATCAGAAAATTAGAAT
>NC_051435.1:13746297-13758031 GCF_001649575.2 Kryptolebias marmoratus | reverse complement strand
TAATCATCAAAATTAAACGAAATAAACATTTGAAATATATGAGTTTGTATGTAATGTATGAATATAATATACAAGTTTCACTTTTTAAATGGAATTACTGAAATCAATCTACTTTTTCATGATATTCTAATTTTATGACCAGCACCTGTATTATGATATTCTTACAGAAACTGCCCCAGGCTGCACAGGAAATGCTAGAGCTAGCTGCTGCTACTGCTATGTGGGCTTTAAATAGTCATAAAGTTCTATGTGTATAACTGTGTTATGTGAAACTGAAAATGTAAAGGTTTGTAAAATAATGTTGACATAAACTTAGAGGACATAGAGTAATTGTTTGTTTAATTTCCCATACCTTGTGTACAAATGTCCATCAGCGTGAAAAGGTAATTGATAGGTGATGACCTTGTATGATATGACATGTAAAAGCAAGAGTAGGTTATATCCTCAAGGGCCTCTCATAAATGTGTGTATTTGTATCAGCACAGATAAAAAGATTACTGACTGTGAAATCTAAGATGGAACGTACAAGGATACCTCAGTTCCTATTTATCCATCCATCCAAAGTTTGATATGAGCTGAGAGTTTGCAGATAAGGGTCTCTGAGTGGGTCGCGTTTGTTTGGCAGAGGTAAGGCCCGGGGCTCCCTGAATGAACAGGTCATTTCAGACTTATCTGAGCTGCCTGCCAAGCAGCAGAAACGTGAGCCGCCTGCCTACCTCCGACTGAGTCATGCTCTTCATTCTCATACACAAACACTATTACGTATTCATCCGTGAGGACACACACACACACAAAGAGACGTGTGCACACACAGTTTAGGATACACATGCTGTGCATCTGCTGTGAGGCAAAAAACCAAAAAAACAAACACTGTCTGTGACGCAATCTCGTGCTATGACTCCCATGCAAAACACTGAAACATTTTTCCCTGTTATGCATTTCAGCCTCTTCTCCCTCCACTGCCGGAAACAGGTAAACAATGTTAGATCTTTGTTCCCGGTGACTGACAGTGTTGCTGTAAAAATGCTCTTCATTGAAGTGAAAACCACGAGACAACTATCTGTAGACTTGCAAATAGTAAGACATAAAGGCGCACACTTGTATGTGTTGATTGTTCTCAACTTTCTGACATGTCTCGAGTTTAAGTCCTCTGTCCTATCAGCTCTTGTGTAACAGAGGATCTAGTGAATCAACATACAAGATGCTGCACGTCCTGACTTTCTCATCCAGCAGCATGAAGCCAGAAATAAGCCCTGCTAAAGGAAGTTTAGAGATTCATAAAACTGGTGTTGAAAGATGATAACCGTGAGGCTTAACCTGGTTAAAAATCAAACAGTAAATTTATCATAGGAGTCTTTTCACTTTTAAGATGAGGGCGATACATATAAACTGTCCCTAACTTAGGAATTACTTTCAGAAATGAATAAATCCGACCTTACCACAGCATTCAGTATTTGTTTTATTGAGCAGGATTGGCCATTTCAAAGCATTAAAAGGGATTTACAGTAAAAACTTTAATCTCGTCGGTGCTTAAAAGTGTGTCTTTGTGTGTCTAAAAGACACTACTCCGTCAGCATGTATTGGGCCCTCAAGATTTGAAAATATCTCATTTAGTGTTCAAATTTTCAAGGGAAAAGTAATTCCACTTTCTCAGATCAGAGCAGAAAAAAAATGCCTTCCATCTTTTACTTTACATAACGCTGCATTTATTACACTTCAAAACAGAAAAAATCTTTTTTCTTCGTCCATTGACTGCAGCTTTTCATCAAAAGTCTTATTTAACCTCAGAAAAATATGAGTTAATAAAGCTTTAAAATCTTTACCTTATGTAATGTTTTTTTTTTTTTAAAAAAACACAACTAGAAAATTCAACTTCATGTTGTTGCTTTTTATTATTTTCATTTCAGCTGAAGAATGGAAATTCCAATATTCTTATCTATATTAAATACATCATTCACAGAAGTTCAGACAAGTTAAACAAATAAAACAGCTTTGTTTAAAATTAGCCCATATGGAGTAAGTAATATTCTTAAATGTCACCCTTTGATAGCTTCATAAAGTCCAGGATTTATGACGCTGATATGTAATTAAGAAACCTAAACTGGTTTATTAACCAGTCGCTGGTTGTAACATTACTCAGTGTTTGTAGTGGTGCTGTATCTTTCATAATTTGAGCCAATTTAAAGCATGACTCATGAGAAAATTAAACCCAAAATAAGTATCATTACCAACTGTTCATGGACAAACTGCAAGTAAAAGGAAATGTAAGTATTTGTGAATAAACATCTGTTTTGTGTGAAATTTGTATTCAGACAAATATCTGCAGAAGCTTCTTCAACAAAAGAGAAGAAAAGAGTGAAATCAAATGTCTCACAGCCTAAAATTATTTGCATGAGCTCTTTAGCGTTATAGATTAAGATTATTTTTGTGGTATATTTCTAGTAATCTTTTCCTGTTTGATGTTGTGATCATCTTGGTTTGGTTTGTATTTCTGTAGTACCTCAGTCTGTCCCCTCTTTGTTTCAGTCTTGTTTTCTGCTCTCCTTTGACACCTGGTCCTGTTGTCTAATCATCACATCTGCCATGAGCTCATATTATCTCCCCTCAGTGTAGACACAGTCCCTGGTTTTCAGTCGCTGCTCGTCAGATTCTTGTTGTTTCCCCACATGCTCTGCCCGTGTGGTTTTTCAGTTGTCACCACTTTTGTTTAGCTTGTTTTAGGAATAAACAATCTTGTTTTAGCTCCACTATCTGTTTTATCGGGTGGCTGCTGGTGTGCCCGCCTCGTCTGTCACAAAACACAACATTTCATTGTGTAATCCTGTTGTATATTATTGACCAAAGCATTGTGTCAACTCCTGCGTCTCCTTTAGTTGTCTTCTTCTTTAACAGGGCCTGTTTTTATCCAAATCTTAGCTCATGGACAGATGTCCTGATATTTTACTTAAAAATTTACAAGAAAAAATTCAGAATTTATTGCTGTGTTGACAATGTCAATTTGTCTGTATTCAGTTGGAGAAAACCATGATGCCACCACCACCATGTGTCAGAGATCGGATTCAGCGTTTGAAGCTGCTTGAATAGATTTGTTCTTATGCTACTTGGGTTTAATCTGTCCTCAAACATTTGTTCCTGCAGCCCTTTGACTCTTTCACATGCTCAACCTCTTCTATAGATATGGTTTACTTTTGAAAATTAACACAACCTTTGATTGATCCGTTCTCTTGTATTGCACCTGACTTTTCCTGCTTTTGATTAAATACATTTGACTTTAAGTTTCTCTGTTAAAATTCCCATTATAATGCTATCATTCATGCCACAAAGAAAATTGCAGTGCTTCCTAATTTTCCTTTATAAATAAAGGACCATCTATAGTATTTTCAACATTGTATGTACACCTGACTTTTATTTTCTTAGTTTTAGGACTGGTGGAATTTTAGTAATTGAAGTAAATTCAAAAATGTTTAAAACTTAGTAAGTTCTGCTGCATATCTGCTACAGCAGCAACAAAATAAGAAAACAAAGTAAACAAAAAGGAGTCTGCATTGATCCTAATGGTCTATATTTCACACATACAGTACATGCTCACTCTAAATGTGGTGGATGCCGCACATATGAAGCGAAGCTCAATTTGCAGCCAAAGTATCTCAATCCTGCACGTTCTGGATCTCCCCCAGGACCCCGTGTCTCCGCTCTTCTTGGTCCACATTCTTCAAATGACTGAGCGTATACGTCTCAGGGAGAGAATTAGCTTTGCTCCTTTTGAACCAGGGTGGACGGTTAGCAAAAGAGTTTTAATTGATTTTGAAGTAGTAGCTGCTGGGAACGCCTCTCACAGTCGAAACGCTCCTGACGCACAGAAACCAAAACACCGAATTACCACATCAAAGGGACGACCGCCCTCTTGCCATTTGCGTAAACCAAGCAGCCTATTTTGATGACACGCAGCATTTAAAATAATTCTAATTTATTAGATTCCCTTCAGTTGTGTTTGGTTCAGGAGACGGATATTTGTTTCATCGACATACACAGAGGCTTACGTAGGAACACGTGGAGCACGAACTCAACCAAATCTCAACAAAATGCATGATTGGATTTTGTTGGGGGATTTTCTCTTTGTTTTTTTTTTATCTGAGCGATGTGTCTCTCAGAGTAAAGGCTCGGTTCTGAGTTCTTTGCTGCTCTGATATCAGTCTCCAACACAGCGTGGTGCTCAGCTCTGGCAGGAAGCTGCTTACCAACAGAAATACCAATTACTGCACACTGCATCATGATGCCTAATGGGCCTGCTGTGGCAGAGAGAGGCACAGGATGAAAGGCGCGCAAGTTCTCTTACAGTAAAACCTGCATCACAGCCTTCAGCCGCTTGTTTAAAGAGCACTGTGGTTTTCTCAGGCTCTAATGGAGACACAGGGTTATAAAAGACATATAATTATCATGGTAAAAATCTTTTGTTCAGCCCCAAAGGCCAGCATCTGCTGTTAAGTGATTGCAAACAGGGATTTAAATCCACATGTTCGTTTAAACTGGCATGTTTTCACCCGGAGTAGCGGGGCTAAGCATGACAAGCGTGCTGTGGGACTATCCACTGCTCGAGATTTGCTGGCTGTAAGCCTTTCATGTTTGCTGTGTTCGGATCTGACTATCTCTGCTGTAAACAGATTACTGAAAGCTGGGAAAATATTTATCTTATTAAAGTGTTTAATGCAGTTCTTCATTTTCACTTTGGCTCAATTCAGCTCCAATTCAAACATTTAGTTTGATCCACAAAGCAGATTTCGACTTCGCTTTATTTGCAGACAAATAGCATTTGTTTTGGTTCATTTGTGCAAATAAGGAAGTGAAACTGTCAATGAATTAAACAATAATCACTTTTCGCATGCCTTGTTGATTAGAACTGATCAGGTTTAGTTGTGAAATTACCATAGTCTTCACAGCTTTTAGGCCGTTTTGGAGCTTTCACAAGCAAATTGATTCTGTGAAGTTTAAAAATCAGTTCCAATTGAAGTTTTTGATGCCTCTTTGAATGGTAAATTACCTGCCGCATGTCAGTGACATAGACTAGGAATTACAATCAGTCAGTCAAGCTTGGAAACGAGCAGATTGCCCACGGCACAATCAAGATGGTGTTTTAAAAATGCAGGGACATCCTGAACTGAAGCTATAGATGCTGGATGAATATGAGATGAAAGAACATATGGTATTAGCAAAGATAAACAAAAAAGAAGTGGGTGATAAAGGTTGTTTTTTTTAGCTTTCTTGAGACTTGTGGTTTGACTTTAAATTATTCACACAATACAAACATGTTCTCACTTTTTATAGAACTGAGATTACTTTTACGACAGATTAAATTCAGTTGTGATTGTTTTTCTTTAGCAAATCTCTGATGAGGATAATTCAAAGATGGGTTGCCTGTTCATTTATACACACATGACTGTGTAACCAATACCGTTAGTTCTTTCTCAAGACATCCTGTGGCCAGAGGCTGATGCAGTGGTTACACAATGTCAGGCTGAGAAAAGCAAAATGCCAACGGTCACTCTCTTTTACTCCTGCGTGGGTCACAGCTAAAACACACACACACACACAGCAAATAAACATAATAATAGACAAATGAAACAAAATCAACCAAAATAAAGCATCCACACAGTTGTGTGCTGGTCTTATTATATTAAAAAAACAATCTAGTCTCATTTTATAAGGTATGGGGTGGAAATAAATAAATTAAACTGTTGTCATAATCTTTCAAGGATGGTTTTTGTTCCTGTTTTGTCCTCAGAATTTTTGAAGTGGATGTATTATAAATTCTGAGGGGTTTTTTCTGGGAAAAAAAAGAACCCAGAAGACACAATTTCTGACAGTGTAACAGGGAAAAAAATGGTAATGAGCAAGGTCAACTGCCAGGAAGTTGACCCTTTTCAACCTCCTGAACAGATAAACACAGCTTTTACTAGAAAAGGGAGCAAATGATGTGGCTGTGGCTAAGGCTATTGTAAAAACAGCACTCAAGGTTGTCATGGTGATGCTGCTTTTTGTATTTGTGTGTATTTTTATCGGTCGACAAGCAATATTGATAACCTGAGCCCACCACTGAAAGAGGTATGTTTGAGAGTAATATCTCTTTGCATCAGACTGAATTTGAATAGCATAGTAAGCCACTAAAAACATGACAGAAACTGTCAAGCTGCTGCACTTGTGGCAATAACTCCATTAACTATAATTTCCGTTTGTTGCAAAAAAAACCCACATACACTTAAAACCCAGGCTGCAGCCTAACCGGAGGCTCAAAGTGATTCAAAATTTCATTGTACCAGCAATTTTCTACTCTGCATGTGTGTTTCCTTTGAGTGGAAAAAAAATAAATAGAGGAAAGATTGATTTATAGTGTTCTTTATGGCAAATAATTACAGTTTATAGACTTCCCACTCAGTCTGCTCTCGATTCAATACAACAAATAGAATAAATAGTGTTTTTTTTACAACTCTAACTTAAAGAGGCAGACACACAAAAAAAAATCATGTAACTAAAGGAGCTGAGTCTTTAATGGCCACATCTGTTTTGGGTGCAATTAAGCAGAGACAGGCTGACGATGAATAAAAGGAGAAAAAAATAAGCTGTTTTTCATTAGCTTTATAATGACTATAATGACTTTTAGTTTGGCTGTGCTTCAAATTTGAAAGAAAAAAAAAAGAAATACTTAGATGCTGACTGGTTACATGGTTCTTCCCTGAAGGCCTAATGTGTCAGTCTGTAAAGTTGTCATAATGTGACAAGTCTGCCTGCTGCTGTCACACACACCAGCTGCTCAAATATATAAATAAATATGTAAAAAGAAAATCCATAGGTGAGAATAAAAAAGAAAGAAAAACTGCATTTTTGTACCCTTGTGAGATCTAAACATCCTATTTTCACACAGTTATGTACCAGCAAGCATCATAAAATTAATAACAATGAAACTAGCACTTTTTGAAGGAATGCATATCACTCGCCCATCTTGCAGGTCAAAGTTTTAAACAAAGAGCTTATGTGATCTGTAAGTGCATAATATTATGTGATGGGAATAAGTGTCAGCTACTACCACACCAAATCTTAGTTCAGTATCTGTAAAACTGACCCAGTTACAGCTATTTTTGTGTTTGCTACGGTTGATTATCTGTGGCAGCCATCTTGATTGATGCTGATTTCAAAATTTCTTCAGTTGTAGATGCACATTTAATGATTACTTTCTGAGAGTTGTATTACCATTTGTCCCATTGTTCTTGAGATATTTTGCTAACAGACAGACTAAGCTGACTCCAACAGTAAATGCCTACGTTTTAAACAAAGGTCTCCCATGATCTGTTAGCGCTCAGAGTATGTTTTAGGGACGGCTCTCAGCCACTGACACACCAAATTTTGGCTCAATGCCTGTGAAACTGACTGGGCTATCAGCAGTTCTGTATTTGCTAAGGCTGATGAGCTGTGGTGGCTATCTTTAACCGGGTTGTCTAGAAAAGTTAATCAGCTGCAGATGTACATCCAGTGATTACTTACTCAGAGTTTCATTAAAAACCATCCAGTGGTTCATGAGAAATTTTGATAACACGCAGACAAAAGAACAAGTGCACACAGGCACTAATGAGACAAATATCAGCCATATTTGGTTCATACACATGAAATATATAGTACTTTCTCCCTACATTTACTTTAACATTCTCAAGGATCTGGTTACCATGGTAGCCAGAGGGTAATTTTGAAAGGGGTGGTTGTAGATTCTCCTGCTCAGATGACAAACAGATTGAATATCAAAAACAGGCCTCCTTATTGTTAATGAATGCATCTTCATGAATGCATCCGAGCATATGTGTTATATTGGACTGTATATTTACGCATTTGTTAGCGGTTGCCCAAGTCTATACAAATATTAGTGTTGTAAAATTGCCAGCCCCTCAGTGGAACTGTGGCGTATTTGTCAGCTAATTAGCAACATGAGTTAGTGCTTCAGCAGTTGGGATGGCGCCTCACACGCAGAGCGAGGCTGATGGGCGCAGCGGAGCATCGTTGCTGGTGACTTTGTAGGAGGAGGAGGAGGAGGAGGAGGAGGAGGAGGAGGGATGAAGGGAAGTGCAGAATCTACACCACTGCTAATGAAGACATCAGCCATCTTATTCGGAGGCGAGGCGGTCGTCAGAACCGGCTTTGTGGCATGAATAAGTTGACAGACGCACACAACGCCAGTTAGGAGAGCTAAAACGTTTGTGCCAGTGAACACACAATAATCTCCCTCCAGTTGGGACGGAGAAGCCTTGAAGGCATCGCGCAGCTATTCAAATGTCCAGGTCTGGTTTAAAGAAACCAGCAAACACACCCAGATTGGCTCTGTTTGTTTGATGGATCTGCCTCTGAGCAGATTTGTGTCATCTCTTACTCTTTTCCTGCATAATTTGGCGACACAGGCAAATACAGTAATCCACAGAAGCTGGAACAGAGTGCCTTAAAGCAAAAAAGGAAACTGAAAGATTCCGCTCCTTTCATTTAACTTCAGGGTTTCTCTCATTATGACTGCATTGCTTGAAATATGGAAATGTATTGAATACAGTACTGGAAACAGAACATGCATCTCTGCAGTTATATAGATGTTTAATATACAGTATGTCCCTGTGTGGTCTGACTTGTGGAGGGTACAGATATCAGAGGGGCCTGCATTTGGAAACACCTGCACACGCTCATGGCATAATTCACATGCCCCAGACAGAAAAAGCCAAGCATTACAGAACCCCCCAGACATCTGCACCTGCTGTCTGGACACAGGTACTGGACTCTTTACAGTCACCTTGCTCTGTGTCCTAACAACAGCCCCACACTCTCCTGCACAGGCTGCCTTTAACGCCGAAGGAGAGAAGACTGCAGTCGGAGTGGTTCTGTAAATGGGAGGCTAGGACTGATGGCAGGACTTGCCGCAGGAGGGAATGCAGCGACTGTGCGACAACGTTCAACACCAATTCTCAGCTTGTATCCAGGCCCGAGAGGGTGCGCCACCCTACAGAGATGGAGCCCACAGTGTGCCCATGATGACAGCTGTGGTATCCTTTGGATCTGATATTGTATTCATAGTCATACAGTCCTTTCAGCATGTTTGGTTTTATTTGATTTCCACCTCTCCATCTGGGTGATTAGCGTTTTATTTTTGTCAGTAAGCGTAATTCAATGCTGCATCAGGCAGACAGGCACGGATTTATGTGAAGTGAAAGATTGACAGAAAAATCTGGATTTTTCTCTAAACCAACAGCTAAACTCCTTCTTCTGACATTCCATGCAACATTATAGAGCAGTCAAGGCCAAATTGACAGTAACATTTCCCACCTTTAAAAAAAAAACCCCACATGATAAGTGAGGAGAGAGGAAAGCAGAAATTGGCTGGTCAGCGGCTCGGATGGCCTCTGCTGGTGGACTTCCCTGATAAGCTGTATTTGTTGTCCCCCCCTCCCTGTGCCAGTAAATGATTGTTTTGGAAGCAGTTGACATTTTCTTCTGCTAAGAGGCCTCTTGTCTGCAGCAGCTCCGCCACAGTATCAAAATCAGATAGCATCGCGCTGCACACAAACAGCGTTGAAGCAGCTTAACTAGTGTTTTCCCATTTTCCCACCAGAGAGAGTTCACAGCAGCAGCTTTGGTCAGAAGTCACAGTTCGTTTAAAAAGTTCTGCTGTGGCTGACATCTCAGGGCTTTGTGTTGCTTCGGCCTCTTTAGAGGTCCTCGATTTAGGTTTGAGAAGTAACTTCTACCATGTGTCAGCTGTTATTCACACATGACACATGTTCCTGTCAACGGAATGTCGTGGTTAATCATTTCTGCATGGCTCTGTGGTAAATTAAGCTCACAAAGGAGTCGCTGTGAGGATCGCACCACAGGAAGGCAACAATCTCACACTAAAAGCCTCAGCAGTCCTTTAAGGAAGCACAGACAGGTTGTTATTATTTTATCAGCTCTAGAGACTTGCAATAAATCCCAAAATGGCAAATCTATTTCTTGTTTGTCAGAGGGATGGAAATATCTTTGCCGTCTTGTTAAGCAGAGTAGCCCCTGGAGAATAGGCAAGATGAAATGACAAAAGCGAAGTCTGCTCAATCAGGAGTCAGTTTAGGATCTTTGCTTTATTTATCCGCTCACCGACACAAGACGGAAAGCAACAAAATGAAAGAAAACAGCAAAAATGAGCAAAGGCTGCGCTTATTTTGACGTATGAACACATAGACGCTGCATATTATTGAAATCTGAGCTTGTCCTTGTTTGTGTGTTGCTGTTTTCTGAGCAAAATGCAAACACAATTAAAGGTTTCCGTAACAGCACGTTGACAGACAAGCACACGGGGAAAAGAACTAAACAAAACAAAACAAAAAAAACAAACGGGTAAGTTACATTACGATAACAGGAGGCACGCAGATAAAGCAGCTTCTGTGTGTTCATTCATGCAGGTTAAATGTGTGAAAGTACAGCTGTGAAGGAAGAGAAAAAAAAGTGAGTTTATTGAGAGCTCCCATGACAGGGAGCAGAACAGGCTATTACTTCATATTGCACCATTTAAGCTGTTTTTATTTTGGACTCTCCGGCTCCTTCAACCAGGTAGCGCGGTCTCTGGGGATAACAATCAGGCCTCGACAAGAAAAGGCAGACAGCTCCGAACAGTTTAGCGAGTAGTCTGTGCGTCTGTGAGTTTGTGTGTTGTGGTGGAGCTGGATTAATGAAGTAACACTTCGAGTGTTTGCATGAACAGACCTGTCAGTCACGCTTAATGTGTGCTCTGAAATTCAGCTTTTCGAAATGATTTTTTTTTAAACAGGAATACATTGAAATGTTAAAGTCACTGAAGGAATTTGGTGTGTTTGATTTTGATTTTCTTGGTTTTGTTCTCATTTAAGAAATCACTTGTTTTGCCTGCCTGTCACCTGCTGCCTTCACTCTTGGGCTCTCAACCAACCAACCAAACAATATTTGTTAGTTATAGCCATTTTTGCTTTTTCTAAAGTCAGTTGGCTGCAGCCATCTTGACTCAAGTTGACTAATTAATCACTTGTAGTTGTACATCCAATGATTAATTTCTGAAAGTTTCATTAAAGTCCCTCCAGTGGCTCATGAAATACTTTGCTAACAGAAGGCAATGTCTAAGATTTAAACAGATCTTGTGCAACGTAGTATGAGCTGCTAGCACACCAAATTTTAGCTCAATGTCTGTAAAACTGAGCATTTTGCTTCATTCTAACAGTACAAACACATACATACACATACGCGCACACACAGAAAAGCAACAACATAATTGTCTGCCTTTGTACTTTGGCAGTGGGCTACAATAAAGTCTTTCGAATAGTTTATTCCTCATGTATTATTTTATTATATAAGATGGAGTGGAGAAAATCAGACATTAAATATCTACTGTTAGGGAATGAAATGATCAAAAGAGTACATGACTGTGAATATAATCTTTGTAATTTTATTAGACAAAAAGTTTAAAGACTAAAGAACAACATCAACAAAAAAAGTACAGTTAATTGTCTGAAAGGGCTACTGTTTTAGTGCCATTAAGTAGATGATTTTAATGTTGTGGATGATCAGTGTACAAGTATTTTGCCTCACATTATATCTTTTTACAATGTCATGTTTATTTATGTATTCCATATATGTTATTATTGAAAATAATATACAAACCAGGTTCAGCATTTGGTGCATTTCTACATCCATCTTTAGTTTCTTGCCCCCC
>NC_051435.1:13661026-13746240 GCF_001649575.2 Kryptolebias marmoratus | reverse complement strand
TTCAGACACATTGACAAACATCCCTAAGCTCAGATCACCAACAAAAAAAAAATCTCATAAAGGCATTTGTTTAATTAAAAAGTTTCATGGTTTTACAATATTAGGTTGGCTGTAACAATGCCAAGCACTATTACAATCCTTTTTTTTATTTTAACAGATACCACCTCTGTCGTTTTGGGTGGCAATAGCTCCCTCTTGTGTTGCTTAATAAAAGAAGGAGAGAGAGGGAGAGACTGAGAGAGAAAAGGAGGTTTTGATTCTGACAGGGAACAGAGAGCTCTGCTGTCAGCCCGTGTCTTCTCCTTTTGAGAAAAAAAGACTATCAAAGGAGAGATAAACCTGCGAGGGAGCAGGGGGGAGTAAGGAGCATGAGCTGAGGTGAGACGAGGCTGAGGAGACTTCAGAGTCTGGGAGAGACATTACGTAACTCGTACAGATGACAGTTTGAGTGTCTCTGTCTTCCCTGTGCTAGATCATTACCTCTGCCAGCAGACGTCGCCTTGTCATTCAGGAGAGAACTAATTTTGACCACTTATGCTGTTTGTGTGTGTGTGTGCAAGTAATACATAACTTGGATTGACACAAATAACCACAAAGATCTTAACCAAAAACTCTTGTGAAGTCAGCAGTTAGCTGTTATGTATGATGTGTCATATGAAAATGTCCTAACTTCCAAACTGTGGTATTGAATGTTGACATTTTTGACCTCAAAACAGGAACTAGATGAATTTGCTAACACTGACTGATGATCACAGATCATCACAGCAATAAATGTCATCATCTACAGTAAGTTTGTGCAGGTTATGGGATAACCGTCAACTTTGGCTTTTAGAGAAAATAATCAGTATTTGTTTCAAATGTGCGTCCATTTATCTATTTAATGTTGAAATATTTACTGACTACCGCTGAGTAGTTTTACTTGTGTTTGTGTTTGTTTGTCTGTAGCGTTAGTAAAAAAGCTCATGAACAAGTGGGCAGGTTTTAATGAAACTCTAAAGTGGATGTACTTCTTCAATTAGTTACCTTTTGAAGCCAACCCGGTTTAAAATGACTCCCACAGCTTAGCAAACTTAGCAAAGACAAAAGCAGATCTAATTCAGTCAGTTTTACAGTTCTTGAAATGCAAGACCGGTCCATAAGGGCAGGTGGGGCATAGGGCATAGTTTTTTTAGCTATATTGACAATTTAAAATGAAATTTTAAATGTTTTATCATCATTCATTCTCAGTTTTTGACTTGTTTGCAGTTATAGGGTTGTACAGGTCAGTAGATTTAACATGTTGCCCATCGGCAGTGATCAGGACTGCGGGGCAGCTCCAACAGAGTCTCACTGGGGCGTACAATATTCCATCCTGTGGACACATTCTGCTGCTTTTAGTTTTCGTTGATACGTAAATGCAAACATTACACCTCACGCAATCTTATTTAATGCAGGAACAGTTGCGGCAAAACCTGCTGTGTCCAACAGTGAAGATTTTCTGTCTAAAAATCCATTTATGCGACTGAAAACGGCAGATTAATTATCAGTCAGCACCTTGGAGCAGACAGAACAGAGCACAGAAAACTAAAGACAGAGTGGAGATATACAGCAGCACATTTTCTTCAACATGGTAGGCCCATTTTCTGTGTCGGTAACTATTTAGGTCAACCACAGGTGGATGTTATTTATCTAATCATTATCTTCGTGATCAAACTCTGTGGCTTCCTACAGGTTTGTCTGCTGTAGGTCAGTAGGTCAGTGGTACTTTGGATTAGTAATCTATCTATCTATCTATCTATCTATCTATCTATCTATCTATCTATCTATCTATCTATCTATCTATCTATACAGACACATTTTTTCACAGAAAATGTGACGCAAATTGTAACATTTGTGTGGTTACAGATTCAGGAAATGAATGTCCTCCCCACTAAAATTTAGGCTGAGGAGCTGCTACTGGTTTTTGAGCTATAATTTAGTGTGGTAGTAACAGAAGGTCATCCCCAACACATACTTCAAATGCTAAAATGTCATTTCAGATCTTGCAGTATCGCATGAGCATCATTTACAAGGTTTGCTGTAGACAATTGAATGGTAAGACTGGATATTACAAATGTCTAAAAGCCAGTCTGTCCTCTGCTAGTCTGTAGGGATATTTAAAAAAAAAAACAACAACTAACTTTTCCACAGGGTGGCACCTGAAGAAAAGTCAGGGCATGGCTGAAAGTGCATGTAAAACTACCAGGATTTAGCTGGAATTCAGGTGTGTCAGTGAAGCCCGACAGGCAGCTGACACAACCAACCAAACACATGTTTCAATGAAATGTAGCTCAGTTTCATTTCCTCTGTAGCAGTAGTTACTTCAATCTGTGTCTATATAAAACTGCTGTGATATTAATAGTTTATGTATTTATAGCAGGCAGTTTTTAGTTTTGTAAATTTTGTAGAATACTACAGTATATGGGCATTCAGTACTCAATGTTTTAATGATGTTAATAAACCTATGAAGTTTTGTAAAACTTGCCCTTGTATAGAAGAAGAAACTGAAAGCATTTCTTTTGTAAACAAATTTTCTCTAGAAGTAAGTATGAATGCCTCCCTTTTGATTGTGCAAGCAACAGAAGTCAGTAGTCCAGGCTTGTGTTTTCCCATGGTATCTCACACACACACCATCAGCCTCTCAGAATCAAAACTAAACCAGCCACCCCGGTGAGAACAAATAAGCAGAGCGTCAAACTTGGTTTCCAATCAGATCTGGAATGCGATCGTAGCAGCTTAGCCAGCTCAAAGTATCAAGCAACATTCAGGGAAACACCCTTGGGTTCAGAAAACAGATGTTATTATAGATATTGATTTGAAAATCTCATATTTTTATTATAAACTGCATTCAGCAGCACTATACTGACAAAAAGACATGGCTGTGTAATATGTCAAAGGGACAGTTCAGATGTTATAACCTTCCCCTGGCCTTCAGGTCAAATGGACCCAAAGTTACAAGGGCTGCTCTTCCTTTTTTCAGTTATGAGGGCTTCAAGAGGGTTTGGAATTTTAAAAAAAAGATTATAAACAATTAAAATCATACCTGTTGGAAATGGCTCTGTGATGAACTTCTGTTTGGAGAAAAAAAGTTTAATTCTGACCAGACTGTTAAGCTAATAGCTAGTCCGAGTTGGGCTGCTGCCCTCTTAAAACAACCCCAAAACCTCAAAAATGTCACCAAATTTTTTCCATTAGCACATCAATCTAGTCCAAATTAAACTCTGTCTCCAAATTGAGATAATTAAAAAACAAAACTACCAACTGATAAGACATTAATGGTACGTAACCTTTCAAAAAAAAAGCCCACCTCAAAAGATGTGCTCTACTGATTTAATGCTAGAACTTTATTTAGAAATAAGCAGGATGGCCACACATATAGACACCAGTCCTCCCCTGCAATATAATATCTTTGCTGCATGAGCCCAAACATTGATTTGCCTTCCAAATATAGCCTCTCTTTGTTTACTCAGACGAGCATTGCCATGGAAACACAAGGAAAAGGAGTTACAGGAAAGTTAAGAGGGATCCAGCCCACCAGACTGCGAAGGGCTCATATCATTCAGGAACAAAGGCAGCCCAACGTCGTCCGTTTGAAGCTAAGGAGACGACAGCCTGCTCAGGGTACTTTTTAGTCTCTTGCATCTCTCATTAAAAATAAAATAATATATAAACACTGTGGATTTTACCTTGAGTAGCACAGTCGACCAACAAGAGCTTTTCTCTTTCATAAATTAATGTGGTGTCTTCTGCTGTCTGTGCTGGAATATAAGCAATAATTTTAACTTATTCTAGTGTCTTACGCAGACTGGATGTGAAACACTGATGGGGCTGAAGTTGGAAGAAAATAACTACTTTCTTCTTAACTTTGACTTATTTATCCAGCAACTCCATGAAGCTCATTTATTTGCAAGCAGATACATTCAGTCATTGAGTATCTGGACAGAGATCGCCTTTACATTTGGGACATTTTATTTTGAAGGCATCCAAAACTGATATAACAGACATTGCAGCCTGACAAAACAACATTTTACATGAATTTAACATGTCTATATTGTTGCAACATGTATTTTAAGCAATGACTTGAGTTTATAATTCATAATTAAGAGATATTTTGATGTTTTAATTAGTGCTGCTTTATGAGGCCTTGATGTCTCGCTCCAGGTTTTCACTTCACTTTATTTTTCAGGATGTGAAAACTCTACGAGTCATTAAAACAGCCGCTGAGCTGAGACTGGACTTCACAGGCACTGGTTAATTTCAAGTTTAGTTTTTTTTTAAGGTTACACAGAAAAGCATGTCTCATCAACAAAACAAACCTGAATCATGGGAATGAAGAAATGTTCTCGACAAAGGCTCTTAAACAAGGTCACAAAACGAGAGCAGAGATGAGGCACATTTTCACAACGTATGTGAGAGTACAACATTCTTAAAAAAAGAAAAAAAAAACTGTCTGTGAGAATGTCTGACACAAGCACAACTCTGTACATTTGCAGAGCAGACAACCATCCTGTGCAAAACCACAGAGCACTTCCTGATTTATTCTTTGTGGTATCGCATACAAAAAAAATACATCTGACAGGGTTTTGCACTGACCTCCTATGCAAGCTTTAACTTTTATACATAGCAACATAAAAAAGATAACTATTTTGAGATTATTTTCTTTTGTGAATGTAAAGTTCATCAGCTTCCTGCTCTAGACAGAAAATATGGAGATTATGCAAATGCATTTTAGCTGGAAAATGAGAAATGCTTGGTTAATTTCAACGCTTTAATGGATATCAATAATTCATAAAAGTTCAACTACTTCCAGCTGCAAATAAACTAAAACATGGCTATTTTATGAGATAATCTGAACATATTTGTTTTAAAAAAAAAACTAATTGAGGCTCAAACTATGTACAGTGCAACTTTTGCAGGTACATTTATGCATATATTTTACAACACAAAGAAAAAAGGTGCATTTTCTGTCTCCCACTTTTCTCCTTTCAGTCTCCAAGGTTTAGAGCTTTTCAGTTCTGAAGTTTATAACTCCTCTTTGTCCTTCATTAGGTGTTGATCGACCCAAAGAGACGGGGGTAACTTTTTTCCTTCAGAGCTCTTGCATATCTTCAGCACTAGAACGAATATGACTAAGAGCAAGATGGCAACAATAACCACAAACGGCACAATCAGCGTAGCAGATGTGCATTCAGATGAAGCTTGAATGTTTCCTGCAAAGAAAAGAAAAGAAAAACTTAAACACTGACTTCAACATCAAAGATTAATGCAAGAATTGAGTAGAAAAGTTGTTTCATAATGCCAGAAACTTATCTCAGTGACAGGAAACAAGTGGTCTATTAGAACAGCTGCTATTCAGACAGTAAAGCGGTAGTTTTTAGAAGGAACTGAAAATATATTATAAACCTAATTTGTTATCATTTTAATAGATGTATGTGTGTGTTAGGGTATTTATGAATGTAAAGATTATATCGTACATGTATGTGCTTTATGTATGAGAGTATCATTGCACATAAGATAAAGTAGACTTTATCTTGGAATGTGTTATTATAATACTTCATCTGTAATATGATTTCTTGTAAATGTAATCTGTCCTTTTTTTATGTAATCTGACCCCAGGAAAAATAGCTGATGCAGCATGCTGCTGATGCTAATGGGGATCTCAGTAAACATGAACAGAAACATAAACAGGTGCTTACCCTCTGCATAAACAGTGACATTCAAGTGTCCTGACTCCCTCTTAGCAACCTTCCACCCGTGACTCAGAGAGGGGAGCCACTCCTCGACCTCGCAGAAATACAGGCCACTGTCCTCAGACCCAGGTTTTAAAACTGTCAGGGTGAACTCATTCGGCAGAGGGTGACTGAATTTCAGAGTGTCCTTCCTAGAGATGGCTTGTAAAGTGGAATTTCGGTAAACTATGAATATGGGGCGTTTAGGTTCTGTGCCTTTCTTCCAAAACCAAGTGACCTGGAACTGGGCTTTATCACTGGATTGTTGAGTGATGTGACAGGGAATGTCGAAGTTCTCAGCCTTGCTTATGTTCATCTCCACATCTTTTATGTCAAGTGACAGTTTTGCATCTGTAGGAAAGAGCAGAGATAAAAAAAGAAAAAAAAAAGAAAACACAATAAAATAAATCTACAACATAACTAGAACTGGTCCAAACAACGATAAAACCTTTATACAGAAGAGACAGTATGAGAGAAGCATTGCGGTGGATAATGGTGACAAGAGCAGAAGTCATCGAATTACTGAGAAACAGGCAAGTGTGGTTGTGCAACACAACTCAGGGAAATATAAGCACGCATGCAAAACGAAATGCACGAACCACAAAAAAACTATCAAATGGTTTCTAACTAATTTAGGTACTGTGTGTTTTTTTGCTATGAGTACAGTGAGATTATTTAAGCCACACTGATGTGAGAAATACATTAGCCAAAGACAACCCATTCTATCTAATCTCTGCATTTCATATAAAAGAAAACTCCACCAGCACGTACAAGCATGTATCGTAACAAATAACTGCACACAGAGGTAGTTAGTGAAATAAGTCAATCAACTATTGCCAAGCAGACATAAGAGCGAACTGAGGTCATTATGACAACATTTCCGTGTTTTTTAGCTTGACTTTTGTAATCTTGGTTTTTAGCAGCCAGACGAGACCATATTTAGACAAAAAGATAAAGAGATTGTGAAATTACTTCCAAAATGCTGACTCTGATCAGAAGGTGTGAACGCATGCATAGAAGACTTCAAAATTTGGAGATAAAATCAGATTACTTCAGGTAAAATCTCACTGCGTCTGTTGGAGACTAGTTGGATATTACTGATTCCCAGTGGTTCAAATCGAACTTGTGTATTCCTGTAGATTAAATTATAAACACAGGGACAGCTGCTGAGGTAGGCACAATGTGGACGAA
Source organism: Kryptolebias marmoratus (assembly GCF_001649575.2). Taxonomy (NCBI): domain Eukaryota; kingdom Metazoa; phylum Chordata; class Actinopteri; order Cyprinodontiformes; family Rivulidae; genus Kryptolebias; species Kryptolebias marmoratus. Next base: position 13,739,302 of record NC_051435.1, on the reverse strand, counting down.
GGTGGGCAACAAAATATTGTGCAGAATCATTTTCAGTAAGTCGTAGACATTTGTCTGGGCAAAAAATTACGAGAAAAAAAAAAACCTTCTGATTGTTTGCTTGTTTTGTTGTTTAATGCTTGAATAAGTAACTGAATAATTTTAATAAGCAATGTTTGTAGATGGACTTTTTTATTTAGTGTTTGTTTAAAAGCACTGTTGACTCTGTTAAAAAAGGCTAAAGTTACTGAAGTTAAACGCTTTGCTTTTAACTAAAATACAGCTAATTGAACATGAAACTGAGTATTTGCCTGTCTAGCATTTCCACTTGGCTTTTTTGGTTTATCATTACACTTGTTTGTTGTGTTGGTAGCTGCGATTTCCTATTCTACTGTCTCAGGTTTAACCTGCACCATCTTTTATTTCAGTAAGTTGAAGAAGTTGAGAGTTTTCCTTGATTTGGGTCGCTATTTCTCATTAAGAGGTGATGAGGGGTCCTGAAGCCTAGAACACAGTTTGGCAAGTTGTGCACACAAAAATAAGTTGTGATTTCCAAAAACAGGCCACACAAAACACAGCCCACAGGTTGCAAACAGTCAGATATTCAGTAAGACTGCATTTAAATATTGGGACACCAATAGTCACAGCCCAGTGAGATACTACCCTTAGAGTGCCTTTATCGATTTACTGAGCTCAAGATTTTCAGGAGTCATACAAGACCCATTGGTAACATGTTTGTTTAATCTTTGTTACTTTCCTTAATTTTCCTTAATTACAACCTGCAAAGCAAAAAATGAATACAGAAATGATGTGCATCGGTGTTGGTTTTTGTGTTTTTTAAATTGAAAGTTTTTGTGACGACTGAGCTGTCATAAGATTTTGCATTCAATGGGTAGGTGTATTAAATGGCCACTTTAATTAACTTTGCAATAAAATTGAAAAAAAGGAAATAACAGCTAACCTGGCTCCTTGAAAGAAACACACACACACAAACATAGATATACACACACATGAAAACAAGCATCTATATTTAAAACAACGATAAAGAATAAACAGCACTTGCAAAAACACACTTCACATAAACTACCTATACAATCTGTCGCAAAATATGCAATCATACCTGGGCCAAGTACAGTCAGTGTAATGGGGCCAGAACTTTTTGAGGCCTTTTGGTTCCATCGACCCTCATCATCTGGCTGGTATTGCTCCACCTGGCACCAAAAGTTCCCACTGTCCGATTCATGGGCCCTCTGTATCCTTAGGTAGAATATGTTCTGAGTGGGTCTAGAGAGATGAAGCCGACCCTGCAGGCCCATGAGCTCCTGGTTCTGTGGGTAAGTTAGCAGTCCAGTGTGATCGAGCTCCACTAGAGAAGAATTCATGCTCAGAGAAGTGGATGGAGCGTAGAACCACGTGACTTTGTAGTAAAGGCCAGATGCACCTGAGCTGCTGTTGCACCTGAGCTCTACTTCATCTCCCTCTCTGGCCTTCAGTTCCTGCTGTTTATTATCTAAAATAAGATCATTTTCTATAAAACAAGAGAAAGAAAGAAAAGATTAGGACCAAAAATCACATCATTTGGTTGTTTTTAAATGGTATTGTGTATTGGCAATCAGACAAGTTGCATGCTGTATTTAATCCTTCAGTGAAATAATTAAAAGTTGGGAGAAAAAAACAACAACAACCTACCAGGCTCAGTAATGTTTAAATTTGTTTGTGCAAACTTTGCTGGAAGTGAATACCAATCTCCACGGGGACCTTGAAGCCACTCCTCCACTTTGCATTGATACAGACCTCGATCTGTGAGTCTGGCTTGCCGAATAGTCAACTCAAAAATAAGCCCCATCTTGCGCTTCATGCTGATTCGCTGCTTGTCATTCTGCTCCACCCGATCCCCAAATGTTACAACAGCATACTGGTCAGAGCTTAAAATGGTCTTATTCACCGATCCTTGCAGGTACAGCCAGGTGACAGCATACAGAGAGGAAGGAGATGAGCTTGAAGAAACTTTACAGTTCATCTGAATGTCAGTGTTGACACTTTGCAGGATTTTGGGACTGAAAGATAGGGCTAGTTTGTTCTCTGAAAGAAAGAGGGAAAAATTGTCAATAAATTGTGACAAGAAAAAAAAAAAACAGAATGATATTTCTTTTTAAAAAAAGTACCTGGGTTTCGCACTGTCACGCTCACTTCGTTGGATGGGGTTAGCTTCTTATACACATTCTCCAAAAAGACAGACACCAAACACTGGTAGCTCCCCGCCTCCCTGTAGCTGGCACCGATGATTATCAGGGAGTACATGACTAGATTTTTTTGCTTTCTTACTTTAACCTGGTATTGGTGTTGATTTCCAGACCAACTGATGGAACCATCCGAAACCAGTGTCACAATGGTATTTAGGCTGGAGCCTTTAGTTTGCACGCTCCAGCTAAGAGTTGATGGTACAGGTGGCCCCTTGACATTGCATACCAGCTCCACATTTTCCCCCATTGTCACTTCGCTGTGGCGATTAATCAGAGACACTTTCACCAGAGATTCTGGGACACAAATTTAAAACAGACATCAGTTAAGAAAGGAAACACAGGGTATGTTTGTTAGTCTATTAGTAAAATATCACATGAAGTACAGGACAGGTTTTATTGAAACTCTCAAAGTAATCATTGGATTACTTATATATATATATATATATATATATATATATATATAAGATTTTATATATATATACACATATATATTTCCTTAAGAAACAAACAGAAGCTTACCAATAGTATTTACGGTCACGCTGGCAGATTGTGACTGGCTGTGAGTCTTGCCATTGGTTTTCAATTCGGTCACCGTACACTGGTAAACACCTGAGTCTGAGGGTGTGACTTCATCAAGTTCAAAGACAAAGACGTCAGCTGCTTGGCGCATCGCTCTCACTTTACGGCTCTCGAATGCTGCTGCTGTCTCCATAACGCCATCCTGATTTAGACTGATGACCTTGGTGAATAGGAGGTCTGTTTGGGCTATGGGCTTGCGTTGCCAGATGACAGAGAGCCGACCTTCGGACCCACCCACCTTACAGACAAGCCTCAACTTTTCCCTTTGGATAACTGATATAACTGATGTCGGCACGTCTTGCATCGTCACTGAGAGCTCACTTTCTGTGTGGAAACATGGCAACAGATGACTTTTCATTTTCTTATAAAAAATAAATAAATAACTGCCAATATGCATGAGGGTCTAAATCAGTATGGGCTTCATTCAACAAACCTGCAGATGAAATTGTAATCAGCAGGGGGCTTGAGTCCTTGGTTGTTCCCTGAGTAAAAGCACCATTGCTATCTCTCTCTTCAAGCCACGCTCTGCAGCCATACTCTCCCTGGTCCGCGGTTCGGACTGGCTTTAATCTGAGTTCATTTTTTTGGTTCTGAATCCGCGTGACCCTCAGCTCCCCTTCTTTCTCTCGGCTGCTGTAGCTGGGCTTCACAGCCAGAACCCCCGTGGGGCCGATGCGGGCTAATTCGATGTTCCTCCAAAGCCAGACTACAGTGAAGAACCGAGCCTCCATGTTCTGTGTGTCGATGCTGCAAGACAGCTGCAGCTCTTCCCCCTCCTCCAGAGTTGTCTGCTCTGCTGCCATCCTCACCTCAAGAGACGACATGTCTGTCACTTCTACAGAACACAAAAAAATGACACATCTCATCAAGAAGCCACGACAACTGTGCAAGGAAGTGCCAACTCATTTCAACACACTCCACTTCACATAACAAGACTTGATAAAGCTAGTTGATGTTTCTGACCTCTGGCTTTGACCGTCAGGGTAACTGCCTCTGCCTGGCTCTGAGAGATCATGTACCATGAACGATCCGGATCTTGGATCCACTCCTGAGCCTGGCAGTAGATTTTCCCTTGATCTGACACCTCAAGCTGAGCCATCTTCAGCTGGTATGTGGCCTCCCCTAATTTATCTAAGCTGATGTCTCCTTCCTGGTAACGCTGCTCAAACCCCTGGCCTGGGCTGAGCGTGAAATATCTGTCCAGAGAAATGATGGGCTGAGCATCACTCTGTTCGTCTTTATGGAGATACCAGGTGAAAGACAGATGGGTGTGCTGGATGGTGTTGCTGGAGGCTTGACATGTCAGAGTGAGAGTTTCTCCTTGGTTATAGTTCAGCGAAGTGGCAGACTCACTAGATGAAACACTTAGGGAGTTGTCAATCACTATGGCAACACAACAACAACAAAAAAGGGTCACACGTTTTGACAATTTTCTGCAGCATTTAAAGTGTGTGGACAGAAAAAATGAAGCTTAATTACCTTTAACAGTTGTTATAGCACTGTAGGTTCCATCAAACGTACTTTCTGTATTTTTTATTTTACAGTCATAATCGCCTTCATCATCTTTGAGTAAATTTTGTATCTGAAAACGGGCTGAGTTGGGATTTACATGTATAAGAGAAATGTCATTCTGCAGGACACGCCGCTGATGGCTGGCATAGCCAAAGTCTTCTTCACCGGTACTGATGATGTTGATTTCAAAGTTTGGGCGCGCAGGCTTTATCACGCGAAATTCAAAAATCTTTTCAGCCATTTCGTCCTTGAAGCCACTGACGTTGCAGGAGATGAAGAGCTGGGAGCCCTCGACACGATACAGAGGTCCGGTCTGTATCTCAGTGTGCACTTTGGCCTCTGATGAAAGGACAACAAACAAAACACAGATTGAGAAATCAGGTAAATTCTGCATTAATTGTCAATATTATTGTCTGCTCTTCATATGGGCTTTGTTCTTTGAATGAAGGTTTAATTCAAATTTTGCAAACCTTACTTCCTGTTTGACTTCATAGAGCCTGATCTTTGTTTTACCACCTGATCTTGATTACTAATTAGCACACCTGTTTTTCATTTTGTGATTACCTCACTCTGTATATACAGCAGTATTCTTGCTTATTATTAGATTCTCTGTTTACTTGAGTTAGTTATTGCAGTGCTTCTCACCCCTCTGAGCCTCTGTCCAAGTCATTAAAGTTTGTTTCCATCTGGAACCTGCTCTTTTGTCTGTCAGTCTAAATTTGGGTCTTTCCTGTGACTCGGTGGGTCTTTTTGTAGGAATATGCATGCAACTCTATTGCTTGTTGGCTGACTCCTGTTTTTGGACCTCTGTTCTGCTTTAAATACAGTTATTCCACAGTTATTTTAAGATTTTATTTCTGCCAGAGTTGCTTGAGACTGCACCAGGAGTGCTACAGCTATCTGCTGCTGCTAAATACACTTGCAAACAACCAGGGAGGAAGCCTTCTTTTAAACTGTTACTCCAAACTGAGGTTGTCAAACTAAAAACGGGGAACGCATTACGCCTTTATCCCTTTTCTACAGAACCCCATTCCAAAAGATCTGAAATATATCTTTAAGCTTTTCAAGGACTGGCCTGTGGTGCAGCTGAAATCTTGCAACGATTTATTGTAAACACAAAGAGCCGAAGGTCAGACAACTTGTGGGAAGATGAGGGAGATGGACATTAATGGAGGTGGCAGAGATCTGTCAAGGAGGTACAAGTAGGTACACTCTCACGATTTCACATGAGTGATAAACTCTGCGAGCGTCGTAAACAAGCCTCACCAGTGATTGTATTTCCTCAGGAGTCTGAAACAAGCCGGCTGGCCTCAGTGTTTTGACAGCATTTTTACAGCTATGTAGTGAAGAGTGAGCATATTCACCTCCTTCACCACCTGATACAGAAACCCCTCTGCTGCAGAGGGTGGTTAAACCTGCCTCAGCCTTCTTTCTTACTGAGTATATACCCACCGAGCAGTACAGATGAAAGACTTGTGCATCATGAAGGACCCCAGTTCATCCCACTTATGAACTGTTTGACCCCTGAACGCATCAAAATCAGATCAAAATTTCTCTAACGCAGCTCCTTTCGCAGAGGTTGAGACTTATGAGCTCTCTGCTGGGCTGCTGCCACCACTACTTATTTTTATAATTACTAATGCATTCTCTTGATGTTAAAATATGAAGATAATCCTTTTTAATTGTAATTTTGTGTTGTATCAACAAACAAAAAAAAACTCAACCCTTATATCTATTTACACAGTGTACTGATGTGAGTAAATTCTCAGCAAGTATTAATCTTGAACCTTAAATGCATTCATTACCGTGCGCTGATGTTGCAGGGAATAAATTATCGCTCCAAGCGAGCTGTAATTGCAACTTCTGCAGATTAGTGAAAAATACTTTGGAGGTAATTACTTGACTGCATCAAATAAGCTGTTATTAACTAAAGGAGTGAATTAAACAAATGTAATATGGATCACTTTGTGTGCTTAGCTAATCATAAAATCAGAAGCATGGGCACCAATTGTAAATTTGAGCCAAACATTGTGTTTTTATCTATTTTTATTGTTTTTTTACTATATATATTCTATATGTACATTCACAGAGAGCACCAAATTCCTGTCTCATAGCCGTACATGCAATTTAAAAAATATTTATATGTATAAATTTTTTTCCCCGAGCATTTGAATCCAAACCTACTTACCACAGTGTAGAAGTAAACCCATCCAAAGCAGTAAAGTGGGCCCCCACATGGAGCTCAGAGAACACGCCATTGTGGACTCAGTTTCAGGCTCAGTCTGCCTCTGCCTGTTCTGACTGACTCATGTGGTTTATGTTGTCTGTAGGCACTGAGAAAGAGGAAGTCTGAGATGGTTCCTGCATACATATCTGCGTATTGTTTGGCAAAAGCAGAAAAGAAAGCACATGCGCAACAAGTGGAGTTGCAAAGGGAAAGAGAAACAGAACGTGACCCACAAAACAAGTTGGCCCCATCTAAGACTGACATTTGGTTAAGTTTATATCTGGTCAAAGAATCTGCAAACAGAGCTGTGGAAGGCTTGTTTATCTACATCAGCCAGGCCTCAAATGTAGAGTCTGGTTTCTATCAGCAGCCTCCCTTCATGTCTGTTTTATTATGTTTTTTATTAATTTTATGACTGAAAATATTTCAACACATTTCGAACACGCCGCAACAGTGCGCAGCGTCAAACTGTTGCTAGGAAACGAGTTGTCTAACCTATTTTTTATTGTTTTTTTTTTGTGTGTTTTTTTATATAGTAGCTGTGAAAGGTTTTTTTTTTTTTTTTTACCAATGTGAAAACATGACACTTACGGTTAAAAAGAGCTTTGATTGATTTGTATGGCCTGTTCAGCAGTACTTCGTCCTCTTTGGTCAATAGTGCCATCTAGTGGAGAATCGGAGGACGTTCAGTTGCAAGTTGAGCAAATTTTAGGTTTTGTCTCCAAGATAACTTCATCTGCACTGAAATAAAAGGTAAGAGGTGGTAGAAAAAGGCAGTTTGTCCACTTTGAGTCTGTTCTTAAACTGTGTTGATATTCAGGGAAAATCTGCTTTTAAGGAAGTACAGCTTTGGCAAAAATAGTTATTTTTTTTATAGTGATGAAGGCAAACAACACAACATACTTAATAATCTAAACATACTTATGTAGAGATAATAAGAATATTTAGAAGTGCAAATCCACAGTTTAATATATGTATTGTAAGGAAGATGCAGTGGTTCTCAAAGCTGGGGTTAGGACCCCACTGTGGATCATAAAACACATTGAGGGTCCTCAGATGATCTCCAGAAATCAAACAAAATATTATAATATTTTCTACTAGCGTATTTTATTATATTGTACAATACAAAAACCCTTGTCATAATTTTAAAAGAGTATTATTATATTTGTGTTGTCATTATGGCATTTTATATTTACTTTAAAAATAAAAAAGTTTTTTTTTCTAGTTTACCTAAAGATATTTGTGGTACCAAGTCTCTGCCTTTGTTAATTTGGAAGCCAAAGAGTTTGGAAACCACTGGGTTAGAACAAAAGATAAAAATAGTAAAGTCTTTAATTAAACACTGAAGATTTGCTCAGGTACTTTAAGGTACTTCTCTACATTTCAAAGGGGATTTTTGATTTTAACTTTCTACTCCCCCCAACTTTCACAATAGTGATTTTACAAAAGGAATATTTTCCCAGGATGCAGATTTTTACAGATATATCAAATGAAGAGCTCTACTGAATATAAAGCAATTATTTATTTTCCCCTTTGAGACTCTTTTATAATCATGTACGATCAAATATCACATTTCCAATCTGTTGCAGAAGTTCAGAAACACTAGCCATTTGTGTGCATCAGAACTTAGTATTTCTGCTTTCTTCTCTTATTAATCATCCAAACAGTAAATCTGTTGTTTGTCCCTGGAGGTAAACCTGAATACAGTGAAATATATTGTCATACTCAGAACATACTAATAAATCAGTGACAAGGTTAAGCTTTTAATGTCTGACCTACATTTAGCTGCTTTTGTTTTATTTATATAAAGACGTTCAAATAGCCATCAAAATGTGCGCAATATCATCATGTTTTAATTTCATAATAAATAGTGAACTATGTCAGTACTTTAGTAAATTATGTAATATGCAGGGTTACATATAATAAGTCACTACTTTCACTTGGCTGAGCTGTCATGGTTGTTAGATTTTAGGGATTCACCTTCATTTTGCTGCTCATGACTAATGCAACCCAAAGTGAGATTGGCACTTTGACATCACATATGATAACAAGAGCCACGCAAGCCCTCCTTTAAGCTTCAGCGTGCCTCTGGAGGTAAAATCCATCTCGTTCCTCACAGATATCAGTTCCATTCCACTCAGGTTTCAGCATGGTGGAGCAATGTGAGACATCTAAACAAGTGAGGATGTTAACAACAACACACTGCCAGAGTCTGCAATAAAACCACTATTTATATAAAGACTTTGATTACAGTTATCTCCCTTTGTTGAAGTCTGCTTAGGGAGACATTACATTGGTGTTTCTGAGAAAAGAGGAAAATGGTGTGACATTTAGGGGAAATTCTCTCAGCCTAAGAAGAGGAAGTGCTGAGAACAACCATTGCAACACATAAGTATGCTCTTCGCAGCACAGGAATAGGAAGTATGAAGAGGACAGGAAAATAACAAAAACAAATCCTCAATTCAAAGCAGCAGAACTGTGAGCGTGAACCACAAAGGCGTTTGTTTTTTGCCTCTTAGCTGTTTGCAGGTGCTTCTACAGCGCTTGGCCCGTTTTTTTTTTTGTTTTTTTTCCAGAGGAAATTGAGCTTCTGAAGAGCTTTTAGTGTAAAAGATGAGCGACTCACTGGAGAGGACCACCGACTGTCCCTTGTCGCCCCCCGGAGACGAGCCCGCTCTGAACGAGGAGCTAGGGAGCGCAGCAGGGCCCAGCGAGTTGTGCTGGGAGGATGGCGGTCTGCCAGTGGAGCTGCAGAGAGCCATGGAGAACCTGAGGGTCAACAGAGAACTGACTGACGTGACCCTGTGTGTTCAAGGGCACGAGTTCCCCTGCCACAGAGCCATTCTTGCTGCTGCCAGTCAGTACTTCAGGTAAAGATAACCCAACTTTTTGTCACTCTGTTCTGATACGACTGGTTTTTTGTTTTGTTTTTTTACTTACTTGACGTGTTTTTGTGCAGGGCCATGTTCTGCAGTGGTCTCAGGGAAAGTTATGAGGAGCAGGTGGAAATGAAAGGCTTGGACAGTGGGACAATGCAGTCTCTCCTGGAGTACACTTACACCAGCCGAGCCATGCTCACGCACTCAAACGTTCAGAGGATACTCGAGGCTGCCAGTCAATTTCAGGTAAAACTTTTACAAACATGCTTAAAGATCTGAATGTGGCACAACTTTCACCTGCATGAGAGAGTTTCCTGTCGGTGATGAGCACATGTCCACACCAGTCATAAACTATTCTGACAGAATATTGACTTAATTTAAAAAGAAAAAGGTGTATAGGAAAAACGTCTGAGTACCTAACTTTGATTTAATTAAGTTGAATCTTAAATAGTTTCTAGTTCTTTGGACAATGAAGTTCAAACAGTCTTGAACCACCATCAAAACTATTAAAAAAACAGTTCAAAAATACACTTAACTTAGTCTAAGTCTTTTAAATAGATGGTATTTTTTTTAACTTTACAAGTTTTTCTATTTAGAGGAACAACATGTTGTTGAGTAAGAAGTTAGTCGCTCTAAGAGGGAAGTGAAAGTTGGCCAGTTGTTTACACTCAGGATCAGTTTTCCATAGAGGCCTAAATTAACTGCACAGCTGTGCTGCACGACAGAGGTGTCAGGTGTTTGTGCTCTCATGCTTCTGTTTTTTATTTTGCAGAAAGTGTTAAATTTAGAAGATAAACCGCTTCTTCAGGGAGGTGTTTTAAGGCGACGGTTTGCTGTAACCATGATTTTAAGTTTCAAACTATACTCAGATAAGGTTTGGGATAAAGTTAGTTATTACGTACGCAGCGTGGTTGGAGGCTGAATGATAACTTAGTCGTTATTTTTTTCATCCAAGGTCATTTTAAAATCATTAATGTAAAATGGACAATGCTTTGTTCTTGGTTCATATTGGCCAACATCCAGTCTTTTTATTAAAACTGATTTTTCAAATATTAATTAAAAAATATTAAATACAAATGTTAAATAAACAATATTCTGATCAAAATGACTGACATATTATATTAGTAAAAATGATTTGACGAACAAATTCTTCTGATGTCCAACCTTATATCAGCTTTAAGAATAAAGCTGATTTTACTCTTTATTAGTTACAACCAGGTTTCCAAAGAAATATGAAGTTCTGCACAAATAAATGGCCAGACAGAAATCTGTTCATTGAGCTGGCTGAATACACACATTTTAGGTAGACAACACAAGATTCAAAGAACCACTATCTGAGCACTTAAAGACCAAACTATACACAGATTTATGAGCGGTTGAAACTGTGAAAATAATTACAGCAGCAGGCAAGCGCACAGGTAAAACTTTTTCTATATAAACTCAGAACCAAAATAATTTAAATAGTAAGAGCAGTTCTGCAGGGCTCAGGAACAAAATTACTGTCAGTGATGGGAGTTTTTTTCTATAAAGGTCAGAACTTTTCCTCAGAAGACAGGTGTGGATCGTCAGAAGAAACCTCTTTCTTTAACCATTTTCCTGTTGCTCCAGTGGGATTTGTTGCAGTTTGCTTCTTGTTTAATATTCTAGATTGTGTACAGTGACGGCATTTGATAAGCAACAAACAGTCTGACTGATCAGGAACATGTTTGAACTTTCTTTGTTTCTTTTCCAAGACACGAGAAATCAGTAAGTAGCTCAAACTGTGTTCACATAAGCCTTGTAAACTCAACACTCGAGTGGTTTTACTTGTAGATTCTGCTGATACGGTGTGAGTCACACGCAGTTCGGTCCTTCTGACTACCAACGCTTGTCACCTGACAGAAAGTTTCCAGCATCACAGAGATGTCTACCTCCCAATTTGCGTCTTACTCATAACCTTTGAAACTGAGTCAGACAAAAAATACAAATACAAATTAAAACCCAAATTTCCTTGAAGGGATGCATATCACCCGCCACCTTGTATGCCAAAGTTTTATACCAGCATCTTATGCAATCTGTAAGCCCTCAAAGTATGTGATGGGGAACTGCTCTAAGCTACTACCCCACCAAATTCTAGCTTAATATCTGTAAAATCGACTGAGGTATGGTCATTTTTGTGTTTGCTAAGGTTGATAAACTGTAGCGGCATTCTTGAGTTAGATTTGCACCTGATGATTACTTTCTGAAATGTTCATTAAAATCAGTCCAGTGGTGCATGGCATACTTTGCTAACAGATAGATGAATGAACACACAGACACAGGCATTACATTATCACTTGCCTTTGATGAAAGTAGGTAAAGACCAAGTAATTTTTCCACCTCAGCTGAAAACTGTCCCGTGGTGTGACAAATTAACATTTAAAACTCATTCTGGAAAATTCTGAATCATCTTCTGTGCTAAAGGGAACAGAAACCACATGGTTTGTTGTAACCACTCAGTTCAAAAGTCATCATCTGTGATTGTATGATGGCACCTATTTGCATCTGGGATGGAAATCTTCTACACTTAAAGATGCACTTGGAATGAAAAGGTTTTCTAGACGTAGAGATGAGGCAGCACAGAGGCATTTTCTAAATGTGTTTGTGGCATCAAATTAAAATTAGTATAAAGAAGATCCAGTGGAAGCGTCTCAGAAATATATTTGTTTTCTTGTTTTAGTTCCTGCGTGTGGTGGATGCATGTACCAGCTTTCTGAGCAAGTCCATACAGCTGGAGAGCTGTGTAGAGATCCTGAACCTGGCCGACAACCACGCTCTGCCGGGCCTGAGGATGAGGGCTCAGGACTTCATCACGTCCCAGTTCTCTCAGGTGGTCCAGCAGCAGGACTTCCTGGAGCTGCCAGCCGAGTCTCTGGAGGCCATCCTGCAGCGGGACGACCTGGACGTGAAGTGTGAGGAGTGCGTTTTCGAAGCCCTGATGCGCTGGCTGAGAGCCAAGCAGGACGAACGCTACCCGTTACTGATCAGGCTGCTCTCACATGTGCGGCTGCCTCTGCTGGAGCCGGCATACTTCGTGGAGAAAGTGGAGTCGGATGAACTGATACGCCGCTGCAGTGAGGCCTTTTCGCTGTTGCAAGAGGCCCGCATGTTTCACCTCTCTGGCAGGGAGGTCAGTACACCATCCTACAAGATCACATATTATCCTTCATGATTTAGTGCTAATTAATTCACTCATATATGTCTGTTTTACAGGTGGTCTCAGAGAGAACCAAACCTCGTGTGCAGCACTTTCTGTCAGAAGTCTTCCTGATCGTTGGAGGCTGCACTAAAGACGAACGCTTCATTTCCACTGTCACATGCTTGGACCCTCTGAGACGCAGCCGGCTGGAGGTGGCCAGGCTGCCAATGACAGAGATGGAGGATGAAACCCAAAACAAAAAATGGGTGGAGTTCTCTTGTATCACTTTCCACAATGAAGTCTACATTTCTGGTGAGGGAACAGGCCCAATGTTTTTCACTTCATAAAAATATCAAACAGAAATGAGTTCACCATTTGATCATTTAACACTTATAAAGTTGCATTATGACTTTTTTCTTGTCCTGGGTTGTAAAATTGGAGCTTCTGTATCAAAGTTCAGAGCGTAGACGTGAACAAGGCAACAGGAAGACGTAACATTATCTACAGTTACTGTGGTTTGAGATGTTTTCCAACCCAGGAACTGACACCTCAGCTGCGCTTAACGGCTCAAGATGACGCACGCTGCAAAGGCTTAGATCAAGTCATAAGATTTTGGGTCCTTAAAGTGAAACTTCATTGATTTAAAGATTTTAGCCACATCTTTTGAAGCAAAATTATGCTTAAAGGTTATGAACAGTGAACGTCTTACCTGTTGTAGATAGCTCTTTGAACGACCTGTTGGATCTTTTTATGACATGTAGTCTGAGAGGAAAGCGACAGGTTTCTCAAACGGTCTTGTTGTTTTAGGAGGTAAAGAGACACAGCACGATGTTTGGAAATATAACGGCGCTCTCGATAAATGGATTCAAATTGAGTCTCTGTTGACTGGACGCTGGAGGCACAAGATGGCCGTTCATGGTGGGAAGGTGTACGCACTGGGAGGATTTGATGGAGTTCAGAGACTTGCTAGTGTCGAGGCATATGATCCGTTTCACAATCGCTGGACACAGGTAATTCGATATGTAACTTTATACAAAGGTTCCTCAAAATGGGCTGTATTGTCATCAAACATCCTTTATTTTAGCTTTATGTCTTACCCTTTGGCTGTTTGGGCTTGGTTATTCTTACTTACATGTTTTTTTATGCACCTCCTCCAGGTGACACCTCTTGCAGTGGGCGTCAGCTCATTTGCAGCAGCAAGCTTTGACAAATGGATCTTTGTGATCGGGGGTGGTCCCAATGGGAAACTAGCAACAGATAAAGTTCAGTGCTGGGAGCCGGCCACAGACAGCTGGGAACTGAGGGCACCCATCCCAATCGAAACCAAATGCACTAATGCTGTTACATTCAAGAACTGCATCTATATAGTTGGTAAGTTCAAAGAAAGCAAGATGCTGTTTAAAATATGAACATAAAAAGTGATGATTAGCTGTTGTATATCGCTAAAACCAGTACAAAGGCATCATGTGTAACAGTAAAACTGAAGAAAGTGTTTTTTGTAAAGGTTTTGTGCTTATTTAAAATTTTATGTGAGCAAAACATTAGAAAATGATGTAACAAAAGAAAATTGCTCAAAATTGAAAGTATACCCTGTAAGTGAAAGATCTAAAGTCTGGATAGTGCAACTGACAACACTAAAAAGAGTTTTGCCACTTATTGAAGCACTGCATGGACTAATGGTTTGGGGGGAAAAAATATTGTGAGACATAAAATCAAAAAGATGTTTTGAGTTTTATTGTTTTCTTTGGATCAAATACTACTCTTGATACAAAAGGAATAATGCACAAACACAAACTGAATGATCAGCATTGTGGAAACATGGAGCATGGCTTACTACAGTGGTTCCAAAGATGGGGTCAGGACTCCAATATGGATTGCAAAACAAGATATTTTGGGGTCTTGAGATTGTTTCTAGGGGGAAAAAGATTGTTAATGACCTTTTTTTCCCATATTTTTTATGAGAAACACTAAAACGTGTAGGTAAAAGTACTGCTCTATGGATGGTTGCTCTCATTATGCTCTTGTTTATTTGGCCTAATTGCAAAGTTTGCAGACTTTACCCAAAACTAGTCAGGGTCACAAGTTTCTGCTGCTGGTCAGAAACCAAAACGCCTGGGAGCCATTGTGCTAAGGGATACTTTTAGTGAGTAAAGAATGTTGTCACATCCACTAATGCAAGTTAACAATCTGCCATGCATTTAAAAATATTGACACGACCCAGAGATGATGAGACAGAGCTTTTAAAAGACGGATACGCCTGTGGTTTCATAGTTCAGAAATTAACATGGACCATCTGGCTTGTATTGGTACACCTGACCTAGGTCATATTTATATCTATAATGGCACCATATTTCCCACATCATGTTTTATTTTAAGCAGAGGTCTTAGACATTACAGCAGCAGGGCTCTGTACTAAAAGATGCCCTGCTTGTAATTAAGACATTTAACTCAATTGGACATTTGGCACCTTCTGAAACAAAAGAGGGTGATTAAAAACGTTTTAAGCAGCAACTCCATTATTACAGTCTTGCATATTTAAATGTCTTACATTTACAGCTCGTACATCGTTTGCTTTTCAATCATTTATTTCAGTAAAGTGGAATAAAACTGATGCTGTTTATTTTAAATTGATATGGTCATTGCCTTTTGTGTGTGTTTCTAGGTGGTGCCATGCATGCCATGTACTGCTACTCCCCTCTGTCGGACTCCTGGTCCCTTGTGACCAATCTTGGGGAGAGGGCGAGTTGTGCCATTGCAGCCTGCAACAATAAACTTTTTGTGACAGGGGGAAGGGACAACAAGAACCAAGTCATCTCCACAGTGATGTGCTGGGATGTTGACAGAGGGGTATTGACAGAGGAGTGTGTTCTACCAATGGGGGTGTCTCACCATGGCAGTGTGACGCTTATAAAGTCCTACACACACATCCACAGAGTAACGCCCCCATCAGAGGGACAATGACACAGGCCTTTGTGAACTATAAAGCCTAGAAAGACAGTAAAATGTTGCAGAAAACTTTCTTTTCTTGAATTGTCACCTTGCAAGAGTAGTAACTTTGTTTTAACAATGTGAGCACTCACAAACTGAGAAAAGTTTGAGTTTCAGTTTTTTATTTCAACTCTTAATGCATTTTTTAAATGTCTCCTCTTATTGTATTTCTCTCTGAGGAATAGAAAATATGCGATTTCATGTCACAGTCAAATCACAGTTATTCAGTATTTTCCCAGTAATTCAAAATGTTCATCACTTGAAATAATAATAATAGCTTAAATTCAGGAACACTAGCTACATCTTTATTTTTGCACTGCATTTGACTTCCAAAGCAGTGTTTCAGATTAAACTTCCTGTTGTTCAAACTTTATGATTTATTATTAAACATTGTATAGCAATCATAAAAAAGTGGGATTTTAACTCTGTTTTGCAAATGTTTTAACATCTAAAACTGGAAGCAAAAATCTGAAAATATCAAACATTTTTAACATAGCCCAAATAACAGAACATTTTAGAACATTACAGAATTTTGATTTTGTAAAAGTAAAAAACAAAACACGTTTTATTTTGTTTATTTTATTTGATTTTTATGCAAATTACTGAAGCCTAGAACCGAAACTACCTCACATACCACAGACGGCAGACAAGACGATAACAACAAGAAAAACGAAAAAATCCCCCATTTCAGGTTAAATTTCAAAATAAAAGCAACCTGTTGTCTTTGGAGAAGCAGAATGGTCTAATGAAATTATGGCATTAAATATTAAATTTGTGAAAAATATGAAATAAGCTACAAATAACTGGAATTATTGTGATTTCACTGAGTTTTAAAATTGTAGGTTTAAAAAAATTGGTAAAACACAAAACATTTTATTGTATAAAAACAAAGAAGTGGATAAAATCTGTTTATACAAGACAGCTTTGTTAAAAGAGGCATACTATTTATGCAGCTTTAGAAGAGACATGCTTATGTTTCATTGTCAAATAAAAAGTGTGAAGCCCCGCCGGCTTTTATTGAGAAAGGGTTCAGGGACCGGAAGCTCAGGTGTATCTCAGGTGCGTGACGGTGTTACAAGCGAAACTCTTCGAGGCATTTTGGCAGGTGTCCGCTAGCTTTTCCTGTTTAAACTCAAGTTGGGACTCACTCAGACGGTTATTTAAAAGTCGGGTCGGGCTTATTTTAGAGAAAATGTTTTTTATTTGACGGTTCTGTCGGTGGTTTGATCCCCCGGAGTCCCTGCGGTCAGAAACTCCTCCTGACGGAGCAAAGTGAAAGTCCATGCTGGGTCGACGGCGGCGACTCTACGTTGAAATCACCGTGTTTCCGAAATGTTTCTACGATTTTTCTTTTTCCTCTGTGCCTTTGCCTCCTGTCAGGGTAAGTGATTTTCTTATGGAGTCTCTCTCTATATGTATAATATTCATTTTGTGTATTTATGTATTTTGTGCACAAAGTTGTCAACATTTTAGTCTCAAGGTTGTGTCTTCTGAAAACTGTCAGGAGTAAATGACACGGAGTAGGTACTCCTCCCACCTCCACCTCCACCTGAAACGGGAGGATTTTTAATTTTAACTGAGTAAAATGAAACAGACAGACAGGTGCTCTCTGGATTGGATTTCTCTTTTTATTTGATGTAATATTTCTGCAATAATACATGAGGTTTTCAAAGGTAAGTGGTGGAAACACATCTGTAAATTAATTCTAAAAATAAAACTAAAGAACGGAATCTGGCTGTATATATATATATAACCCTTTTAGTAAAGCTCTCACCTGTAGATAGAGATTACTAATCCACAGCACCACTAACCACTGACCTACAGCAGACACGCCTGTAAGAAGCCACAGAGTTTGATCACTAAGATAATGATTAGATAAATAAGATCCACCTGTGGCTGATCTAAATAGTTACAGACAGAAAATATGCTGCTGTTTAACTTCACTCTGTCTTTTAGTTGTCTTTGACTCAGAATGAGTGACGACAAAACATGTCAAATTGTCTAAATAGTTGAAATGCATACAGAGCAAAATGATACACAGCAAGATAAGTTTTATGAGACAACTTGGAGCCGACAGAACACAGACATAAGTGACATAAAATGTAACATTTGTGTGGTTATTGATTCACGAAATGAACGTCAGCCCCACTAAAATTTTAGGCCGAGGAGCCTTTAATGGAAACAAATTTGTTAATGTTTGACTTTTTCCACCCTTTTGTGCTGTCGTCTTATAAAAGGTTGACAAAAACTTGAAAGTTAAATGAATAATTAAAGAAATTAAAAAAACCAGAGCAACACAACACAAACAGCTGATGCCCTGGTGAGGGTACAACACAACATAAATGAGTCAAAACAATTTCAGAAAGTCTTAAATTTCATGTCAACAAGGGAGGAGAAATTATAGACAAACACCAAAATATACACACACAATATTATGTATTTATTTTTGTGTGCGTGTGTCCATTCTTACAATTGCACATCTACATTTCTACCAACTTAAAATTTATTAAAAGATTAAAACCTATATTTGTCTTGTTCCAACATCTTAGAAACCAATTTAAACATTAAATAATTGTAGGAATTTTGACTGTAAATTCATATCTTCATTATTTGTCTCAAACTTTTGATGCTGATCATTAGAAACCTCCAGAAATTAAGCAATTTTAAACACAATTGGCTGCAAATTTTCATTACTTCACACAGCTTCATCTGGCCATCAATAGAACGAACTGCCTTCAGGAAGCTCATCAGATTTACTATCCACTTACTCGTATGCGCCAACTGGACCCAAACTAGGCATTTAGAGATGTCTTTGTATTTTCCAGCTAGAAAACCAGCAGCACGCCTAATTATTTGTTTCAAAGTTATTATTTCATGCCACATTTTGATCAAACTGGCTGCAAAGACATTTAAGAGTCACCAACGTATAGATGGAGATGATAGGACAAATTTTTTTTTAATGTATCGTCAATGTTGTGAACTCTGACTCTGAGTAGTCTTTGTGCCAGGATCGTCTTTGCGTTTTTGAACCATATTTCTCAGTATTTGAACATGAACAAACGTTATACAGATGTGAGCCACTTATAAATATTGACAAACATGTCATTATGTCTTTGTTCGACAGTGAAATGCAGTAATAAAAATGTTAAACAGCATTTTGGCTAAAAGACCTCCAGGCTTTCCACATATGTGGTCCCTCGTGAAAAATCCTTGTTGAACTTTAGAATCACTCGGGCCCTGGAGTGTGACATATTCATGACCTCTAACCTCCTCCCAGTGAGTGCTGTGCCTACAGTTTTAGTTTGAGAACAGTCTTTCTGACGTTGTGTTGATTTCTGTTTCACTTTTAGTCTGTCCTCTCAGTACAACTCCTCCTGCCATTTTTAAACTGAACACATTGACATCTCAAAGCACAACTGTTATTGGGTAATAAAATAATTACCTGTTTAGTTTGAAGAGGAATGTCAACAAAGGGAGGATTGTGTACAATACATCCAGTTTTTGTTGTTTGTTTATGAAACAGTAGAAATTAATTCTTTAAAGTAAAAAAAGCTGAACAAGAGAATACTTGGAAACATTACTTAACGAATAACACTGAACTGATTGACAGAATAGTTGTCAACTGATTAAAAGCTTTGTCTAAAAGATTATTTTGCCAGTTTTTGTTACTATATTGTGAGCGGTGCCGGTGAGGCCACTCCTTAATCAGACAGAGTTCATTCTAGCTCAGACTAAAGTACGTATTTTCACTTTCGCTCAGGTTGATTACCATCATGGCTGTACTGGATTTTAATAGTCTGTACAAGTAAACTGAGCTAATATGTAGTCAGTTATTCCTATTTTGTTTTATTATTTTCAGATGATTTGTTTTAAATCTTTAAACAATTGACATTGCACATAATCATCAAGACATCAATCAACAAGATCTCTTGTAAAATATTTGAAAATAATAATCAAATTTCAGTTTTAATGAGATATCTGTAAGAATGCCCTTCAGACACACTTCAAAGTCTTCATTTACCCAAATTATTGAGAAACAGGGTTAAACACCATTCCCTTATTTAGATATAACATTTTATTTAGTCACCAGAGTTTTCATATAAACACTCAAAGGCAGTGTAAAGTGGAAGTTACCTGCAAAAGACTGCAAAATATCTAAGATAAACGCTTCATCCTGCAGTGCCGCCATATTCCAAACCATGAAACTTACCTGGATTCACTGTAAGTGCAATAGTTAAGTGTGTAGAGCATCATTTTATTATGGGGGCGAAATCACCTCCAGAGACTCTGCTGCTAGCTGATATGATTATATTATAACTAGAGACAGGACCAGAAGCCAGAAGTTGAAGCCACAAAGGAAGAGCGCCCCCTGAGCTGGCTGTACTACAGTTTTTAGTAAAGTTCATGTAAACTAACGGGACAGACTAAAAAATAAAATGCATGTTTTTTTTTTCTTGATTCACGTAGCTTTTACCTTGCTGATGTAATCTCAAATATGCATTTGATTTTAAATGTTTAATTTCAATTAGTTATTTGAGGCTTAAGGACAAGCGTTGTGTTGCACTGTGATTGACAATATGATTATTCGTGAGTTGGGAGCGTGTAGGCATCCTAGTGCGCAGACTGTGACTTCAAAAATACAAGGCAGCCCCTAAAAAAACAGACATTTTGGCTACAGTTTTGAAGAACAGGAGAAGGCAAAGATGCTTCATCCATCTTTCTTAAGGTCGATGGTTCAGAGGTATGACCATGAAAAAAGGCGCTGAATGTAGAGCTAAGATTGGCTCCATGAAGTTGATTTTGTTGTCATTTAGGATGAATAATTGAATGCATTTGGAATGAATATAGACCAAAAATCACCTAATTAAAAGGATGCTTGAAGATATTTTCTTCAAGTTGTGGTTTGGAAAGCCATGCTCAGCATATTATGATGTCCGTACAAGATCGTGCTTCATCACTGTCATCCAACGATGTCAAAGCTTTTCTAGACACAAATTTTAAAAGTGCCTGAATAAGCCTTCATCTTTTATCACTAAACATTACATTTAGCTGAAAATTTGTAATTCTTTGTTAAGCATAAGATAGCCAGTGAGAGAAAATGACACAATTCTTTAAAAAGCTTTTATTAGGATGTGGTGGATGCATCAGATTTGCGTTAAACAGAACGCATCAATTCATCTTCTGCACTCAGGGTTGAGTTTTCATAGCATGGATTGAACATGTGTTTGTTCAGCAGTAAGTTTCATCCTCGTAAAGGCAGTTTGCACACTGAGTTGGAGTCATTGTTAGTTGTTATTCTGCTTCACATGCTTTTTTACTTTTCTGTCTTGTGTCCAGGTGCAGGAGAAACAACAAAATATGTCGTCCTTGGGAATGAAGTTACCTTCAAAACGGGCATCACAACTATCCCGGATGAAATTCTGTGGAAGCATGAAGGGAACAAAGTGGTTGAGTTTAATGGCAAAGAGGAATCTCAGTATGGCTCATTTGAAGGCAGGGTCGATCTTAACTGGCATACAGGGGATCTGACTATTAGTGGCATCAGGTTTGAAGACAGTGGACTGTATGAGTTGGAAACATTTTCTAACAAAAAACTGCAGCGCTTCAAATATAATCTGGAAGTCCTCGGTAAGTTTTCACATTTACTTTTTCTTTCTAACAATCAGCACTGGTATCTTCATCCTTTAGACAGAGGTTGTCAGTGATCCAGCTGCAACTGCTAATATGAAGTATTGAGTCATTTGATAGTTATTGTACACACTTTTAGCTTTGTTGTTCAGAGATGATGTATAAACAGTGAAGAGTTCACAGCCAAAACTGTCACATAAATTGTTAAGTAGTTATTTACAACCTAAAACATTTTCAGAGTTGTCCTAAAAAGATTCGTTTTTTTTGTTATATAAAATAGTTTCTTTAGAGTTGTTTATAGATCATTTCTTTTTTGTAATATCTTCTTTTCTTGCTGTTATCCTGGAATTGCGTTATTGAACAATTGCAGCAAATAATCCACATTAAAAATGAGAATAATTTCTTGTCCTGGTATTACCTTCACATATTTGTCTTTATGTATTTCCTCAGACAAAGTAGCCAAACCTACCATATCCTGTGAGAGAATTAAAGGAAACGGCTCAGATGAATTGGGACACCAGGCCACGTTGACTTGCTCTGCAGAATCCAGGCAGTCTCTGGTCTTGGAGTTCAAATGGAGTCCAAAAGAGCAGGTCGGTCCGAAGTTGATAATACCTCTTGGGGAGGAACATGACGATCAAGTGTACAGCTGCACTGTGAGCAACCCACTCACTAAAGAGTCTGCAACATTCAACGCCAAGGAGTGCTATGTTGGTAAGATGTGACTTAGACACTTGGTGCATAAAACTCAGACAAGTGATGAGTGAAAGGTGTGTCTCATTTTACACAACCAGTAATAATTAAAGAAGTGATCGTCTGTTTAAGGTGATTTAAAGCCTTTGAATTCCAGGTTTCTCATTAGGTTGAAACATTTATATTATCTTTAACACATGTATTGGTGAAGTGTTGGCTGATAAAATCTTTCATTTTTGTTTCTTTGCAGATGAAACCAGTGATAACATACCACTGATTGTTGTTGGCCTTTGTGTTTCCTTTCTATTCCTGATTTTGCTCCTAGTTGGGCTCTACCTGTGCTGCAAAGGTAAAGTCACAAAAATACCACTTTTACTTAAATAATAGATTAAACATTTAATCGGGATCTGACTTATTTGATCCAGACATGACAAAGATTCACCAAAGTCCTTTTTTTCTTAAAGGTATGAGCAACATTAAAGAGAAAGAAGTTGTTTTTTGTTCTTTAAAGACCAGTCATTTTGGCATTTGTACCCTTCAAAGCTATTTATACAAAATAATATTCAATAAACTTGCAATTATTGAGTAAACTGTAGAAATCTAAATTATGTTGTTTATTCCAGTTCATAGAACACGTGAGAAGACACGTGACATAGAACAGGCACCTCCTGAATCCAGAGAAGGTATGTTGCTGAATTTCTCCTGTAGAAATCGAGAGAGAGAGAGATTGAGAGATTTTAACATTACACACCGATGTTTGTTTAATCAAACTGTTAAAATCATCTTTGTAAATGTTAAGTTTGTTCTAACAAGATTCTCTTTATTGTGTTTCATGATGTTTCAGGGATGGAAGGTGGTGATGAGGAAAGAGAGGTACTCTTGAGCCGAATGCCCACTGTGCCTTCAAAGCAGCCGCTCAACAAAATCTCTAAACAAAACGGTAAAGTTCACAAACCGTTACACCCTCTGATTTATTTTATAAATGGCTTACTGTCAGATGTGTTTCTGAGCTACAGCAGTGACAAAAACTGCTTTTTATCAAACAAATAGAGGAATTATTTCATTATGAAACTACTGTTCTCAATAAGACAGTCTTCAAGTAAATGGCTAAAAGTTGAAGTAGCAGAAAAACATAATTTTGTACAGAAATAATTCATATGACAGCAAAAATAGATGTGTCTTAATAAAATACATGAAGATTAAAAAAATGTTTCAGGAATCTTCAGTTTTTATTTTTTTAAAACTATATTTATTAGCAATCTTTGTTTAATTCCAACCTTTTCGTTTATGTATTTATTTTACAAAGCAAAATAAAATGGCAAAAAAATTACTCTAACATTTCATCTGGTAAACATGATGATGAATTAATTTTGCTGGTTGTAACATTTTACAGATCAAGTCACAAACGAGCTGAAGCAGCGTTTATCTACAGGTAATCTTCTCATTAGATGTATTGATTATACCCTACGCTGATATGTAGTCCTTTCAGAAATGCTACATGTTTTTGTTTTTTTTTAAATGAATTGGCTTTTTTATTTATACGACTAGGAGATAGAGTTAGAGAGGCCATAGTTGGACATGTGCAGAGGGACAGTGGGTATATTGGTAGAAGGATGTTAGAGATGTAGCTGCCAGGAAAAAGACAAAGAGGAGACATATGGATGCAGTTAGAGAGGACATGGAGGTAGTTGGAGTGAGGACAGAGGACATTAGATAGAGGAGGACGACTCGCTGTGGCGACCCCTGAAAAGGGAACAGCCGAAAGAAAAATAAGTCTTTTTATTTATATACGGCAAATCAAGATCTTATTCATCACCAGTTGATGTTCAGTAACAGTCTCCTGTATGAAATAAGAGCAAATCCCAAATGTAAAGCTGGGAGCAAACATTTTAATGTGTGTTAGATTTGATAAATTTGATTCAAATACTTTTTCCTTTACTGTTTATATTCAGGGAACAAAAACCAAGACCTGAGCACTTCAGTTTCTTCCCCTGCACCTGAAAAACCTCCTCGATCACCGGATCGTTCTTCAGATGATGCAGAACGAGCCGATGAAGACGAGTGGACAGAAGCTCCTGAAGACCTCTCGGAGCTTCAAGACTCTGAGAAGACAAATGGTTCCTTGTTGAACAAACAAGGTGAGTAAACACAAGCTGAAATGTATTAATTTTTTACAGAACTGCCCTCTTCAAAGTAGGTTTCCACTTATTTTCTGATAATGTCACACAGTATATTTAAAATATACATTTTAGGACTAAAACAACTTATTTACACAACAGAGGAGGTGTCTTCCTAACCTCAACACCCACATTTTCTTTTCTTTAGCTTTTTCAGCATTTCTTTAACAAGTAATGACTGTATGTAATCCCACAGAGTTATGACAGGACAGTAGGAGGCTGGTTTGTCAGATTTTTTTGTTTCTGTGAAATGTGTGTTTGTGCCACCCTAGTGGCAAAATCTGAAACAAAATCAATCTGAAAGAAAAGCAAGTTTTTCTATGTGGGTATTTAGAAAACTATTGCATCCCCCTTTCTCCCTCCAAAATAATAGCATGAAAAAGTCTGTCCTTTAAACGACTGGGTGTGTTCAGGTCAGGAACTACATGTGAGGCTTGTGACAGCCTGTTATAGACTTTTTGTTTTACCTGAGGCAATGTGTGACGGATGCATTGTGCTGAATTAAAAACAAACCTGGAAATGCTTGTTTGCCCAGTCTGAGTTCAACAGCAGTAAAAACGGCTGTTTTTACACGACCCAAAACCTTTGTAAAGTGGAACCTGAAAGTTCCACTTTACAAAGGTAACTTAAATGAGGTAACTTAAATGTAAGCAGTCTCAACTTCTCCTCTGAGTGATTCCACATCACAAAGAAAGGGTTCAACATCCGAGCTGGACTTCAGTTTTCTCCTGAAGGACGGTCATGTGGAGGAAACTGGTGCCCACATTCATGCATAAATGTGGAGCCTCAGTATCATCAGACTGTTTAGTTTGTAGAACTTGTAGGTTTGTTTTTGGATTCAGTCTCTGTGTTGAGAAGGAATCAGTCTGTCAGATACATCATGTTGTTTAATTAATTAGTTTGTCAAATTCCACATCACCCACATGCACATGCCCAGGCAACAACTAAGTCCTCTGTGTGTCTGATGCACATCCTTCTCACATGCCTTTGAAATCCACTGAGTGTGCTGTGATTTTTATTTTATTTTTTTTTATTTTCCACAAGCAAATCTAATTTTGACAACCTCTATGCAATTGCTGTGATTTTTTTGATGATGTCCTTTAGGGGCTCGAGGACACTGGACTGGAAATATTTGTGGCTGTGTACAAATATATGAACAAAGAAATAGGTAGTTTTGTCTGCAACCTGCATGATTAAAAAAAGAAGTTATACTGTACAAGTTTCAGCTAAACTGTATTGAATCCAGAGCCCTGACAGCAGAAACAAAATAATAGTTTTGAATGATCCTATTAATAGGCAATAATTCTTACATACTTTAAATAACGATCTCCTTGTTAAATGGATTTTTTCCAAGTGTGAGGCTAAAATCAAAATAGTTTTTTGTAGTTTTAAAAGACACTGAAAATACTAAATAATAAATAGAATTGAAATTACTACATTTATACAAATATATTCATCAAAAAGGTAGTTGTTAAAATCACACAGGGTCCCAGAATACAGTCAAATTGAAAGCCATGAGAGTGGTCATAGTTTTATTTTTAACTGCTTTTTTCTTTTTTTCTTATTTTAGGTGTAGAGGTGGATGGAACTACTTCGCCTGCACCTGAAAAGCCTCCTCGTTGTCATGATCTTCCTCCAGGTAACACAGAACCTGCTGATGAAGACGAGTGATTGTGTTTTAGAAAACTAAAACACAATCTTTTACTGATGTTAAGCAGCCAGGTCTGGAGAATAAGCTGTGCTAACTAGATTTAAAAATATTTTTTACAATGTACAGTTTGACATAGAAAGCAAAATGTAAATACACATATGTTAAGAGGTAAAATAAGTCACTTTTAAAACTTCTTAAATGTTATAAAGGCATGTTTTGGGTATGAATTAGCTAATACTGTGAACTATAATCAAATCAGAAAAGAGATATTAAATTTAAACTTGTTTATAATCAGCACAAGTTTAGTGATCTGTTTCATTAGAAGTTTATATAACAGTTCCCAACAAACATCTTCTTTAAGGAAGATACAGATAATAAATTTTATTAAATTCTATTTCCCTACCGGTCAGTTAAATTCATTTTATTCCAGTTCACACAGTCCCATTCAAACACTCTACCAGAAAAACAAAAAAAGAAAAAAGCACAAAGTTGAGTAAAATGTTGCTTTTTATCTTTGTTTGTCATACATGTAAGTTCCATTAGATTGTTTTTATTTATCTTTTAGTCTCAAAAACCTAAAGGGCTGAAAATGATTAAATCAAATCTCTCCTGTCCAAAGTGCTCATCTTACCCTCTTAATAGCCACTTTAACATTTCAGTCAAAGGATTAAAGATGTTTTCCGATCAGTAATTTGACCACTTGTCAACGTGAAACAATACTTTACCTTCATGGTTTGATTTCATTCATTCCCCATGATATTGTCGGTATAGCTCAGTGTCTTACTGCGCTCTTTTTTTCTGTTTCACATGTAGAGAAGAACAAAATCAAAAGCCCCCCTCCTGCTGTACCTGAAAAAACACCCCTTGTTAAAACATTCAGTGCAGGACTTAATGAAAACCAGCTCTCAGAGGAGATGCAGAAGAAAGAATCTGATCCTGAGAAGACAGAAGAGTCAGACAATCAGAGTGAGTACACATCAGCTGAAACATACTTATCTTCTGCTGCTGAGCATCATGTTAGGGTTAGAGTTTCTGTAGTTATCAAATAATTTCATTAAAAAAAAACATATAGAATGTACAGATTTGCTTCTGGTTTTCTTCTCTTCCTCTCCAAATTTGAGATGCATTGATTTCACTTCAAAGAAAAAAATCTTTTAGAGTACTATTTTTATAACTAAAATGTCTTTGTGGTCAAAAATAGGACACTTGATACCAGCATTTTAACTCCATGCAGGATTTAATTTAAAAAAATATTTTTAATTAAATAGTGTTTCATTGAATGAATTTTATAATCTGTGTTCTCTGTTGGGTTTTCTTAGTGAGCTCTTATCTTTATAGTTTATAGAAGAGTGTAGCTTTGACTTTGTGTCTGTGAGTGTTTGGGTGGAGCTCTAACAGTCGGTAGAAACTGTTTTTGGATGGTTTAAGTGAGTCATCGAGTGGTTAGTTGTGTTTCAAGTCTTTAAACTCTCACGTGTTTTGTTTTTGTGGATGGAGTTAGTAAGAGTTGAGGTTCTCCTGATTCCTGTAGCACAGCTGACCTCACTGTCTGTCAGCTCTTTATTTCTGGATACAGTTCAGCTTTCACTGAGTTTCTGTTGTGGTAACTGCTGTGTTTATCCATTTATTTTTTCCCAGTCTTATCAAAGTTATTCTCTCTTAGGGTCGTTCAATCTTCACAGTATCTGAATGTGACTTCACAAATTAGTTAACAGTGAAGTACTGTAGATAATCAAGTTCACATAGAAATACCTTTTGTGGACTTTAGTCTTTGATTTCATCTGTCTTAACAGAGGCAGAAAGAGCTCTTATCATCTCATAGAGTCCTAAAGTTCAATCCCAGCCAGACTCCAGTGTTTACTCATTACAGTCTTTTACTGGCAAAGGTTGGAAGATAATTTTTATTACTGAAAAAACTTATCACAAGAAGATTCACCAAAGTCTGTTTCTTGTCTAAACTTTACCTCTTAATAGCTAAAAGCATCAAACGCATGTATGTTTTTAGGCTGGCTGATATGTTCACTTTTTCCTTTTAGGCATTTTGCAATATGAAGACTGTGAATGAATATATTTTTAAATATCAGTAAAAACACTTTAATGATGAATGCAATCATTTAAGTGGAAGCCAAAAGCTAAAACTTTTTTGTCTTCCTCAAAAGCTGAGACACGTTAACTTAAATTTAAATATCTAACATGAAATGACCTGAAATCACACCATGCTGCTCATCTCATCATCACACATTTTCACCTCAAACCTTTGCATTGGCAGAGTAACTTAAATTTGTTATTTTCAATTGAAACTGCAAAATGACTTCCTCTATCTTTCCTGATTATTTAGTTTAGTCTCCTTGTTTAGTAAGTTAGGTGTTTTGGTGTTAGTTTTGTCTGTCTGTTTCATGTAAAGCAATTATTTAAAACTGTCATTGTTTAACACAAAATGAATGCAATGGGAAGTTTTACTTTAATTTTTTTTTTCTTGAGCATTTTCATTTTTATTTCTTCATGATGTTCTTACCAAAAACAGAAAAACACTGAACCAGCAGTGGCTTATCTGGAATGGCTAACATTTCTTAGTTTTGACAGATTAAACTGTATTTACACAAACACACGTCGCAACCAGGAAGAGAAGCTGAAACTGATTAACTTTAATGCAGCCTGTTGATTTGTTTGGAAGCTGCTTTTTTTTACTTTTAACCTTTCATGCAGTGAAACTTTAGATTTGCTCTAAAACATTTTGCATATTTGTAAATTCCAAGAAGAAGAATTTAAGATGAGCTCTTTTGCTGTTTGTTTCAGGTTCAGAGAAAAAGGGCAAGGTTACAAAGCCTGAAATTGATGTCTCAGAGTCAACTGGTCCCTACGGGTTCCCCCCACCACGCAAAGGTTCTAGCCGAGAACGTCCAAATGAGCCTTCAAGGGATGAAGACAAAGAGGACAACAGCTCAGATCAGGTTGCTAAAGAGCCTGTGGAGAAAAACAGCAAAAAATCTAACTTGTCAGGTTTAGAAGAGAAGAGCAAAAAGTCGCCCACCAACTCTCCTAAACCGACTGATTCAGAATCAGCACATGAGCAACAACCTCCAGTCCCAGAAACTAACCAGGGAGAGGAGACCACACAAGAAAACGACAAGCAAGCTCCTGAAAACAGCCAAAAACCAGATGGTGTGGATGACAAAGAACTAGGTCCTCAAGTCAACAACTCTAAGGATCCTCAGAGCTCCACGATATCAAACCCAGACAACAGTGACACTGTAGCTTCTGGAGAGGAATCTGATTCTGCAAAGACTGATCAAGAAGACCAGAAGAAGACCGGGCCCAGCAGTCACCCAGAGACCAGCCTAGAAAAGGGAGATGAAGATGAAACCACTGAAGGTAAAAATGAGGATCAATCTTAACCCAGGAGATAAAAAACATGAAATAAATGCTTTAGTGAGAAGGAAAAGAAGCAGAAGTGAAACTGTTGAATAGGCCTTCATGCTACATGGTAACTGAAGAAAGGAAAATATAAAATAAGTCAGATAATAGAGAGGATGAGTTGAAGGCAAAGACTGAGTTTAAAAGAATGGCGGGAGTTTCAGTCTGACACAGTCTAAGTGAAATATTTCACACTCAGCTGAAATAACATATGGGTGGTCCACCTATCTCTGTGACCTGTCTTCCTTTTTGGAAAGAGGCATTATATATTTTATTAAAAGATATTATTACCAGCTGCAGCTTATAATACAGCAGAGTTACCCAAGTTATAAACAGTTTAAAAAATGCTGCAAGTTAAACTCAGGATAAGTGTTGCCTTTTCATACATTTGAGTCTGTAAGGATCTCTTTATAGCTCCCTTTTTGAAGTTTCACTTGAAGTATTTCTTTCTTACATGTTCACTTCTAATGTAGACAATTAAATGTTTTATCTTTTGTTTTTAAAGACTATAAATAGGTGAAAGAGTACAGCAGTACATCAACTGTAATTCATCAAAAGAAGTGCTTTATCTAATTATTCATCAAACTAATTTCATCAATTTTAAATTGTGACTTTTGACTAAATGTAAGCTATATTGTAGCATCAGTAATTTTATTATTTTGGTAATAGGCAATAAATGAAATATTTAAAGGGACAGTTATGATCTTTAAAATTGGGTTTTGTGAAAAGGTGTAGTGAAAAATAATAGCATTGGGAAGGTTTAGAAAATAGTGTTTGCTTAAACTGTTGTGATAATTTTAAGTTGTTTTAAAACAACAACATATTTTGGTCCAAGTCGCACTCAGACTAGCCATTAGCTCATCAATCCGTTCAGAATCAAAGTAATTTCTCCAAACTGAAGTCATTCAGATCTGTCTACAACAGGTAAGATATTTACTGTTAACCTATAAACTAAATCCCACTTTGAAAGTGTTTTGCAATCACCTAATATGATTTGTTATTAGTTATTTTGTTTATAATTACACTGAAATGTCATGTAATGAGTTCAGCTAACTCATTTCATGTTAATGTTTATTGGCAATGGTTGCAAAATAATTTATATTACTGAAATAATTTATCACACGGAGAGCCACCAAAGTCCATTTCCTGTCTGAACTTTACCTCTTTATAGCTAAAACCATCATATTCATGTATATTCTTTTTAGGCTGGCTGATATGTTTGTATGTTTGAGGCATTTTGCAGTACGAACACATCGCTTTGCAACTGAAAAGGTTTTTAAATATTGGTAAAAACAATTTAAGAAAAAATGCAATCATTTAAGGTGGAAGCCAAAAGCTAAAAGCTTTTTGGTCTTCTTCAAAAAAAGAGATGTTAACTTAAATTTAAATATCTAACATGAAATGACCTGAAAGCAGACCATGCTGCTCATCTCATCATCACACATTTTCACCTCAAACCTTTGCACTGGCAGAGTAACTTTAATTTGTAATTATCAATTGAAACAACAAAATGACTTCCTCTATCTTTCCTGATTATTTAGTTTAGTCTGCTTGTTTAGCAAGTTAGGTGTTTTGGTGTTAGTTTTGTCTTTCTGTTTCATGTTTCTGCACTGTAAAGTACTTATTTAAAACTGTCATTATTTTACACAAAAGGAACGCAATGAGAGGTTTTATTTAATTTTTTTTTTTTCTTGAGCACTTTTATTTTTATTTCTTCATGATGTTCTTACCAAAAACAGAAAAACACTGAACCAGCAGTGGCTTATCTGGAATGGCTAACATTTCTTAGTTTTGACAGATTAAACTGTATTTACACAAACACACGTCGCAACCAGGAAGAGAAGCTGAAACTGATTAACTTTAATGCAGCCTGTTGATTTGTTTGGAAGCAGCTTTTTTTTACTTTTAACCTTTCATGCAGTGAAACTTTAGATTTGCTCTAAAACATTTTGCATATTTGTAAATTCCAAGAAGAAGAATTTAAGATGAGCTCTTTTGCTGTTTGTTTCAGGTTCAGAGAAAAAGGGCAAGGTTACAAAGCCTGAAATTGATGTCTCAGAGTCAACTGGTCCCTACGGGTTCCCCCCACCACGCAAAGGTTCTAGCCGAGAACGTCCAAATGAGCCTTCAAGGGATGAAGACAAAGAGGACAACAGCTCAGATCAGGTTGCTAAAGAGCCTGTGGAGAAAAACAGCAAAAAATCTAACTTGTCAGGTTTAGAAGAGAAGAGCAAAAAGTCGCCCACCAACTCTCCTAAACCGACTGATTCAGAATCAGCACATGAGCAACAACCTCCAGTCCCAGAAACTAACCAGGGAGAGGAGACCACACAAGAAAACGACAAGCAAGCTCCTGAAAACAGCCAAAAACCAGATGGTGTGGATGACAAAGAACTAGGTCCTCAAGTCAACAACTCTAAGGATCCTCAGAGCTCCACGATATCAAACCCAGACAACAGTGACACTGTAGCTTCTGGAGAGGAATCTGATTCTGCAAAGACTGATCAAGAAGACCAGAAGAAGACCGGGCCCAGCAGTCACCCAGAGACCAGCCTAGAAAAGGGAGATGAAGATGAAACCACTGAAGGTAAAAATGAGGATCAATCTTAACCCAGGAGATAAAAAACATGAAATAAATGCTTTAGTGAGAAGGAAAAGAAGCAGAAGTGAAACTGTTGAATAGGCCTTCATGCTACATGGTAACTGAAGAAAGGAAAATATAAAATAAGTCAGATAATAGAGAGGATGAGTTGAAGGCAAACCTTCAAAGACTGAGTTTAAAAGAATGACAGGAGTTTCACTCTGAGACAGTCTAAGTGAAATATTTCACACTCAGCTGAAATAACATATGGGTGGTCCACCTATCTCTGTGACCTGTCTTCCTTTTTGTAAAGACAATATATTTTTTTATTAAAAAATATTATTACCAGCTGCAGCTTATAATACAGCAGAGTTACCCAAGTTATAAACGGTTTTGAAGATGCTGCAAGTTAAACTCAGGATAAGTGTTGCCTTTTCATACATTTGGCTCTGTGAGGATCTCTTTAAAGCTCCCTTTTTGAAGTTTCACTTGATTTTTTTCTTACATGTTCACTTCTACTGTACACAATTAAATGTTTTATCTTTTGTTTTTAGAGTACAAACAATTTGATCAATTTGAAATTGTGACATATGACTAAACTTAAGCTATTTAGTAACATCAGTAATGCTATTATTTTGGTAATAGGCAATAAATACAATATAAAAACAGATAGTTATGATCTTTGGAAATGTTTTGTGAAATGTTAAAATGAAGTAATATGTTAAATATCCATGTAATGGTTAATGTCACTGTACTAAAGCTGACTTTCAAAGAACCGTGGTGTCTTTTTCAGCTGCAGTTTTTTTTAACACTGCTTTGTTAAGATAAGATTATGCAAGTGTCTCCAATCACCTAATACGATCTGTTATTAGTTATTTTGCTTAGAATTGCACTGAAATGTTTTGTAAATAAGTTGAATGAACACAAACATATTCATATGTTCTGTGAGTTTTAAAGTGTAATTATTGTATTACAACTACTTGTTTTTCACCGCTGCATATTTTACAAAGACCTTTTTATGTTTTTATGATGATTTTATGAGTGAAACTGCCACATCTTAAAACTGTTCAAACTTTAACAGCAATGTGTGGAAGTCACCACAGAAATTATGTAAATACTTGTCATTTGATGTTCTAATAAAAGATTTTCAATTATAATAACACATTGTCCCTACTTTAAATCTACTAATCTGCAGAAAAAAATGGAAATTAAAATTTTTCATTTGAGAATAAAATCTGAGAACAAGTGTTTTTGAGTTTTTGAGTCCAGTCTTGTTAATTATAATTAAACATATGAAGATTTTTGAAGAACATGATATAAAGAGTTTATCAGATAAAAGTTTCTCCAATTTCAAGGGATTTGTTCCTGCTACGTCAAAATCACGTTTTCAGTTTGCTTTTTTTGGTGATTTTTCGAATAACTTCGAAATGACAAAGTAAAGACATGCAGTTTTCCACTTAGTGTGAATGGAAAATTACTCTGTGCTTTGAAATTGCTTTAACAAATAACTGCTACAGTGAAGGAGAACTTATTTTGAAGGCCACTGCTTTTAAATTCATTTGTCTCAAAAACAAGAGCAAGAAAACCAAAGACGACAAAGGAGAACTTCATGTATCCTGTTTATAAAATATAATTCTATAAACTTGCACTGGATTAAAGGCAACATTAAGAACAACAAATTGTTTGACAGCTTTAAAATTCATGTAAAGAACCTGCGACATGCACAGAAGTAGACTTGTGAGGATGAGGTGAAGGTGTAGCGTTAGTTTTGATTCACTAGGGGGCAGTGTTGGCCAACCTTACTCTCTTGCCACTGGTTGATTTAATTTTGATTTATTTTTAAGACCCTTACTGTAAGATGGTTGAAAGAAGATAATTTCCATGAAGGCCAGCTTGATTAAAAAGATGTTAAGAATACAATATTAAAATGTGTCATTAGAGGAAATTAATTGCAGAACATTTTTCTAAGTCTAGAACACACAGATATGTGATATTGCTTTGAGTTATCAAGCTGTGAGTTGATTAAGTGTTGCATAAGTGCATTATGAAGGAATGTGCCATCCAGGATATTACTCAGATATGTTCGGGCAGATATTTAGCATGCTAAAATGAAACAATAAATCAGCTCTATCACATCTTATAAATGAGTCAAGGTTCTTGGCCTGCTTACTTAAAGGTAAGTTTGATGAGAAGAAAATGGGCTCCCATTTGGAAAAAAATACTAAAATGGCTCAGTGAAATGAATGCATGAAATGTATGTTCACCTTCTGCTGGATGACAAGCTGGTGTAGATTTGGAAGGGCACTGGTCGGGCCGTGTGAGGGAGGCGTGCATGATTAGTTCAGCCCCTGAGTCACTGAGAAGTCTGTGATCCGCTACCACCTGGCCTGTGGGTTCAAGGCACAACCACTGAATGAACGCTATCGTATTTCGGCGGCCACAACAAATACCACTGCTTTATTGGAGCATTGAGTTATTTGTGGGGGTGGGGGCTCTGTCTTTGCAGGTACAGTTGAGTTGCTGATGTGTTTGTGGCAATCAGAGCTTCCAAGTTTGGCAACAAAGTTGAGCACTCAAATGATATGAAACTGCACATGTTGGAAGGTCATGTGACTGTACTGAGGCGACTGCGATATCAGAGCATATAGATGGTTGTCAGTACGGGCGCGCCGATGGTATCACGAATTCCTACGAGCGGCAGTTTGTTGCAGAATAGCGTCAAACAGTCTTTGTGTCCTCTTCTGCAGCAGGTAGGCCCACAGCTGCTGTAACTTCCCGAGATCCAGCAGATTGACGCTGGGTTGGAGTTGGTATCTAAACTGATCCCAAACATGTTTGATTGTACAAAAATCAGGGGATCTGGCTGGCCATGTGACGACCTTAACGTGACACAGTGAGTCCGTAGACATGCATAGACTTGTGGCTGAACGTCGGCTTGTTGTTTTGGTGTTAATGACAGCCTCTGTATGTGATGGTGAACCCGTAGTTCGGCTAATACTAGTTGCAGGAAGACACAAGGCATTGTAAAGAATCCAGTAGCTGTGTCTGAATGGCAGGCACAGATGTCTTGTTTTTTTAAGGTGATCCTCTTTTAATGTTGTCTAACCCGAGTGACTTGAACTTCTGCGTGGGTACCCTAAGGTGCCCACTAGTTCCATCCAACACTGGTCCACTGGGATATCTGTACGCCTCCCATACCAGTGCTATTGCTGAATACAACAACCCGGCCTCATACACACATACACACTCACAACCCCCTGTCCAAGTCCATCAGGTGCTGAGAATACTGTCTACATCTACAAAACATCCTCTGTGTCTGATGACTTGTATGCACTAATTTAGCTGAATGTCCAGCAACTGCCTGATAACACTATCCCTCCGCTCATGACCACCACCACTACTGCTGCCAGCTTTTTGCAAATTGAATCATTTACATATCCATGCTGATTTGCATCCCTATCAAATTTTGTTCAAATTGGACTCCTTTTTATGTCCCTAACTGTTTTTTTTTGTTTGTTTTGTTTTTTCATCAGTGACCGTTTGTTATTACCCATCAGGATGTCACTTTAGGACACACATTGTTATACAGTTTCATTACACCAGAGTGTGATCTTCCCTCAGATTCAGACAGAGTTATGCGTCTTGAGATTGTTTATTTCCCTTTGGCCTTATTGCAGTCGAACAGAGAGGGTTAAAAGAAGAATGGGCTGCCCTCCAGGACTGCTTTTTATACCAGGCTTATTAGCATGCTGGGTTGTTTAAATTGCCTCCTGGAGGGCTGACGTGAAATCGAACAATATCCTCTGGCTTTGGAGACTATAGCCCCACAGCTTCTCATTTATTTTATGCAGAGTTAGGACAGAGCCTTGGCACTGCTCCGCTGAGGAAGCTAAGCCCAGGGAGGCCAGGTCTGGGTAGGTCAGGACAAATCAATTAATATCCGCTCAATAAAAGTTCTTGGCTTTTTCTAGGCCATTCTTTACTGGGACAGTGCAACCTGGGCGCCACTATAATGATGTGGCTGTGTTGTTAAATGTGGTTAAGATATTATGTTGAAATAATATCCTTTCTTTTCCCATCTCTATAAAAACATGATTTGTCTTTGGACCTTTATTCCGAGAATTAATGACGAAGTGTTGTTTGTTGTTATTATTATTAGACTTTATTAAAGGTTCACCTCTTGGGTAATGCTGTTTATGGGAGCACTCGGGCCTAACTAAGCCTCTATGCGTTTACTTTTTTCTGCTAACATTTGGTCATCATGTAAAATTCAAGCACGCCCAAGGCAGAACGATTATTACACCCATCGCAGTAGCCAACACAGTGGAAACACTCACTAATATACTACTTATATACACCTAAAGTGCTCCAAATGGGACAGATAAAATGAGAAGTGAAGGTTATTTGTATCCTCTCTGACTTAAATATGATCTCATTTGTCAGAAATAATTCTATGATTTAGTGTCCGGATTTTGTTGGGATTTAAATAAATAAAAGTTAAGGAAAATCAGATCATAGAGATTTACTCAGCTGTAGTTTAATCAAACTTAATGGGAGGATCTGCTGTAGTGTTTGAGTAACACATCACTGCTGTCAGGCTCATACTTGGTGACCACAGTAAAAACAGGTTATTAGAGCTTCAGGCTGAATGGAGGTGAGGAAAATGGCAGCCATGTTTGCGTGACTCTGATATACATTCCTCCACACTGGGACAGCTTAAAGCTATTTAATCTCTCCTCGTGGCCTGGCAAGATTTTTAAGCTTGGTTACTTTTTTTTGTCTGGACACGCCTTTAGTCATATATCATGGCAGTTACTTATTTATGAAACATCACTACTTAAGTCAGTAGGTAAACACCTTGTACTTGATGGTTTGGATTATTGAGAGGTTTTCTTTATGCTTTGTTTTAGAGGTTTTACTTTGGAGGCAGCTTTCATCTCTGTGCTGTAAAACCAGAAACTGGATCCTAAATATGCATTTGACCTAAACAGCATGTGCACAGAGTTCAGCATTAAACAGAGCTCATTTAAAGTTGACATAACTGAAATAAAAAATACACTGGAATTGCTACTGACGATGCTAGGTGAGATTTGTAGCCGCCATCTTGCTAAGTGCTACTCATCACTCTGTACTGTTTACATGCCGAAGCCACACATTGCTGACTCCTTATGCTTGCTGTGTGCTGTGTCATCAGTTTAAAAACATATGGAAATGGCCTTATTTCACTTAAATAAACATATTTTGGGCATATATGTTCTTGCAGAACAGCATTCAAGTTCTATGAAAATAATCCTGTAAAGCAAAACTGACAGTGATGTAAATGTTTATAACATTATAGCTTTCACATGACCTGCTTGAAAAGTTTTGAGGTTGAAGTTATCCATGCTGATCTTGGCGTGGGTCTGACTAGTTATTAGCTCATCAGTTGGGTCAGATTTAAACTCTATTTCTCCAAACGTCTTCAAACCAATTAACAAGCTATCCGCGACAGGTAAGACTGTTCATAACTTTTGCACAGAGACCCACTTTGAAAGATTGGATCTATCTTTTGAAGATAAATAATAACCTTCATCCATCAGGTTCTGTTTTTTTTTTTTGCACAGCATTTGACTGAATAGATTTGCAGGACGGAGCCTTGTCACGGAGCATTCTTTTTTTTTTTAATTTCCACCATAAATCTTCTGCTGTATTGAAATCCTTTGCTAGTGATGTCACTGAGTTTCTGTGTTTTTCCTGAAGAAATATTTTAACACTCTTTGCTCTGTGTCAAGATACATTATCATCCTGAAATATGACTTCATCCTCAGAAAACCTACTTTTGAATGATAAAATGAGCCAAGAAACATTTTATCAAAGACTTATCTGTGCATGTTTCACTGGACCTGACCCAAACAAAAGTTTCACTATCACTCGGTTGTTCAGTGCAGATTAATGATTCGTCATTAATCATCCATTCACCAACAGTCGACGACTGCTTCTCTTTAGCTTCTTCGAAACCTCGTTTTCTTTTGTTTTTGTGTTTTAATAATAGCCTTATTTGGTCACAAACATTGACTTCTGTTCTTGTCTTTTTGTTTCCATTTCTTTTCCTTCAGTTTTCCATCCTGGCATCTTTTTCGGTCTACCTTTAAATTTCTTATAAGGACTTCTTCAGTTTGTTTGTGCTTGCTCCACATTTCAGACACAGCTGACTGGGATCAGCCAACATCTTTTGCTCACTTTGGGTTCAAAGGAACCTTTACAGAGGAGTTTTATAATCATTTGATTTGTTTTTAATGACAGATTTCTTCTTGGAACCCTGTTTCCTGACCACCATCTTAGTGAAACTGCTCACCAAGGTCTGCAATTTAAAGCTAAAAACTAATTTAGATTATAAAATCTATACCAAGGATTTAATACTAACCAGCTCCCCACAAGGTTTTTTCTTTGTTTTCACAAGTAGATTTGTGTTTTTGTGAGACACAGATCTACAGTTAAAAAGGAATTCATCTTTTTCTAAAAAGCAAAATTATGATGATGGAACGTAGCAAAAAAGGTCAGCTTATTTTAATAATAAAACAGCTCTTTCAGATCAAGGGCATCTATTCAAACATAAAAAAAAAATACTGATTTACACGCAGTACTTTCTTGTACCGAGCACGATTCGCTTTCATCTGCTTTCACACTCTTTTGTTCCAAACAGCCAGCACCACATGATGCCATTTGTCAAAGATAAGCCCAACCCAAGCTGTTGAACACTCTTGACTTCTCATGGAAAACACATTTTCAAACTATTCTGTAACCGAGGAAAGGAAAGAAAAACCTCGAGCGGCGTCCCTTCAGCACCACGGACAGACAGTCTCTAAGACCCCGCAGAGGGAATAACTTTGTTTGTGTTTGCAGTTGTCATGTGTTTCTGTAAAAGCTATTCTCAGCAGTCAGGTTGCGCAGTGATAAGCTTTTTTTGTGTGTTCTTTATTTAAACAAGCTGCCTGTCAGCTTGCCATGCTGACGTATCTGTGCTTGTGCACTTGCGCAACCTGACACAATTCTCCAGAGGCAAAATGGAAAACACTCGCAGCACATCGCCTGCTTTGTATCGCCTGATGGGAAGATTAAAGCCAAACTAAATTCACTGTCTTCAGCTGTGAGTGGGTCCATGGTGGGACCACCAAAGGGGAAAAGCTCTCACAGCTATGTCATCAGATCACGTTATCACTGATCTCCCTCCCTGGTCCTCTTTCTTTGCCTTCTTGGGTCTGCCCTCAGCTGTCAGTAACGTTTCCCATGGCTCCTTGTTGCCTATCATCTTTGGAGTGTGATAAGAAATCGTAATGACTTCACCAGAATAAGGGACAGATTCACAAGTAGGCAGTGATGAGGCTTTCGCTTTATTCAAATATGGTTTAATTACGATTATTATTACTCAGTTCTTCTGTTAATAATGGGACAGAATTATGTGTTTAAAGCAATCATTGCAGTCTTTAGAAGTGGGGTGAGGGGATCTGGGGAAAAATTAAGACCAACTATGTTACCTGTTGCTCTCTTTTGAATGATCTTCGTTTGCAGTGGTCTCCAATCCTGGTCCTGGAGGGCCACTATCCTGCATGTTTTTCTTGTTTCTCTGCTCCAACACACTTGATTTGAATCAATGGGTGATTAACAGGCTTCTGCAGAACACGAAGAGGTAATTTAACCACTGAATCAGGTGTGTTGGAGCAGGGAAACAATGACATGCAGGATAGTGGCCCTCGAGGACCAGGATTGGAGACCCCTGGTTTAGAGAAACAGAGTTGAATTCTGACCAAACTGAGAAGCTAACAGATGGTCTGAGAGAGGCCAACACCAGCGTACACGGCTGCTATATTAAAACAACTCCAGCCTCTAAACCTTTACACTACATCAGTTTAGCTGTACCCAGTTATTTACAAAGACTTCTATGATCACTCGCAAGCATCATTAGTGGCAACAGCAACTAGCTGTAGCATTCCTGGTGCAGCCTGGGGACACGTTTTTGCAGGAATATCATTATATTTCTACCAGAATAATAATAATAATGTGAAAATGATGCCAGGGTGAAAGTTAAGAAACAAGCATTTGCATGAACTGTTATGATTTTTTTTTAATATTCTGGGCTTGTTTGAAAACAACAGCAGTTTGACTAACTATTAGCTTCTCAGCCTGGTCAAAAGAAACTCTTTTTTTTCTCCAAACAGAGAATGTTCAAAGAGCTACCTCCTCAAAATCCCACTTCAAAAGAGCCAAATTATCCCTTTAAGCAACAGCTTGAGGCAATTTTGCAGTTTATTTGTCCTTTCATATCAATATTACTTCACATAGAGACAACAGCAGCTGGCTCCCTTCTACAAAAACAAAGCCTCTTCGGTGTATTCATAACATGAAGAGCTAACTTTTCTGCAAAAATTAATTAAATTCTGTAAATAGCTCAACAAACCTTTAAGCATATTTGCAACTTAATAAATGTGTATAAAGGACCAAGGCCTCTTTTAAATTCAATGAGGTCCGCCCCAATTTTTCTTTTTTTTTTTTTTTTTTAGCAATGGTTCATAATTAATTTAAATTCTCTTGTTGTTGGAGCCATGTTAGTTTTCTTCTGTCACTATATTGTTTGTTCAGGACTGTACCTCTCTGTCGGTTAACAGCTGAAGGAAACCACAGGCCAGACGCGGGAATTACCTTAAATGCTGGAGAAGCTGCACTGCCTAAAACAAATTACTGTAAATGCTAGAAAAGCCGCTCCACCTAAAATGAATTATGTTAATGCGTGCAAAGCCGCTCTGTTGAATTAAACTGTAGGAAAACCATGCTGCTCGAAATGAATTGCCATAAACACAGGAAAACATATGCCAGTAAAAACAAATCTGTATATATTTCAAAAAGACGTCAAAATAATCTAATTCTACTGAAATTTAACAACAGATCTGGGTCCAGATATGACTTCATTTGTGTTCGGATCTGGACCGCTGTCCACCATTTGGGAACCCCTACACTAAAAGATAGCATTGCTAATAGTTTTAATTTGTGATACAAAGAGCATTAAAGAGAGAGAGAAGTACACCAAATCCATGTTTGATCTGGGAATAGAGTTCAAACATCAGCAGTTCTCCAGACTATTAGCTGT
Source organism: Kryptolebias marmoratus (assembly GCF_001649575.2). Taxonomy (NCBI): domain Eukaryota; kingdom Metazoa; phylum Chordata; class Actinopteri; order Cyprinodontiformes; family Rivulidae; genus Kryptolebias; species Kryptolebias marmoratus. Next base: position 13,698,473 of record NC_051435.1, on the reverse strand, counting down.
CAGGAAAGCTTTACAGTGCGTTGCAAAACTCATTCTAGTTCTTCTTAAATTTAATTTGTTCCACTCTCTTCATAGGCTTTCAAAACAATGACGAGATTATATTTTATTGAATCTATGCAACTCCTTGTTCATTATAACAAATATGTAATACTTTGCGTGTAAGTTGGCATTAATTGTCTCATTTCTGAATGAATCTGGGACTGATTAGTTGTTCCATGTATGTTTCAGGCTCCTTCCTAACTGAATGAAATCCCTGCAATGTGACCCGATCAACTGATATTGATTTTTAGTGTGCTGTTTTCATGAATGCCAAGGGCAACTATCAATGACAAGCTTGACATTCAAAACAAAAGCACACCGAGTTAAAACGAATTTCATTGAAAAAAATAAATAAAAATGACAAATGGAAAAGGATTAATGGATTTCTTTTCTTGGTAAAAGGAATTTTGAAGACAGTTGTGGCTATTTAGGGTTTATGCGAAGATGAATTCTTACCAAAACAGTGTGTTTTAATACTCTGTCCGTCTCTGTTGTGGTCGCTTTAGAGCCTGAATATCTCCAAATGTTCTCCATATGTCTGGCAAAATCACTGACCGCCTCTTATTTACATGTGCTGGACTGTTTGTGTTTAAGCTCGATTGATCTGCAGTGAAGTTCTAGTTTAAAGCAGCGGATCCCAAATGTTGCAACTTCTGACCAACAAAATAACAGTGGAAGAGGACTGGTGTCTAAACATTGCTAATAACCTTCTTAAATATGGTAATTACGACACAAAAGACATTTTTTTAATCAACTCACGAGTACTGTTTTAAACTGCTGTAACACATGATGAATATTTTTCATTAGCATTCATTTTTTCCATTTAATTAGATTTCTGGAGACTGTCTGAGGACTCACATTTGGTGATAATGAGTCCCTTTCCACACTGTTGGAATTATTACTTTAAAGCAATAGTTTGGATGTTTTAATGTGCGGTTCAGTTCTGTTGCAAACAAGTAATATCTTATCTGTTGTAGATAGCTCTTTAAATGACCTCAGTTTGGAGAAATGGACCCTAACTGTTGATCAGACTGCCGAGTTAATTGCTAGTGTGAAAAGTGGGTTACTGCCATCTTAAAACAACTCCAGTACTTTCATAGAGTTTCATGTGAACACTATTTTATAAACTCTTGTATTTCATAACATCAGTTTCACATTACATGGCCATTCCAGTGAAAATATTATGATATTCCTGCTGGAAGTGCTACAGCTAGCTGCTATCACTATTTTTACTCTTGCTAACAATCAAAGAATATGATGGAAATAAGCATGTAATTCAAAAATGACAGAGGTGTAAATATGTGTAAAACATTCACATGAACTGCCATAAGTTTAGAGCTATTTTAATATGACAGTAATCCACTTCAGTGTCCAAAGAACTATCTGCAACAGGTAGAATATTAAGAGTTTGTAGCCTTTCAACAGAACCCCAATCCAAAATATCTGGACTTTAAAGAACTATCACAGCAGTAAAAAGTCTTGCATGTCCAAATTTTGAATAGAAGACCCACTTGTTCAACATTTATTGCAAGAAGAAGACTATTTTATGTACTTCATTATGATGCTTGGATGTATGGGGGAAAAAAAACGTTAACTCTTGCTCTTTACGTTTGTTTTGCATGACGGAGTGTTTCTGTATGTGAAAACAAGCGTTACGGCCAAATGCTCTAATTGTTTATTTGTGTGTTGAGCTTGACGGCAGCGTGTCACTTTTGTTTCACTGATCTGTCTGTGAAGGAGCGACTCATGCCGACAGCAACACAGATTGAGCCGGTGATTAATCAGGATAGCCCTCGTGTGCCACCCTGTGCAAATTGAATCATGCATAAGAGGACTGCAAGCGTGTCACTGCGTGTATATAAATGTTTGTTCCTGTGTCCCTGTGCACATTAAACATGTCTGCCTGTGTGTGTACATTCCTGCCTTCATGTAAGTCTGGGATTTGGCATGTTCCTCTGCGCCCGTGGTGGGCCTCTCTCAGCCAGATGGATGGTCTCAGCCAGTGTCAGGGAGGTGACAGCTGGCTGGCCTGCTTTCTCCTGGCTGTGGGTCTGGATTATGTCCTTTGACAGCCCCTGATGGGTCTTCCACTCCCCCTCTCCCACCCATAAGCTTGCATCATGGAAACTCCCAGTTTACGAGAAGAATCAATGATGCCTCAATACGTGCTTTAATAAAACATAAACGATACGAGCCACTCCCCAGGGTTGAGGTGACGCCTGAACCCAACGCAGTTCTGAAGGAAGTAGCCACCCGACGCATGATTGAATAATTAGGCTATTTCAGTGGCTGTAAAACATGTTTTACACAAGAAAAGAGTAATAGCTGCAGTAAGACAACATGTCACGCTTCAGATTGAAAAGCAATGAGAACTTATGTACCATGTCGAAAACCTCATTAGGTAAGCTACACACGCTGTCACAAAACCTCTCCTGAAAGTCATAAATTAGACCTAGCTGGTGCTACTCTTTTCGTAGCAGCCCAGCTCTCCCTCCTGGCTCTTCTGTTCTTTCAGTCTTAAGTGGCCTCAACTTCACTGTCGACTCGTTAGAGAGGCCGACAGTCTAAGCTGCAGCGGCCTGGGGACACTGCACAGGGACTTTGTGATGCATGCTCGTCATTATTTTCAGTTTCCATGCAGCAGGCTGCAGGTTTCAGCAGGACAGAGATGGGGCTATGATAAACCCAAGCTTGTGTTAATGAGACAGCTCCACAGGGATGAGAGGAACACACACGGAGCAACTCCTGAGACGTCTGCTGGCCTCCCAAAGGTAATTCCCTTAAATGAAAAGCAGACTGTGTGCAAGTCATTGTTGCATCAAGGGGGTGAGGATGAATAGTGATGGGGTTGTGTTTCAACACACCTCCCCGTGCTCTTATTACAGAGCTGAGATGAGTGGAGACAGAGGTACCATGTTCGCACACTCCCTGCTGATGCTCTTTTTTTACCCAATTATCCTTGACTAGAATGACTTGTGTTACACTGGCTGTGTCACGCAGCTTTGGAATGGATCCTTTATCTTATCAAGGCCTTTTCATTTTTCAAATTAAGTGCTGCTTTTGTTCCCAACCAAGGACGCCAGCAGGACTGAAGCTCTCTCCATCTGGGAGACATTAGGGACACATGGAAGAGGCTCATTTGAGGTTCTTGTTAGCTCACCTGGCGCTTTAAGTGGGACCATTAATACCGAGCTACTTAAAATATGAACCTCACCTCACACACATCTGCTCGGAAAGAAAAAGTCGCAGCGTCCCACTGGCATGTCAATTCTATCACTATCAAAGTGGCCCAAGCTGAGATTTGGGAGCTAATAACCTTTCCAGATGTTCTTCTTACATTTTGTTTAATCCAATACCTCTGTAGCCCGCCGTCCGGCTATAAATCACAAGCTGCATGCGACAGGAGGAGAATGAGGGGATGTGGCTTGATGCATAAGTTGCATACTTGATTCGTGAGCTCACCGCAAATATCTTTGGCGCACTAGCGAAACAATTAGCTGTTACCGTAACCCCCGAGGCCACGCAGCCTCTTAAAGGGCTTTCGCGTCCCCTTTATAAGCTCCGAAGGCCCAGCTCAAAGCCGTAGGGACGGCAGAGCTTTATAAGACAGATCTGGTTTTATGTGGTATTCTTGGATGACAGTCCACCACAAGTCACTGCGCAGTGTTAGCAACAGTTCATGGCTTCATTCAGTTCTGCAGGCAAGCTTCAGCTCCAACTGTCTGAGACTGGTCAGGTTGAACAGATGTCTGATAAAATGCTGCGCTCTCATCCATCTAATGCAAATGCGCTGTCTGACAAAAGCTGCTATTAATCTCTGTAAAGCATCGGGCCATGTTTTCCTTTCTTTAGCCGAGCCAGAGTAAAGAACGGCATCTGTATTAATCGTAAACACATGAAGTGAACACACGAGCATCTATTCCTGCGAACACAATTGCATTACCCGATGTGTAATTTGTTGATCCCCCCCCTTCAGCCACAATGTTTAATGAGAATCTTAAGCCTGAGCTGCTCTGTGTTTCTATTTCACAGACCCTAATCCAGGTACAGAACAAATCATCCAGACTCAAGGTGGATATATTTGACTCTAGGTTTCCTCTCCAACTGCGCTTTAGTTACAGAGGCCTTTGGGAAATCATGTCATTTTAAATCTTTTCTCCTTCCTGACTGAATGTCACCTCCATCCCACGTTTTTTTCGCCTTTTATAAACGGCCACTGGCAGGTCTGAAGTCTTTTAATGTGCAATCCATCTGTTTCTTGCCTCATGTGTGAGAAGCGAGCCGAGCTATAATCTGTACCTTCACTGGGAAGGTGATTCGACGTGGTGACGAGAATGATAGATCTGGTGTTAAGGTTTATTTTTCTGGACTTTTTTTTCCCCCCCTCTCAGCTGTGATGTCTGGATGAAAATGAAAAATAAGGCATTAAGCTGTTTGTTTCCAGTGATCCGTTACTCACACATTATTATGCATTTCCTTACCAGCTCCACACCCTTTGCATGTAATGATGTGTGAATTTGAAGTGAGTGTTTTCACACCCAGGTTTTAACGTCAAAACAATAAAGAAGCTCTGAATCATATTTTTTTTCTGCACTTCAGATCAAAACCATGACTTGGAAGGCGGTTGTTGTGTTTTAACCTACAGTTAGAAGGTCAGAATTTTAATAAAAACTAATCTCAGTGTGTGAGCTGTTAGAGAACTCCTCTCCTAAGTTATAATAAGGTTTGAAAGCTGGTCGAGGCAACACTGGATCTCCTTAGTGACAGAAAGAGGCTTGACACTGTTGTCTCTAGAGAGCTGTCTCTTCTCTGCCAATAATAAAGCCCACAGCGGCTGCACGTATTGTCAAAAGATCATCCTGTTATTTATTCTATACAAATTACTTGCATATGTTCACCACTGTCTTGCCCTCAAGGTTGAAGCTCTCATCTGAGCCAGAGGAGGGATGGAGGGAGTTGGCAGAGTGATAGATGTACTCTCAGCTGCAGCCACCAAACACTGTCTCTCATTTCCCATCCACACCTCGCAGAGAGATCCAAACACCCCGAGGCTAATGAGTTCCAGAGATATCGCATGCAAACGGTTCGGCCGACTCCCGCCCCGTTTGTGATCACACCTTTAGAAGTGAATTAAAGTCAAATCAGAAGTAACTCGAGGAAGCAAACCATTATAATCAACGTCATTCGTCGGCGTTTGGGTGCCACGCGTGATGGGAAGTGAAGGTGAATGAAAACTGTAGTTTCCATATCAAAGGAGAGCACTCGGTTTCTTGTTCACTGTATGTCACGAGGGTCTCTAGAAGGGTCTGACTAATAAATGAGGAAACTAATTAGAGGAAGTAGTCCTGTGGGTCTACAAGGCTACTGGACATTGAGGTCTGGATGTTGTGTCATCAGCATGGAACAGTCGGGATGCTATGGTCGAGGTCCCCGGGGTCAAAATAAAATCAGATGTCATCAAAATCTGTTTTCTCAGTTTAGGAGACTATGCGAACGAATTTGCAAAAACACTGATGCCTGTGTGCAGCTGGCATTGTGTTTAGCTCAATCTACTTTTAGAACTCTAGGAACCAGAAGGAAACCTGCAGTCTGAGAGTGAAGGGCTTTGTTAGGACAATATGAAACAATAAAAGAGCTTTGTATGGTAAAAGCAAGATTTTAAATTATATTCTGCATTTTACAGCAAGCAAAAGTAAGAAATTTGACACAACATCAGAGGGGAAACAAGGGTTTACAAACCTACAAATTGCAACATTTGGCTATAATAGTCAGTAACATCAATAGTGTTGTCTGTTGTCTCAGACTTTTTTAAAACAATCACTTATGCCTCCTGGTAATGTCATTAAAACAATTAAATTAGAATAATACACCTTTGTATAATTCTAGAGGTCTTTTATCCTTGTGTTACTTCATTAATAGTTCATAAGAGCTCCTCCAGCTCTTATGAACCAATTAGGCTGTAGTATGTTGTCTATGTTGCATAGGCAGGGAATGTGTGTAGTTTTACAATTGTTTCATTATTAAATATTGATCCTGGCAGTAAGAATTTGTCTAACTTTTTAAGTTAGCTGAACCCAAACAATGATGTTTGTTCACAAACAGAATGATGTCTGTTGGCAAATCTGTGCACGTGGATGTTTATGACCTCTGTTTTTTGTTTATATTTCAACGCATAGCACCTGGTGGGCACCGTAGGATGCTCTTATTGACAGTGAGCCCTTCTCGGCACCCTGCATGCGAGAAGAAGCTGATAACAGCTACTCTACATTCATCATGAGCTTGGTAAATGTCAGCGGGGAAACTGGTGCAGATATGGCATGCAAACAAGGGTGAAACCAAACCGAAATAGGCCGTAACCTGAATTCCGTCTGCAGCTTTCTGCCTCAGCTTCACTTCAGCAACTGGCCTGAGCTCCACTTGCACAGCTTTGGCTATAGTTGAAAATCTATTTGCAACAGCCTCTAAAGGTCGTCTGCAGGAAATACTGTAAATCATTAGTCTCGTTTTGGTTTGGTGCCACTTCAGAGGTAGCACTGACACCTCTGAACAATAACACAGACTCAAAACAAGCACTTACATTTACTTTTATTTCACTTCCGAGCTGTGTTCCAGGAACATTTTTTACTACATTTCAGGTCTCTGGCAGAGTTTGTTACTGAACTATTCATATTTAATAAAATATATTGATAGCAAGTGCCATTTAGAGAGAAGAAAATGCAGCACATTTGTCTCTTAAAGTCTGGATTGCTCAGCTGGGAATGGTATATCGCATGTTTTCCTCGCTGAGATTTTCGTTTTGCTTTTTAACAAGCTCTCAGAGACAAATGAAGCCGCATTTGTCTGGGTTGATGCAAAACTCTGGAGTTTCTCCTGATTCTGCGAGCAATCCTTCTAGTGGCAACAACAAACCTGAATCCAATCAATACGCCATGTACAGTGGCTTACATTCCTGTAAACACAGATGCTTCCTGGGACATGATTCACAGATAATCTAAATAGATGCTAATTCTTTGTATTCTGCGCTGAGCAGCACCACATCGAAAAGTTGTTATTTTTGTTTCTTTTTCACATTGTCAAGCTCATTGCCTCATTCTTTACATAAACGCTGCCCTGAATAGGATGTGACAATTAAAATAAATACTTTGATGGTTTGCTTTTGTTTTTGAAATACGGCTCTATTACAAAAGGGCTCCTGATAAATAAACACATGTCTGGCTTTCCTTAGCTCGGACAGAAATGCCACAGCTGTTCTAACAGTGGCCAGAAAATCCTCCACGCTATATTCATCAACTTGCTTTAGAAAAGCCGGGCAACATATGCATATACATATATCTTATGGATTTGAAATGGAATTATTCTTACCTCCGCTGAGGCATAAATCCACCCCCGTTCTAATCCTGTGGTAACACGTAAACAGTCCTCTTCTCAAATGACAAAACCTCACGCACAATGAATTATTTCTCTGCTTCCCTCTTTTTTGAATATGTCACGCTTTGGAAAGCTCCTGCCACAAATATAAAGTCAATAAATCGTGGTTTTATTTCCGAATATTCCAAGATATTGTTTTTGCTTTCCCTCACTCATTCGACGCCAAACAGGATGGCACGAGCTGTTTTGGGGCTCTCGTTTAGCTTCCTGGCGCGCTGCCACCGGAGTCAGGAGATTAAATGTATATAGTTAGTTTGTTATTGCAGTGGATGAATGACTGTATGAGGTGACAGGTGAAAGATCTTATTGGAAAACCAATCAGATGACCACAAAAGCTGCTTCCTCACATTTACCGGAGACCCTGAATTTGCTTTGCTCAGAAGAGTGTCCCAAATGCTGCAATTAGAGCGCCACTGAACTCGCTACAGACGTGAGACACACAACCGCTCGCACTGTTGCTGCTCTAATTAGGGAGCCCCATGGTAACACTTCACAATGAGAAATACAGAATTTGCACAGCTGTTATGGGCTGAATTGGGTGTCTGAAAATGTGTCATTCTCTCCATTGTGTCTTAAAAGTAAAACTGAAATTGATACATGAACTCATCGCCTTTGGTCCTGACGTAAATTGCAAAAATACTGCTCTGACATATTACATGAAATGAAAACGCTTTTGATAATTTCAAATTGGATCCAATGTGTTTCATTTTGGGCTTTCCAAGTAAATGTATAACTACTATAGTTGGAAATACAATAAAAGTATCCTCAGTTTTGCCACCAGGAAGACGAGTGAGAGACAAGAACCCTTTGTTAAAGGGTTGGCGTCAAATTATTGTTGAGTTGGTTTTACTAAAATAGTCTGTTTTTTGTTACTCTGGCAGAAATATTCTGACACTGCTGCTGGCAGAGTCTCAGGATGCACCGGACATGCTACAGCTAGCTGCTGCCGCCCTTTCCACTTTCAAATAACCAAAGAATTATGGCCTTGTCTACCCTACTCTAGATGTGTTTGCTTATTTTTTGTCTCTGTCCACAAATTCTAACAAAAAATGCTGAAACACCAAAATGTTAAATGTTTTTCTCACCAAAAGCTAGGTTTGCGTGTGAACAGACAATACAAATACCGCTGTCAATGTAAAATGGACAGGGCATAACTGTGAAAAATAGAGCTTTTACAAACTACTAAGAAATTCTTGACAGCTTAAGGGACAGTTGTTTGGAAGTGGTCTTGGTCCCTAATGGACAAGCTGGACTAGCTGTTAGCTCATCAGTCTGATCCGAGCTCTGCTTCTCCCCACTGAGGTCATTCAAAGATCTGCAACAAGTAAGATATTAATTACTCATAAACTTTTCACGGAACGCCTCATCAGAACTCCACTATTCTCTTTAAGCTAACTTACATGTTTTTCCATTATAATTCAAAGGGACTCCTTAGATTTTGTCTTTTGATTTGCTTGTAACGATGGCCTGTCTGTTGTATTTTATGTTTATTCGTTTACTATAAACTCAGCTGCTTTTATTGCTTTTATTGTTTATGTGTTGCCCAATATTTTTGCTCATGTAGAAAACAAGAAACTCAATAAACTTATTGTTAGAATGCAGCACTTCATGAAATGGTCCAGAGCTTTTGATGGTGACACTAAAGTTTACCGCGCCCGTTTTCCCCTTGTTGCTGTTTGCATTTCTACGGAGGAAAGATGCAAACTACAACATATATATGTTAATAATTTGGAATTTCTGTCAAGTCTTTTGAAAAAAATAGAAACATGTTTCTAATTCCAGCTTTGATTCTCTTATAAACACGTGTTGAAACATGGTTAGAGAGGTGACTGCAGGCTGCTGGGTGTTGAAACTCTGGCTCCAGTCGGGCGTCCATCCATTCGAATCAGAAAGAGATTTTTCCCTGAATGCTGTTAAAGTCACAAAAGAGCTGAACTCAGCTCACCTCTTCCCTTCCCTGGACGTTACCTGAGGTCTGTGTTGAGGGACAAATATGATTTTGTTTTACTGCAAACCTTATACGACTGTGAGCTGCGATAAATGAGTTCTTTCTATTATTATTGTTATTTCTTTTGAATAATGTGAAGCACATGTGGAGAGCAGGAACAATCTTTTCAGCACCGTATTACGTTTAATTCAGATTCATTCTTTTGTCAGATTGGATGCATATGGGTTCATATGTGTCCTTCATAAGCAGCCATTTCAGGCGTGCCTTTTTCCAGGAGTCCAAGACTCTGCTGCATTGTGTGCCTCCTCCTCAGCATATTGTCACAGCACAGACCCTTTGCCCTCACAAACACGCCCAGAAGGAAGTGATTATTTCTCAAGATGTGGAGATAGAGGACTTGCCAGTTCATGCCTCTTTATTTTGCCTTGGCGGCCTGTTCCATCTCACGGTGCTTTTGTTCCTCTTGTTAGAAGGAGATGCTTATCCCGGGCACCCTGTAGGGCCTTGCGTCTGTGTCACCTTGAGCCTGGCGAAGGGGCTGAAAGGAAACGGCGCTGCGGCTTTTCGGTGTTTGTCTCCCTCTGAGAAAACGCACCGTATCGAGTGTCCCCAAATTAGTACCAGTATTGCAGGTCATAAAACGTGGCATCTCCTTTAATCTACAGCGACACGACCGTGCCCACGCTCTCTCATGTTGCAACATCGGGAACACATTTTCGACTGACACAGGGCTCCTCGGCCGCGTTCGTGCATTTTTGAGGGGACCAATTTGTAAGGCCGGATTGTGAAATATAAAGACGTAATAAATGAAGACATTCAGCAGGGATGTAATGAGTGGTTGAAGTGTGGTTTTTGGAGAGAGATTAAAAGAATGTGTGCTCAGTCAAAACACAGAGTTCATTTTTGTTTTCTCCTTCTTGGAGAGGACTTTTGAATGAACGCCAAGAAAGTTAGTCATTAAAAAGGCACAGATAAGCTCCTACAGCACGTGTTTTTGTTTTACTTTATCTGTGTTATGTGACAAAATCTAATTAGCTATCAGGACTATCATATTAAAAATTATAGTAGCTAAAATGGTATATAATAGCATTACTGTGTTGATTAAAAAGAAAATGGAAAACTGCTAAAAATCACATGTATCTTTGTTTCATTTTGGCAAATAGTTTTTAAAGTAGGGCAAAGATTCACAATGTAAATTGTACAAAAATCCCCTTCACATACATCAGGAACAAAAAGACTTCATTTTATAGAGTTAGGACAACAATAATCTTTGATTAAAAAGTTGCAATCATGATTTTGTTACCCGCCGCCAAAGATAAAACAACAATAAGTGTTAGCAAAATCTCAGAAAGTAATCATCGGATGTTCATCAAGTCATTAACATTTGGAAACGACCCAGTTCAAGATGGCCGCTACAGCTAATGGACCTTACCCAACGCAGCAATGGCTATACCTTAGCTAATAACACATAAATCATATCAATCATGTCTAAATCGATACATGCTAAATGTTTTTGTAATATTGAAAAAAAATGGAATTTGACAAATTAGAACAATCATATTCATCTTTCTTTTATGTTTTTTTTTTGTTTGTTTTGGTCAATAACTTAAAGTAGGGTATATGTTTAACAGTTTAACTTTAAACAAAAAGCTAATTTACATACAACTAGAAAATAGTAACATACAAAATAATTATAATTTGTTGATATTACAATATATTTTTTAAGTTACTGTTATTGTCAGCGCTGACGTTTGATGACAGTTAAACACTCGAACACTGAAATGTATAAAACTCCATTTGTTGATTTCAGACCTTTTTTTTTTAATCAGAAAATAAAACTCTTGAGATTTGAAATCTGTTTTCTGTGTCGTGACCAAGACATAAATTGAGGATTATTTATGACTAATGCATTAGGCTTTCAAGAAGCTGAAAGTTATGTTCCTGATTTAGATGTCTTACACTTGGTGGAAATTTAGAGCGCCCAGATTTCACCCCGAAGATCCGAATTTGATGACTCCTGCAGAAAACTGTTCTTGGATGTCTCACTTTCCTTCTGATTTCAGATGTCTTTTCATCATAACTTTGTTGGGGAGGTTACGTAAGAAAAGCACCAAAAGCTTGGTTAATGTTAGGGAAAAACACATGGTTTTGTCTTAAACAACTTGAAAATGTTTTTCAAACTATTGCTTTGGGCTTTTTGGGGGGGGCTGTGGAACATGATAGATTATTATGAATTTCCAAAACACAAGGTGACTAGATCTCCAGAATGATGTTAAAATTAACTTTGTTCTGTTTGATTTCTCTAATTCTGAAGTCAGCATTCGGAATATAACAAATAAGCTTTGGATCCAAAATCCTTGCTCATGAAATTAAAAGTGAATTTTTGATTTCAGCCAAAGTTGTGTGAGAAATCCATCAAGAATAATATATATCAGGTGGCTCGGTACACTGTGTTTTGTGTTATTTAGAGTCTCGACAGCGTCTGATCTCTCCCCTGAAGTCAGCAGGACTGATTGATGAAATCATCCCTTCTCCTCGCAGACAAACTCCGAATACCTATCGCTTTAATTATATTGTAGAAGCGACTCTTTCGCCAGAAATATGTGAGCAGAAATCCTTCGCACAAGATTGGGCTTGGCAAATGTTTATTTTCCCCAAATACTAAATGAGACCCTGGGGATATTATGCTTCATATAACGCTGTGTCTCCCACTTCAAAGGTGCTGCTGAAAACTTACTGACATGTTTCACCAAGAAACTCGGCATCCGAACTACTGCTCCAGAATGTTACATATAAACTCGTGTTCAGGTCACGACTTGACTTTGATAATATATGTTCTCTATATATGCTGTATATATATGTACAAAAAACAATACCTCCTCATTAAAATGTAGAAAAATAATGCTTCTAGCAATTTGCCTGATAATTAGCTTGGAATGCACTTTTTATTTACCAAAGGCCTTATCGATAATAGCAAATTTAAATGCAAAATTCTAAACAATGATCTTGGACAATCTGATACCGATCAAAATGTGTTGGGAATCAGCCTCGACGACTACCACACCAAATTTTAGCTCATTTTATGCAAGATTGGCTGAGTTATGGCCATTTCTGGGATTCCTAAGGGCAGTGGACTGCGACGGCCATCTTGAATTGGGTCGACTGTCGAACTTGGTCAGTTGTAGATCTGCATCTAATAACTACTTTCTAAAATACTTTCACTTCTTCATGAGATTATTTGCTAACGCTGCAGACAAAGCCATTATCACCTGTCACCCTCGGTTTTGGGTGATAATTTAAACCATTTAGACCTAAAGAGAAACTGCCCAAAGTTTAGTTTATTTAGCTGCATGCTGTTTGACTCGTGGTCTTTTATTCTGTTCCTTTCTGCTTCTGAAACTCCCACTTTTGCCTGATTAAATCCTTGATTGAAAGCATGTATGTGGAAAGAAAGGTGATACTCTGTGCAGAAAACGCTTCAACGGACAATTTATGATCGTTTTGTTTCTCCAAAAACAGTTTCTCTCTCTGACTCGGATTGCCTCTGCGTTCGTTGGCTTAGTAGCGGCTGCTGGATTCACTTCAAGCAGCCACTTTTTCTTTCACTTCGGCATCTTCCAAGGCTGTGGTGGGTTTTTTTACTTTTCTGTAAGCTGACAATCCAGTGAGAGCGGGGTCACACACTCAATTAAAATCCTCCAGGCAGCCAGGACTTCACACCTGACGATGTGCAGGGATTTTATGATGCTAATGAGGCATCTTTTTCACTCCGATCAGGAGGTGTTTCGCTGGAAAAGCTTTTATGGTTTATTGGCAGCTTTCAGCACCTCTAATGATTCACATCTTCAAGATGGTTGTTTTTTTTCTTTTTTTCAAGAGTGAAATTTTTAGCACTGGTTAGTTTTTGCTTTAATTCTGTGGATTGAAAGGATAAGGCGTTTGCCAAAAATCTATCTTTACAGACCTTTGATCTACTGGACAATTTTGTTTGATAATTTCATTAAATCATTTCTTTTTAACAGCTTAATTTATCAGAAATAGCTGACATTCTGCAAGCATAATAATCCAAGACCTAGATTTCCTTAAAAAAATGCACATCGCCCGCTGCCTTTCATGCCAGACTTTTAAACTATAATCAAATTTAGCTTAGAAGTGGCAAAGGAAATGTAGCCATTTTGTTTAAACCTTGAAAATAATGTTATGCATGATCTTGTACAATAATGTAATACTCACAGCCACCACCACATCAAATTTTAGCTCGATATCTGGAAAATTGACTGAGTTACAGCCATTTTTGTGTTGGATATGGTTGATTGGCTGTGGCAGCCACCTTAAATGGAATTGACTCTAAAAATTAATCAGTTGTAGCAGTGCATTCAATGATGAATTTATGAAGTTTTTATTGCAATTTGTTCATTGGTTCATGAGATATTTTGCTAACAGCCAAACAGAGTTGACATTAGCATAATGTAAAGGTTTTAAGCAAACATTTTGCACGATGAACAGGACTCGGTCTATGTGTTATGAATAACTCTTAGCTACTTCCATGCAAAGTTTTAGCACAATATTTGTTAAACTGACTGAATTACAGCCATTTTTGTGGTTGTTAAGGTTAGCTGGCTGTGACGGCCATCTTGAATTGGGTTAGCTTCAAAAATGAATCATTTGTAAAGCTACATTCAAGGATTATTTCCTGATGATAAACTCTGTCCAGTTGTTTGTGAGATATTTTGCTAACAGACAGGTACTCCAACACACACTCATCCACCTTTCACTTTTTACTGAGTTAAACCAGCTTGACATTTTGTTCAATGATGGAGGTGGCTGGTTCCACTCCTGAAATAAATCCTGCATGATGCTGCTTCCTTTTAGATGTTATTGGAATATTTGTTGGCCCAGCAGACTGGTGTAAAAAAAGACTTCATTTACAGAGAACATGCATGCTCAACACCTTAACGTGAGTCCCAACAACTTCATTGGGTCCTTTTTAGTCTATCACTCATGTCCCTGGGGCATTTTTAGACATCACAACAAAGTCAGGATAAGAAATGTGTCTATTTATTGTCCTTAGAGACCAAATGTTCTGGAGGCGGGATGGAACGGTTCTTACTGTCATGAGGAGCAGACAAAAGAGCCTCGTGTGCTGCATTGCCGTGCACAGGTTTCGCTTCGGATTCCCGTCCCCTCCCTGCAGGCTGCGGACCCATGAATATTTAAATAGGAAAGGGACTTCCTCTAAACATCAATCAAAAGCCCATTTATTCAATTACTGGCCTCAGATCTGAGCTGCGCAACCAACAGCAGCTTCTGATGAGGAGAAGTCCGCCTCTGGCACTGCCTGTGAATATTCCAACCATGTGGACAGTCAGTCAATTAAAAGCAGGCCCCGCAACGGCTGGCAGGCCTCCAGGAGAGGAGACTCACTGGAAGTTTACTCAGTGACGCTTCGCTTGGAAGAAACTTTGAGTTTTGTTGAAAAGGGAGCCGGACATAGAGGAGTCATCTCGGTGAAGAAATAATCTCCTTCCTCTCTTGTGAAAGACTCGCTCTCTTCACTCAGATCAATGTTTTCTCATATAAAAAAAAAGAAGTGTTAAATGGGCTCGAATTTAAAGGAACATTTTCTCCCTGAACTCGTTTAATTCACGATAAATACCAGAATCTGACAGTGTTTCTTTTTTCTTTGGTGTGAGAGAAAATAAGGAGCAGTGGACTGAAATTGGATCAGATAATCACACAGTTAAAAAGAATAATAAATGAAACTGGCTTGTCTTAAAGGAATGCATATCACCCATCGCCTTGCATGCAGACATTTGAAACAAAAATCACACCTGGTCTGTTAGTACTTGAAGTATGTGTTGGGGATGACTCACGGCTACTACCGCCCCAAATTATAGCTCAGTTTCTGTAAAATTAACTGAGTTATAGCCATTATAGTGCTTTCTAAATTTGATTAGCTGTGATAGCCATCTTGAATGAAGTTGACTCCAAAAGTTAATCAGTTGCTGATGTGTATCCAGTGATGACTTTCTGAAAGTTTCAATGAAATCCGTTTGCTGGTTCACGAGATATTTTGCTAACAGACAGCCAGGTCTAGGAGAAAGTTTTGTAGGATCAGAACAAGTGTTGGGGGTGATTCCCAGCTACTACCAAACTGAATTTCAGCTCAACATCTATAAAACTGATTGATTTATAGTCATTTATGTGTTTGCCAAGTTTGATTAACTGTGGCGGCCATCTTGAATCAGGTTGCCTCCAAGAGATGTTTTGCTAACAGACAAACAAACACACACAGATACAACTGTCTGCCTTTCATGGAGGCGGGCGTTAATCAGCGAAGAGGAAGAAAACCAACTAATTTTGTCCTTTCGCGGGAGCCAGTCGACTCCCACTGGCAGAGGATGAGTTGATGGAAGGCGTGTCATTTACCCCAGCCCTGACGTCTCTGTCAGTCGGCGATTGCACAACGGTCGCAACCTTTTCAAAGTGCAGCAACAAGTGGTTCATCCTGCAGAGGAGCTGTGCTTGACACAAATCTGTCTCACGTTAATAAGAGCCAGACACATCAGGCAGAGTGCTGTTGTTGGCAGGCAGGCAGGCAGCGCCGCTCTGCACATCTTAGGCCTGCAGGGGGGTGCTGGAGGGTGGGTTGCAACAAACGCTACAGTCGCTTGTTCATAAAATGGTCGCTCTTTCTATTATCCTAATACGCTGTGGCTTCCTGCTCTTGAGCTGGTTATGCTAATTGGGTTAATCAAGGATCAGAGTATTGTATCCTGCAGAAACGTAGATTTAGTCCCATTAACATAAAAAAAAGAAACTGTAGCGAGATTAAATGCACACTCTGATGGAAGGCTTGGCCAAAGAAATATTGCATTAAATAGAGTACAATGATTAAAGCAATAGTTTGGTGTTTTGGGAAGTATGCTTCTTTGCTTTTTGGGTTTTTTTGTGAAGTTAAAAGAAAAAGTTTCTGAAATCATTTAAATTTATAAGAACATCTGAACAAACTACTCATAAAAATAGGGTTGGGTCTTCCTCTACTGTATGTAATTTTTGCACACACACACACACACACACACACACACACACACATCAAGCATTCACACTGCGGATTGAAACAGTCATTTGAAGTTGGTTTATTTAATTCTATCTAATTCAGTTCAGCTGAGTTTATTTATATATAGTAGCAATTAACAACAGAAGTCATCTCAGGTTGCTATACAAAAAAAGTCAACCGATTTAAATCTTCAATCCCTGTTTTAAAGAAGTTGCATAGTTGTTTAAAATGTAATAAAAAAATACTGAGAAGCCTTGCTGTTGCAGCATGAAGTTTAGCATTGTCATGCTGAAATATGCAAGGCCTTCCCTGAAAAAGATGTTGTTCTAAAACCTGTGTATTCTGCCCTGCATTGATGGTGCGTCTCCACATGAGTAAGCTGCCCACGCCAGAGGCCCTAATGCACCCCCATACCATCAGAGAGGCAGGCTTTTGAACTGAATGCTGACAACAGGCAGGATGGTCCCTCTCCTCTTTAGTAAGGAGGACATGGCATCTGTAGGTTCCATAAACATTTTAATTTGTCCAATCACAGGACAGTTTCCCACTTTGCCTCAGTCCATTTTAAATGAGCTTTGGTTCAGAGAAGACAGCCGTGTTTCTGGATGGTGTTCACTCATGGCTTCTTCTCTGCATGATAGAGCTTTAAGCAGCATTTGTGGATGACATGATGAACTGTGTTTACAGACAATGATCTGTGGAAGTCTTCCTGAGTCCATGCAGTGATGTCCAGAACAGAATCAGACCTGTTCTTAATGCAGTGGCCCCTGAGAGCCATGCAATAATAACGTTTAACCTTATCCCTTGAGCTCAGAGGTTTCACCTAAATCTTGAAACAACTTGATGATATTATGAACTGTATATAATGGGATATTCAATGTATTCCCTTTTTAAATTTTTACTTATTTATTTTTTGTTGAGGAACATTATTCTGAAACTGTTCTGGTATCTTTAAACAAAGTTTTTAGCAGACTGGTGAAACTCTGCCCATCTTTACTTCTGAGAATTGTAGATGCATGTAAAAATGTACAATAATTGGAACAAATAACTTGTAGAAAATCCTTCTGTGCATTTCTATGTAAAACAAATCCAATTGGATTACAAAGGTATCTGGTTCCTTGATGCACAGCTTTTCGAAAGCTGCGAAAGTTGCAGGCTTTTCTGACAAGAGGTGTTCATCGATCCACATTCTGACCAACCTGCTGGTTAAATGAGAAAACGCAGGGTTGTTGCTTTAGGAATGGGTGTCCCACAGCGTTCACATTAAGAACACGGTGTTACTCTAAAAGAGAAAAAAGGGAGGTGGGGGAAGGGAACCCAAAGCAAAACACCTGCAGAAATCTTCCCAACTTGCCACATGCATTAGCTCCAGCTAATGGCTTGGAAAATGTAAAATGCAAAAATCAGTTTTATAAAGCAGTGACCGAAATAGGGAGTTATCTGCACCATCACTCTACGCTCATCATCACTGGTGGCATAAATAGCCGAGTGGGAAGTGATCCAGAAGCCTGAAAACAAAAATCAACAGACTTATTGGAGGACGGAATGGTAGGAGGAAGAAACTGTTTCAATTTAACGCAATAAATAAACTGAACACTTATCAGAACCCGGTACGTACTGGGCTGTATTGGTACTGTATAGTGTTGTCAGAGGGTGTTTGTGAATGTAAAACAGAAGAAGTGGTTGTTAGAATTGGAAAAAGGACGTGGTGGACTGGACATCCACTAGCCTGCTCCAGCAAAGCGTTGGTGACAAGATGGCATCACTTTTCTGGTGCTGGTGATTGAAACAAAAAGAACTGGTGCTAATCCAGCACTGGAACCAGTTTGTTGTGGGAAAACAGCCCAATGAGGGGAAAGAAAGAGGCCCTATTTAAGATTTACTTTCATCTCCAGGGACATTAGATTTTTTTTTTATAGATGCTGGTCATTCTCATGAGTTTATTGTGAGTCAGCTCAGACCAGAAACAGCTGCTGAGTCATGTAAGGTCAGACTCAAATCACAAAACTTGCTTCCAGATCCCTTTTTGTTTTAATAAAGCGAAGAAAACTAATTCTGTGAGTACATAGCATTTTAGCACACTGGTAGAGGTAGACGTTTTTTTGGTTGGTTTGGTTTGGATTCTTGCATTTTCTCATTCACATTTTCTGAATCCATATCAGAAAAATAAAAACCCGGTCAAGAGGCAACTGAACTATCTCAACAACCAGCTGGACTTTCACTGGATGCACGAGGCTCAAACAGAGCAAAAGGAAAAAGAAACAGACCCTGATCACCAATGCTAGACACTCATCCTAGCTGTCAAGCATGGGGGAGGAAGCATTATGCTTTGCAGCAGCTTCCTGCTGCACTGCCTGAATAATTTAAGACATGTAAACCATTCAAATTGAAATAATCTTTAAAAAAAAAAGGTTTTAACCTGCACCGGTGAGACCGGAGTAAAAGTGTTTAATCAAGACATCACAGAAATACAGATTTAATTAACATCAGCCTCAAGCTTCTCCTCGTTGTTTTGAAAGTCCCACTGGAGGTTGTTGTTGTTGATCAAGGTTGATGGAGAAGTCACTGAATTCAAGAGTGAGAGAAAAGGTATTCGATAGCTTGGTCTGAAATGATGACTTAATTAGAGGTTGAACGCATATTTCATGAGTTTTAGTTCCTTCCTGATCAGGTCTGAGCAGTCAGATCTGCACAACCACACAGTCCAAAGACAGTTAGCTTAGCTTTACAACATCTAACCTGGCTCTGTAGAAAATGATCAAATTAAATGAGGAAAATTAAAATAGTCCTTGAGTTTGTATAACCTGAATACATCTTTGTGCAAAACATTCAAGATTAAATACATTTCTGTTTTTCTTGGCCAGATGCTGTCTTTTGTGAGACGCTCTTTACATTTTCATTGACATCTCAGAAATGTTAATTTAATCTTGTTATCTAACTGTCAGCCAGCATGCAAACAGCCAGAGATTTGTTTTTCATTGTGGGAGGTTTTGTTTTGACCCTAAATTTCTTTAACAGAGCTGTGCAAAAAAATAATAATAATAATAAAAATATTTATAAGTTTACAGATTTGGGTTGTGCCTCTACAAACTAAAGCTCAAACAGACACTCATTCTTTAAATGGATTTATTTTCCTTGTCAAGTAAAATCAACTGATATAAAAAAAAACTTGATAAGCAACATGACTTATATAACATAAAGTTGCATCTACAACTGATTGACTATTAGAGTCAACCCCATTCAAGATGGCCGCCACAGCCAACCAGCCTTAAAAAACACAAACATGGCTTTAACTCAGACAGCTTTATAAGGACTGACCTAAATTCTTTTTGTGGCAGAAGCTGAGACTGTTTCCCCACACATATTCTGAGCGCTAATAGATTGCACAAGATCTTTGTTCAGAGTTTTGCCATTAACCATTTTGAGTCAAATCTGTCTGTCTGTTAGCAAAATATCTCAAGAACCACTTGAAGGAATTTATTGAAACTTTAAGGAAATAATAACTGGATGTATATCTACAAATAATTAATCTTGGGAGCCAATTCAATTCAGGATAGCTGCCACGGCTAAGTGACCATAGAGAACAAATAAATGGCTATAACTCAATCAGTTTTTTAGATGTTGGGCTAAAATTTGACGTGCTAGTAGCTGAGAGTCATTCACAACACATAGTTCAAGCCTTAACACATCTTGCGATTTTGTATGAAACACTGCATAAAGTCATACCCAGGGTTTGACCAAAATGGCTATAACACCATTCCTTCTCATTCTGAGATGATCTTAATTTAAAAAGTCTCGCATTCATTGAAGAAATGCCGGGCATTCATTTTTCCACATTATCTGGCTGCGTTATTGATTTCGGTGACTAAATGTGTGCGTTACTGTTGAGAAGTGGCGGAGAGATGAGTTTGGTTTCACGTGAGATTAATTGAAATGCAGCGTAGACACCCACTTAAAAAAAAAAAAAAAAAAAAAAAAAGATAATAGTGAAAGATTTTCAGAGCTGAAAGGGAATCTGCAACGCATTAAGAGCCCAGAGCTCAGAGGAGCGGATGAAAGCCGCTGCCCTCGCGTTAAAAGAACTGCTGGGGAGGTGAAGGATTCTCCTCCAGAGAAATCAGAAACACTCCTTTTCCCACTGGCGCGCTGACAGTAACTCACAGCGCTGTCAATCCGTTCGAATCAAATTACTGTGAAGTTTCAAACGCTCTGTTTTAAAAAGCGGAATGACATAAGTCTAAGAGATCGCCGGGTCTGAAGCCGTGATGGAGGCTGTTTTCAATCAGATCTGCACGATATTTCATTGTCTTTGGAGCTTCGCTTAAAAGCTCTGTGAGAATGTGAGAATGGATGAGCCCAGAGATGAATCGAGTTCAGGCGGATCACGTACGAACAAGATGAGCAGTCATTTAATTTTTTTTATTTTTAATGAACTGACAAAAAGGGGACTGTTTGTTTTCTTGTCACCACTTGAACGCTACAGGAACAGCTGAGACGACGGCGGGTCAAACGCCGGTGCCGTTTTGCGGGGCCTTTGAAGGTTTTGTTTTCGTGGATGTTTTGCCAAAAAAAAAAAAAAAAAGGTCTGGTGTGTGTGCGCGAGTTTCTCGACAGAAATAATTAGCCATGAAGCAATTAAAACCACAGAATGTGTTGCTGTTGGCAACAAATGTTAGCGTACGAGGCTGGGAGTATCCTCCAGAGTTCTGTCAACTAAAGAATACAAGTTGTTCCAGAGTTGAGCTGATAAATCACCGATGGTGTCATTTATCACGAAGGTGGGCGTAGTTTAAAAAGGTAGTTTGGGGTTTTTTTAAAAGTAGGGGTTTCGTGGAAAGGTCATGAGCAACCTGTTGCTGACCTTTGTAAGGAGAAACAGTTTCATTGTGACTGGACTGATAAGCTAATGGCTTCTCCAAGACCCAGTTTTAGAACAGTTTTTTATTTACACGGTATTTTATTAACCTGCTCATTGCTTTCACTTACGTATTACAAATTATTCTGAGAAAAATGTCATGATATTCCTTTGAGAGGTGCCCCAGGCTGGACCAGAAGTGCTACAGCTAGCTGCTCGTATTTGTAGTTGCAAATTACCTCAAAAATATGTGTATTAAACTGTAATGTAAAACCTACAGAGGTGTGAAGGTTTATAAAATAATATTCTGTAATGATGTTGCAGTTATTTTCTTGGATTTGGTTGCAGTTGTACTAGCTGTTGGCTCGTCGATCTCGTCAGAAAGAGCTATCTGCAACAGGTAAGATATTAACCATTCATATGCATTCCATTAGAGCCCCACTTGGAAAGAACTGACCTATCACTTTAAGAGCTGCTCGCCATCAAAGCGTGGAAAAGAAACAGATCATCCCTCGTTAAACCGAGCTGTGAAATCCTTCCTAACATGTGTACCATCTGGTTACTTTCTGCTCCTCTTGAGTGTCATAAAGAAGTTCCAGGCTTCGTGGGCACAGCGCCGCCCGTCCCGACACTGAATCACACAGTTCCCTCAGCTCCCCTAAATCTTGCCTCCACTCAACAGCTCGACAAAAGCGGAAGTGCTTGTGTTACAAACAGGCTCGGAAAAGGACACTTGCATCGGTGCGTCTTGGACGAGAGATTTACGACCAGGATGTTTTTTTTTGTTCTGATGTACTCAGAGCAGGTTGGGTGCTGTCTCCCCCTTGCATCTTTGCGTCTGATGTTTGTAATCTGGTAATTATTCAGCGCACTGAACTCTGTCAGAGACATCTTGTGCTCCTCACTGTGGTCACTGGAGTGTGCTGGGGAAGAGAAAATAGAAATACATCAGCGAGGTCATAAATTAAAGCAATGGAAGCATTCACTGTATGCTTCATTAATAAGATTAAGTTTATAAAGGTTTCACAAGTTGTCTCTGATGTCATTTATTTTCAGATTTTGTCCCTCTGAGAAATTTAATGTTCAAAAGATGTCTGAGACCCTCTTACAAGTCTATTCTTAGACCTTCAGACTGGATTAGGATCATTTAAGGTTGAAAAATGAAACTCAAGGTCATGTTTAGATGTTTTTAGTGAGAATTAAACTGTTACTTCAAACTGAGGCTGTATAAAATGATATCTACAGCAGGTAAGATATTAATTAGGCATGATCTTTCCACTGAGCTCCACATCAGAAGAGCTCAACTATCGCTTTAGGCAAAATAAGCATGTAATCGCAGCATACGTGCCAAGTGAACATTTCCCAAAGAGATCTTTAAAATATCCCACTTTTTTTTAATCTTACAAATATTTTATCACTGATTTGTGAAATATTCAAAAATGTTTTATCATTCATGAGAAGTTAAAAATCTTATAAAACTCTCCATAAAGTTTTCTTTTTAACACTGAGGCTTATTATATTGGGTGAAAATCCCAAAAGTGGGGCGCTTAAAAGAAGGTTGATTTATATCTACACAGTGTGTGCCAAGGTTAGTGTGTGTTGGACATTACAAGAACCGCAATGTCCAGCGAAATATCCAGATCCAGAGCGAGAGCGGCCAGGTACTCCATTCAACATCGTGTTTCCCCTAATGAGACCCAGCTGTCTGCGACATCAGGCATCATACCGGCATGAAAAAACATGAAAGTTCGAACCCTAAACATGTCCAGATTCCTCCGTACACCACGAGCTGAACTAACATCCTCGTCAGCACTACAATCAATGGTGCCTGTGATCATCAAGGGTGGAAATGAGCTCTTAGCCTGGGAGCACACACACACACACACACACACACACACACACACACACACACACGCCGAGGATGAAATGCTTTAGATTTATTATGTAAACACGGCGGTTTGTGAGCCATGTGCTGGCTGCTTCTTCTTTTTTTTATCTCGTATTTAGATCAGCATCTCTATACAAAATAAAATACAAAAAATATGTTTATCCTGGCGTTGATTTATTTTGGGAGAAGCTTTAGCCTTTGTACCCAGTGATTGCTGATATAAGCTGTTCTTTTACACTCTAATCAATTTCATGCTCCCTTCACAGCGCATTTCTAATTTATGATTTAACAGAAACGTTGAAACGCATCCCAGCGCTTTGATTCGGGGGGCAATAATGAAACTTTGATGCCATCCTGCTAAAGGAACACACAAACATTTAGCACGAAGCATGAGTTGATTCTTAGCTGTGGAGACAAAACCCCCCGAAGACAGATGGGTGGCTTTTTTTTTTTTAAATGAAAGCTTTTTTTTATTATTATTTCAAGGAGATGGAGCATATGTTAAAATCTGTTTGATGTGAAGAACCAGGTGTTTGTTTATTGCTAAAAAGGTGAAAAATGAATTTTAAAGCTCTTCCAACACGTTTATCTCGGCCCTCTTTCCTGTCTCTCCTGTTTATTTTGAGACAAACCGGATGGCATAAGGCATCTTGTTTTTACTGTAACAAATACTTTAAGATGATTCATTTTATCTGCACCTTCAGGTCAGAGCTCAGACTCGGAGGACGTTCTACAGCATGATTTTGTGTCTGCCTCAAGGAAGCTCTCTGTTCTCCCATGACAATAATCTTTTCTTTTTTTTCCCACATCCTCTGTGTGGATTCCGTCTGAACTCCACCCCTGACCCCTTCCTTGTCCCCGAGCCTGCGTCCTGGCCCGTCCGTCCTCCTGGGTACAGCTGACCTGTGAACTCTGCCTCGCCTCGAAGGCCTCAGCTACTGACCCCCGCACAAAGAGAAGAAAACACAAGCCGAAAAGTTTCCCCTCACCGCCAGTCAAGTTGGGGAGGGGGGGGTGAGTTGTATTGTGAAAAGCTGACACCAGCCTCTGGTGTGAAGATGCCAGCTGCTGCGTTTTGAGCTTAAATGTACGTTTAAAAGTTAATCTGCTGTAACTCCGGGAAAAGATTCCAGCATCAAACTTCCCTAACTTCATTAATTAGTAGCGGGTCGCTCAGGTCAGCATGTGTTTATTCTCGGGAAGAAGCAGAAAGGGGGATTAGCGGTAATCAGAGGGGATTAAAAACAGCTATTAGCCAGATGGATGGTGCTCTCTTTCTCACCTGATCTCTCCACTTCTGGAGAGGGATGTTTGCTTTCAAAAGAGGGCTCTAGATAAGGATGTCTCCTGTGGCATTTTCTTTGTAAACACAAACACTGATTTTGTTTTTTTTACCATTAATCCAAAGTCCAAAGAAGAAAACATTTTAGTGAAAAAATAAAATAAAATAAAAACCATTGCTTCAGAATGAGTGATAATCTTGGCCAGTATTTCCTAATCCTGGTCTCCTGGAAGTGGCTTGTCCTCGATGCACATCTGATTTAAATGAATGGGTCATTAAATAGAATTCTGCCGAACTTGACGACAAGCTGATGAGGCAGTTTATTCATTTGAATCAGGTGTGTTGGAGCTCGAAAGCATCCAAAACATGCAGGCCAGCGGCTTCCTGAGGACTCAAATTGGGCAGCGCAGATGTTTATACTCTGTCTTATTGTAAGGATCGGCATCAAACACGTTTCAGAAAGACAGATTCGTTTCTGAAGCGACGCACGGACCTCTGCTAGTGCCAGCTGAGAATAAAGAAGAGCTGTGAAAGGTCTGTTCTTGTTTATGAACTCGGTTTTGCAATCGGTGCTCTCTGGTTTGCACATCGTTGATCACTAACAGATCACTGATATCTGAGGGGATCTTCAGAAACAGATTCTCAATCTAACTTCCAATAAGTCATTGGCATGAGACCATAAACAAGGTGAATTTACAATTAGTGCTAATAAAGTTATTTAATTAGGTGTTTTTAGGGTCTTATTCTTTAAAGACACTCTTTGAATTCCCGTCTTACGGCTGGTTTAACAATGTTTTTGTAAGAGTGGGAGGTAAAATCTATTTAGGTGTATTTCTTGGTGAACATGGAAGTTTCTGAATTGTTTTTTTAAATGTTAAAGTTGGTTTCATTAACATTAATCTGTGCTGACACTTTAAGAAGCATAGTTGTTCCAGTGTTTTTTCTATGGCATTTTCAGGGTTAACTTAGCATTTATGCTGTTTGTCAGCAGCCTGTCATTACTGTTTTTTTGACTTGTGTTATTGTTATTCTTTATTAGGCATGAAAAGAATTAATTCAGTGTTTATTTATGTAAAAGAAGCCACGGTCATTTAAGTTTCAAGATAATCAAATTGTACTGATGATGGTTTTATAATCTCACTGAGTCTCTCTGAATTGTAACCAAATCGAAACGTGAAAGTGTCTAAAGAGTCCCGCCCCGTTATTTGTCCAGCTCATTTTGATTCCATTTAGCGAAAGGAGATGAAGTTTGTGATTTACTAACATTTTGAGCACAAGTTATTAATCCCAGAGGTGAGAATCTGTCCAACTTTGCAAAACCCAGAAAATGATCCACTCCTTGTTCTCTAAAAAAGAATTAGGTGCATCTGTACAGCAACTGGCCCCGCTTACAAATCCAAGAACATGACTTAAAAAAACAAAAAGAAACTTTATAAACCGTGAGAATGTAATTTCACGGAGCTTTGTTTTATTTTCTCAATTGGCACTTTGTGGAGCAAAGTAAATGCATGAAGAACATATTACTTATAATTTAGACCAAAATATTTAAACAGAAACAGTACACTCAAACAAAACTTTTATTATTATCATTATTTTTCTAATTAAAAAAAGAACAGAAAATATTGGACTTATTTTTCAAAAATACATCTATTAAAGCAAAATGTTGGACTGTTGTTATGAAAATGTCGAGTTTTTCCTCTTCTGTTATGTTGTTAAGAACCTTGAGAGTTGTTCTGTTTTGTCTTTGGGTGTTTTGTTGTTGGTGACCCGTCCAGGTGACCCGTCCAGGTGACCCGTCCAGGTGACCCGTCCAGGTGACCCGTTCAGGTGAACCCCACATCTCCTCTGTTCACCACCCCTCACAACCCTGAACAGGATAAAGCTGGTACAGTAAATGAATGTAATGATGTTCTGTTTGGGTAAATGTTGTATTGTCTGTAACAAGTTCTGTCACTTGTTTTTGTGTTTTTATTAACCCTTAGTATGAATATGCCAAATTATTTTTGTCTCCTTTTTAAATTCTTGTTTTGCTTTAGTTTTGTTGGGATTTTGTTGTTTTACTGGTATGTCCCCCCCCCCCCACACACACACACACACACACACACACTTCTCTCTGAAATAGTCCAATTTATTTCCACTACTACGACGTAGCCACAGGCACTTATTGGACAGATGTTGCATTGAGCTACATGTGCATTTTGTTAGCTGGTAACTTTGTTTATTTGGAAACAAACAGAGTAAGTGGTTTGATATCTTCTACTGTGTGCAGAGTCAAACAACCTTTTTTTTTTTTTTTTTCCTATGTAGGCGCAGAACCCAGCAGAAACTGCTTTGATAAAAAGTGGAGAAAACAAAGTGTATTATTCATAAGTGTTTGGAGGGGGTGGCAGGTTTATTGCACCAACCTGGTAATGGTTTTTAATCACAGCACTGACACGCTTGTCCAGCTCTTCACTTCATCGGCCTTTAAAGAGCAGGAAAAGAATGCCCTGCTTGTCAGCGGCGTTGTAGCTCTTGTTCTTGTATAATGCGCGGCATGCATGTTCTCAGGTCTGTCTGCTGGGCTCTGGTCTTCATTAGGCTTAGACTGAACATCTCTGCAGACTGACAGAGAGATCCTTTCATGTGTCCCCTGCCTGGTCCCACGCACCAGAGCCTAACCAGAAACATGCCATGGCCCAGGGCAAGGTCACATTTCTCACCATACCACAGCATTAAAGCAACATTGCTCCTCCTAATAGAAGGAGAGGAAGAGGGGGGGGGTGACACTCTGGTTATTTTTCATCAGCCTCACAGACAATATATTCCACCTCATCACACTGAAGGAGTAGCAGCGCGGGGGTGCATGTGGTAATAATTTGGAGCCAGTGCCCGGCGCTGCTCAATGATCTCACTGACCTGAACGTTGCATGAGAGAGAAATCTGGAGCTTTCAAATCATCCAGGTTACGATCCGTGTCATCGCAAAAAGGGGAAAGTAAGGTCCATCCTCTTTTTCTTTCTTTCTTTTTTGTGCCTGGCGCTTCAAAGTCCTCATCAAAACCAGAATTCCAGCCATGCTTTGAGGAGTAAAGTTTCAAATGCTATGCCAAGTTTCATACCACGGACAATAAAAGGGGCTTGGGTTGATAAACAGCAATGGCATGGCTCATTTCATCTGCAGAAATCGTGCTCAAGTGATAGTTCAGATCTAATAAAGTCGGATTTTTGAAAAGGGTATGAGCAGTTAATATATTCCCTGTCCTAGATAGAATAGTTTATTTGTGACCAAGCTGACGAGCTAATGGCTAGTCTGAGCAGAGCGATGTCAGCTCAAAACAACTTCATTCTCCAAATTTCATTGCATTTAATACAAACGTTAAGGTAAAACCCTTTCCGCCACATCAATTTCACATTACAAGGTTATTAAACCTAAATTCTCTGGTTATTTACAGGGGAAACAGCAACAGCTAGCTGTAGCATTTCCACTGCAGCCTGAGACACTTATAGCAGGAATATTACGTTTCTGCTGGAATAGCAGCGTAATGTGAAACTGAAGGTTCATAAAATAGCATTTGCATGAACTGCTGGTATTCAATCAGATCAGAATTTAACTCCATTTCTCCAAAATAAAATCATTCAAACAGTTATCTGCGACTGGTAAGATAATTACTGTTCATAACCTTTCCACAGAGCCTCATTTCAAAGGATCTGTCGCTTTAAGAGTTCGGAGGAAATGTGTGGGAGACACAGCCAGTCTTTGTGTTTCGCTGAAAAGATTTACAGCGCTATTATTAATCACAACTGAAGGATGTCTAAAGTCAACCAGAAGATGGGTAAACATTTAACTGACTGGGATTATTCAAAGCACTGAACGAATGTTGTCTGCAGACGTACAGTATTTGTTTGAATTTGAAAGCAATATCCCCAGCCTGACTCGCACAACAGGGACATAATGTCATGCAAAGTGCACAAGCCCTCCCAGGCCCTGTATCATCAAAGGCGAAGCTTTTGTTCTGACAACCAGACTATTATTTAGTTCTTGCTTGTTTCCACCCCTCTTTTTTCTTTATTCTCTCGGAGACCTGGCTGTCTTGCAACATGCCTCAAAGGAGGCTGGAGATCCTTTTGTTTCGAGGTTTTCACACTTGAGGGCCGTGGTATTTTGAGCCTGTAGAGTGGGTCCGGGGCAGCCTGAAAGGGAGAAGGGTTGGGCTGGCTCATTCAAAAAGGAAACAGGAGAGGGATCAGCGTGCACAGACCGAGGAACTAATCTCTTACAACATAATAGAACTGTACATAAACAGCATCCCTGAGAGGTGGTGAAGCACTGAATTATTCAGGGCTCCGAATGATTTGTCAAAACGGTGACGAGAGCAGACCTCAACCATTTTTTTGATCATCTGGGTGGTGTCATCTCTTTGCAAACATGACATCATTTTATACTAACATCCGAAACAGACACAAAACACGCTGTGCGGTATTAACTGGACACTGACAAATAAGGTTATCACACAAGGAGGAAAACTTTTTAAAATATTCTTCGCACTTGAAGAGAGTTAATAGGTCTTAAATAAGTGTGACCAGTGTGCAACGATCTTGGATTTTATTCAAATCCGTGCTCAATAAATCACAAACACATTTGTGGTTATAGACAAATTTTAGGTTTTAGGTTTAAAATGCGAGATCTGGATGTTGAGCAGCAACAGGGAGTATGAGTCTTCTAATGATGAAGGAAAAAAGGAAGCTGTTCTCTCTGGCGTAAATCAGCTCCAGCTTCTGAAAACAAATTTAATGGGATGACAAAAAACACAAAAAAAAAATTCTTAATTAGTCTGATCCATCCTGAGTTTGATTTATAGTGAATTTTTAGTTGATTCATATCTTTCCGCAAGAATGGTGTTTTTACTCACGTCACAGCAATTAAAGGCTTCCTTTAATTGATAATCATAACAACTAATAATTGCTTATTTCTGCGAGGCCAGAACAGGATTCTTTTGCTGCCATTTTGAGTTCAGTCCACAGATTTCTGGATGGGATTCAGGTGTAAACTCTCTGGACTTGACTCTTCAAGATGTTGATATCATTCTCAATTAATCATTTTCCTTCTTCGGTTGTATGTTTTAGATCATTGTCTTGTTTAAATGGCCAATGCAGCTTAAGGGCCAAGTTTTTCTGCAAAATGCCTGATGGGATCCTGCAGATTCTTGGGCTAAAGTCCAGGTTTTCCCCTTGGCCTCTTGGTTTTGAATTCTGAATGGGTTTGATGTTTTGTTTTGTTTTTTCAACTTTTGGGTACCAAAAACTTGTTGTCATTTAACTCTTTAACTGGGACAAAGAAGAACATTTCGATGACTGGGTGACCAATAATCTGGGCATCCCATTTCTACTTGGCAGACTGTAAATAGGCTTTATTAGGGCCAAGTAGGGTCAGAGGGAGTTACCGGAATTACCCCCTAATGTTGTTTTCTTTTTCTCAAAATGCCAAACTGGGCTGGTCCATCGGTAGAAGAAAAAAAAATCTACAAAACTGAGCACAAACTTCCAGAGATCTGCAGACAAAATTGGCAACGAGCAGGACCGAAACTTCCAGTCAAATGGTGAAGCCAAATCATCTCAGCTGATGTAGTCAAGAACTGATTAACGGGAAGCAATTACAACATTTTAGAGTTGCCCTGCCAGCTTCGCCGTGACCCCGTCAAACAGAAACACTCCAAACTCAAAGAGCTGGAGATCACCTTGGAGGGGAAGTGGTCCAAAATCCCTGCAGAGTCCACTGCTGTCGTGGAACATAAAATTTGGCGAAAAGGTTGCCAAAAATATGAATATTACCGAAGTTCAAAAGGTAGATCGTTTTTATTGTTGAAATATTTTGGATCGTTCTGCAGTAGGGTTCGGTGAGAAAGTCATGAATAATTAACATCTTACCTGTAGCTTTTTGACAGACTTCAGTTTGGAGAAACAGTGTTTAATCCTGACCAGACTGACAAGCTAATGACTAGTTCAAATGGTCTTTTTTTAATCATATTTGTGCTTTTTCCAGCCAGAGAAATGGCCAGCTAACAAATCCTTACAGCTTTACTTGATAAACAGGATCATATCACGTCACACTGATGACACATTTACACATAACTGGGCCTAACTTGCACATTGACACTTTAACTTTATTTTTGTGTAAACACTTCCTCCTCTCGTTTTATGAGGGTTTAAAAAGCTGCTCGGCAGAGGAGGCATTTAACACTTTCTGAACACTCAAGTGCTTTTAGAGGCCGAGCCTTATGTTGACGAGCCTCAGCGATGCTAAATCCACTCAGGCCGCCGAGCTAGATGGCCTGTTTATTTGGACTTGCAGGGCTTGTGTCTCCGTTCTCCTGGATCGATCGCCGAAATGTGCTGCACGCAGAGCCCGCCATGATGGATTTCCCAGCCAAAATAAGCAACAGTAATTGCCAAACGGCTGAATGTTGGAAGGAAAAACGAGAGCATTTAGTTCTCAATTAAACGAGCAGCAAAGGGCACAGGTTAAGGATCGTTTTATTACTTAGCAGTTTGTACAGTTTCTAGCATGGAAAAATAACATGTAACATAAGACTGTATTTACAATTCCATTTTTACAAAATGTCTTTACAAGATTTGTTGTTTTTTTTTTTTCCTCATTTTTCCTTTTTGTTGGTTCAAAAACTCGAGACAAAAAACACAAAAACGGACACATTCACGCACATCAAAAACCAAACTTTGTAGTACACACATAAATAAATATAGACATTCACTGACTGTTCCAGGACAAATATTTCTACAGCCAAGAACATGTACAATTCATTTCCTCACGAGTTATAATTTTAATAATAAACATGACATATTCATTTTAATATAATTATTTGTTAATCTGTTAGGGAAATATTGCTAAGATATTGAAAAGAGGTAACACAGACGTTATTTTCATGCCAACGGGATGCTAACGGGCGTCATGCAAAACCATTACAAGCTTTCAATTTGAAGCAAGTAATTCATTTACAGCTCAAAAATCAAATGTACTACATGCAACATACTACATGAGATATTCTGGGTTAGACAATAAAAGACTTTAGTTACATCAGTTCAGACTGTATGTCTAAGCGCCTCTTTAATGGGTAACACAAAATAAATAGATGAGTTTCTACATTTCTCTTCACGAAGTAAACAAAGGTTCTGGTATTTCCTACCGTCCAACCCTGTCTCACCAAAAAATTGTGTTTCTCTCAATCATGCATTTACCGAATCCAATCAGAGGGCTTTCTGTTGTGCACAAACGGACCACAACACATTTTGGAGTCCTTTCATCACTTCCTGTTTGAGTCTGGGAGGGGCGGGGGGAGAACGAAGTATAAATTTTACTGTACACACACAAACCCGTCGGGTGAAAAGAGAGAGGGGACAAGAAGGAGCTGACGTGTTGCAGAGCCTTGAGAAGAAGGAAGAAGAAGAAGAAGAGGAGGTTTGTCACTTCATGGTCTGGTGCGCGGTGTTTTCTGTTTGGTTCCACATATTCCTTCCCTGGCAGAGACGAGCAGAGGGCCGCGGGTTCTCCTCCCTGTTGGGTTTGCGTTGACTTGAACACTCAGTGTCTCTCCACTGATGGCTTCTGGTGATGAGTGTGGTGCTGCCGGAGTCTGGGTCCTGCAAAGAAATAAGATTCTCCTGTCAGGGGTGCCTTTACGTTGTCGAATTTAGCAACAACTGACTATTATTTTAATGACTTCATATATTCTTAATTGGCTTCTTTTGTTGTGTGTTGGTGTTGCATGTAACTGACTAGACTATCAAAATATATTTACATAACTGAAAACATTAATCTCAAACTACAACAGTAAAGAGTAGCATTACTTGAAGGAATACATATCGCCAATAGCCTTTTAAGCAAATATGTTGCACAATTTGTTAGTGCTCAAAATGTGTGGTAAGGATGACTCTCAGCTACTATCACAACAAATCTTAGCTCAATATTTGTGACACTGACAGAGTTATAGCAGCAAACTTGAATCAGGTTGACTCCAAAAGTTTATGAAATGTAGATGCACTTCTGATGATAACTTTGTTTGAGTTTCATTAAAACCCATCCTCTGGATCATGAAATATTTTGCTAACACAACAGACAAATGCACAGACAGAGGCAATTATGTTATTTACTACTTCTTATAGCAGTGGGAGATAATGAACTGTATAATCTAAACAAACTTGAGCAGCTTCTTACAATTACTGCCAAAAAAAGATGCAATATAGTTATAATTTCTAATCATTATGCTGGCGATACAGAGAGATTTCATCAAGTAAAAAGCTTATTTGCAGAATAGGAAATCCAGTTGAGGTCAGCTAAACTGCTCACAACCATATGGTTGGACTATACACTGTATAAAATATACATTTTTTTTCTTTCTGAGATATAAGAAAAGAAACATACAGTGGAAATAAACCAATGTAAGGCCATCTGTCACATAAAATAAAATACATATTTAAATACATAATTAAGCTCTACTTTTTGCCCATTCTGTAACATATTATGTTTACTATCTATTCAGAACAAACTCATTGTTGGCTAATTTAACCCTTCCATGGCCTTAGGGTCAAAATGACCCAAAGCCACAGGGGATTCTCTTCCTCTCTCTGCAGATACGATGGCTTCAGGAGGATTAAGTTAGACTGAAGAACTTTGTTGAAAACACGCAGATGGTCAACTCCAGTAACCCGTGGGAGGGTAAGTGTTTCTTTACAACACGGTGTGTCCCAGATGGCATGAAGAAACTAAAAGGTAATGCCTTGTATGCGCATCATACCAAGTCCACACGTTCACAACAGTTTGTGATGCGGTCATATAACAACATATATGCATATATATTACAGATGCACCTCAGAATCCTAGATGTTTCTACATACTACACAACCCTAACCCTAAGAGGGGATTAAACATTGTGGAAAGTTTGTATCACAGTTATTGTGTGAAATTTATTATTATTGTCACAGGATACTGAAGCTATTTTGTTGTGCTTTAAATGTTCTGACAGTATTTGAAGTTCAGCGTACGTTGTTTGTGTGGGGCTCTTATTGTGAAGGGTTAGCAAGAAGTTGTGTCACAGTTCTGCCGGGTATATAAAGAT
Source organism: Kryptolebias marmoratus (assembly GCF_001649575.2). Classification (NCBI taxonomy): domain Eukaryota; kingdom Metazoa; phylum Chordata; class Actinopteri; order Cyprinodontiformes; family Rivulidae; genus Kryptolebias; species Kryptolebias marmoratus. The sequence goes on along the minus strand of NC_051435.1, from coordinate 13,664,864 downwards.
GTATGCATGTGAAACCATTTTAACTAAAAGTACTTGTGTTATTACTGCCTGCTGCCAGAAAAGAAGGCAATCATGTAACAACTGCATGTCTTCAATTGTTTACTAAATATCTTATGAACCACCGGACGGATTTAATGAAACTCTCAGAAAGTAATTATTGGGTATTCCTCTACAACTGATTCACCTCTGAAGTCACCTGATTCAAGATGGCCGATATTAGCAAACACAAAAATTGCTGAGCTACAATTTGGTGTAGTAGTAGCTGAGAGTCATTCCCATCACATAATCCAAGCGCAACGAGACTGCAAAACTTAGTTCGGAATTTTGTCATGCAAGGCGGCAAGCGATTTGCATTTCATCAAGAAGTGATACTTTTTCCCATTATTTTAGCAATTCTATTCAGTTTACATGCGCTCAACCCTCAGAAAAAACTTTGTCCAATGATGAACAGGTTAAACAAACAGAGCAGCTCATTTCAAAAAAGCATGTTGGGCTAAAAGTTCATTTGCTTTGCTTGAGCTGGAATGTGGAGAGAGGATGCCAATGATTCGTTAAATCCGTGCTTCAACAGCTTTCTTTATGCATGTTGTGCAGATGGAAGGACCAGCCTAAAAAACAAAAATCCTTCCCTTAACACTTTAATAAAATCTAAAAACACAGCCACGTTGTAAACGCAGCCCTCTTTTGAGTCTTAAATATTTGCTGCCTTCTGCTTGCCTCTGGGCGCCTGCATCTGTTGCACAGTCGACGTGTACCCAGTTTTTATTAGTGCTGTAATCAAATTTGGTTGTAATGGTAATTTAATTTTAAAACAGTGCCGAGGAGGAGGAGGAGGAGAGGTAGACCCAGGAGGAGGATACGAAGGGGGTTGGTGCGACCGAGGAGGGTGTTAAGGACAGGGTGAGATGGAGACCGAGGATTCGCTGAGGTGACTCCAAAAGGAAAACGAATACTAACTGTTGACATTTTCACCATGGTAACCAAATAATAACTGCCAATCGATTCATCCCAGGTGCTAGGCTAGGCTAACGTATGTCTGGCTTTTAATTAAGTGAGCAAATGCTTATTTCCTAATGAAACTTTCACCAAATAAATAAAATATACAGAAAGGCAGATACTGTAGATGTAAGTCATCTTTTACAAGCATAAGAAAAAATAGTCAAAAGCACAAACATCATATCAGTATGCTAAGTTTGGTGTCAAAGGTATCAAAATGATACTTTTCTTTTAGAATATTACTTAATCGGATGAAAGTAAGGCCTGACTCATATGTTAGCCCTGGCCAATTGCGACTTACGGTGCTGTATGACCGGTAATATGTTCGGGGTCTGGAAGGTCTTGACGGTGGCGGGACCCTCTCCTCCGGTTGTTATGACCTGCACCTCCAGTCTGTAGTAGGTGGACGGCCGCAGGTTGGACACCACGAGCACGTTATAAGTCTGAGAGGTGAAGGAAGGAGAGCAGCAGAGGACATGTTATCAGCCGCGACACAACAGCTCAAGCCTTTGAATCTGACAGGACTTTAATTTGAACAGGCTGTGAAACAGAGATTTATAACCGTCTTTGCAGAAACCACAGACACAAACAAAGGCTTTTGTATTCATAAGGCGGCTGCCAGCTTGATAAAGTGTGCAGTAGGTGGTTTTATTTATAGACAAGCTCAGGAGGCTGGGAGGTGCAGATAGGCGCAACGTGCCGTTGATGAAGCAGATTATGTCAAAGAGCGGCTGTTTCAGAACTCTTGCAGAGGATAAAAGGGGAAGACGTGGAGGCAGATGAAGAGGCAGAAGAGGAAAACTTCCAGCAAGATGCAACACTTTTTCAAATCTATATAGGTGCCTGTCTATATGACACATCTTATCACAAGATTCAGACATGGATGCCACAGCAACATCATTCTAAAATCAGTCACCTCTGACAGGTGCTGTGAACTAAACTGTAGAGGACAAAACTTATTTTCTAAATGCATATTATACAGAAGCTCAAAAGTTGCCTGTAGCACTTTGCTAAAAAATAAATTTAAAAAGTCAGATTTAACAGAAAAACTTATTCCTGTGTGATGGGACGTACCGGAGGCAGGATCTGGGACTGTGATATGATGCTGTTGGGCAGGCTGTTTTGCCGGCTTTCGGTGTTGATCTCAGCCCAGGTGACCTGGAAGCCTGTGATTTGCTGATGAGGAGCCACCCTGGACACACGCCACAGGAAACTGCCGGTTATGTTTCCCTCATTGATGGAGAAGGAGGCTGTCAGGTTTTCCGGTTTAGCCAAAACCTTTGGAAGCGCTGACGCTGTGGAAAACAAAAAGGTGGCGTTAATATTATCATGACTTCAAAAATAGGAGTCAAAAATAGAAGACATTTCCTCGATGCTGGTATAGATTTTCTGCATTGACATGATACTGTAACACACTAAGGAGCCTAATTGCTGGGTCTGCACTAAAGGGGATTGATTTTAAAATGCCCTTCACGTGTCAGCCGGCCCGAACGCTTACCTCCCTCCCCCGGGCAGGGGATGTGTTTGTGAGTCTTGCTCCGGATGGTGGCGCAGGATGGGGTGAAGAAGGTGGTGCTCTCGTCCTTGGAGCGTCTCTTGGACTTCAGCAAGTGAACGGTGACTTTGTACTTGCAGGAGAACAGCAGACCTGGGAGGTTGATGTAGTTCTCCTGAGCAGAGAAACAGATTTTTCAGCCCGGATGACTTTGACGTGTCACCCGGGTCAGGTCCCGTGGACCTTCAGAGATAATTAAATACACAGCACTGGGGGGCAGATCACGTTCCAAACTCAAGACTGAAACATGCCCCACATTACAGAACTACCTTGAACACCCACATGGTAGGAGTTAGGCTTATATTTTGCTATGTATACCGAAGAAGGCCTAGCATTCCCTGAAAGAATGCATATCACCCACAGCCTTCTATGGCAGAGTTTAAGACTTGTGTTGAAAGACGACATATTATAGCCATTTTGGTCAAATCTTGAAATAAATATTTTACATATTCTCACACAATATCTTGAGATCTTGCACAATCTGTTAACGCTCAAAGTATGTGTTGGGAATGACTCTCAGCTACCACCACACCAGATTTTAGCTCAGTATCTGTAAAATGACCTGACTTATAGCCACTTTTGTGTTTGATAAGCTCCATCAGCTGTGGGGATCTTAAGTTGGCTTGACTCCAAAAGTTAAACAGTTGTAGATGTATATCCAGTGATTAGTTTCTGAAAGTTTCATTAAAATCTGTCCAGCGGTTCACGAGAAAATTTGCTAACAGGACGAACACACCCGCGCAGACACGGGCAAAAACATTATCGCCCACTTTTTGGCAGCAGGCAGTAATGAGGAATAAACATTAAAGGAACAAGAAGCAGCAACTACAGTGGATTCATGCGCAAATCCAAATGAGAATATCCTATAAATCCATGCTAATATATTCTCCGCCGTGGCTTTATGCTGTGAACCGATTTCAAAATTTAATCATCTATTGATCTTAACACGAAACACTTTTCTCATTTCTCTGAGGAAACAAAAAAAAGAAAAATTCTAGCAAATTCTAGCTGAGTAGTGGATTCAGACCTCGCAGCAATAAAGGCGGCCTACATTAATAAGGCGCCCTCTCGGGAAAGGGTGTATATTCTCCCTGATATGAAACAGCTTTGATTAAAAGTGAATGAGGCGCTGCGCTCACATAAAAGCACAAGTCTGGAATCCTCCTCGGTGATCTATGGAAAATGTACATTTCCTAGCAACCGGAGAGCTGCTTCCCAAAGAATGTGTTAATTGCCAGGCTCTGCCATCCCATATCACCCTGAGCCCCCCCACCCCCTACCCCTACC
>NC_051435.1:13628348-13660957 GCF_001649575.2 Kryptolebias marmoratus | reverse complement strand
CTCATGCAAGGCTGAGGCCACTGGAGGTGAATGAACCCTCGTTCCGGGAAACTTTGTCTAAGTTAATGCATTTTATTGGCCAAAACACCACATGCCTGAACATAATTACTGACTCATAGTATTCAAAATAGCAAATACAAATCCAACACAACAGGACTTTGGGTTCACTCAGTGGCTCTGTTTTTATATATATTTATTTATATATATATATATATATATATATATTTTTTTTTTTTTTTTTTTCAAACGGAGCTGTCCTTTTTAAGCATCAAACAAAAGGTTAGGCACGTGCTTTGCATGGGCTTCGGCTGCTAATCAAATCACAGCTCCGTGCACGGACTGCCCTTTGTGACAGCACTGTTTAGTGAGTCTGCAGGGGACAAACCTGCGTGACTGATTTCTCCGGTCCTCGGGTCTCATTGTGGCTGCAGTACTCGGGCATCCACTGCACATGGTAGCGACTCACAGTAGGGTCTGAAAAAAAAAGAAAAAAAAGAGAAGCATGACAGAATGAAATGGTAAACAGTTTATTTAAAAAAAAACTACTCGGTATGCAGAGCCTTTTACTTAAAACTTAATCAACATGCTTCGTTCCAAGGGCGAGTCCTACATTCGAAATTGAATTTAGGTAACAGCAAAGGGGAGCATATTAATCAAAATGTATTCAATAAACAAAGTGCTCATTAGGTCAACAACAATTATTGGTGTCAAGATTAAGCAACTAAGTGATTAGTAAATAAATTAAATCTATTGGATGTAAGAATTTTGGCTAATTTCTGCATCAGTTAGTGCTCAAAGACATGTATTAAAACTGCATATCTGCTGGTTGGAACATCTGCAGGGGAATAAGTTCGCTACAAGCTTTATCAGTTCAAGGTGACCACTGTAGGTTCCCGCCAAACGTGTCAGGTGTTAACTTCTGTCCAAGCCTGGCGTTCCTGCCTGGGGTTCTGTCAGTCAAGTCTCCTCCTCCCCTGGTGAGGACCAGGAGGCTGAGCAGGACCAGACTACATTATGCCCCGACAGAGGTTTGGTAAAGCAGAGCTGCAAGAAGACTGTTCAGCTTTTTGTCTGTTTCAGCTCTGGTAATTTGGGCAGACTTTCATCAAAATCCAGACTGTCCCGCTGGATATTATGGTGCATTTAAACCGTGTTAAGGCGATATCATGGGCCTTATAGTATGGAGCCTCTCTGGCTATTATATGTGCAGCAGGAACATGGTTGTCTACTCTTTCTAGGTTTTATCATCTGATTATCATTTGGCAACCAGCCCCTTCTCTGGGCATTAGATGCTGAGTGGAACCTGTCAGTGAGGTTTATCTATTTATCTGTTTATTTATTACCAACTTTGTGACTTGCAAGTTCATCTAGCAGTCAGTCTGATAACAGGCTTGGCCTTGCGTCTTGGTGGCCTTGACATGGTTGGTATTTATATAGTATAAAATAAAAGTCTGTTTGAAGCTTTGGGCTTCTGTCTCCTCATGGGGAGTCTCCAAGAGATTCTCTGTACAAATGGAATATGTGACAAGAATAGTCTCGAAACAATAGAAAACATGTTTCTGAGGTAATCTTGGTTTTCTGAGAGAAGAAGGTGAATCTCTTCAGCCTGAAGCTTGTTCTGTGGCTAGTTTTATTCAAAGTATCACTCACTACACAACTGCTTTACAAGTTAACCAATAAGGTGTAACCAAGTAAGCTGGTAAGTCTTATAGAAATATGTGAAGATGGTCTCTTAAATCAGATGATGAAGGTTACATTTAACCATGCCATTTAAATTATACAGATAAACAGATGAGAGGTGCCTTAAACTTATCTGCATCCCTGTGAAAAATATAAAGTAACTGGGAGTAAAAAGACAACAATGAATGATTAACTTTAATGACTGGAACTGTTACAGATTGTACATTTTCAACTATGTGATAACATAAACCCAAATCTAACATAAATCTCCTTCAAACATCAGTGACTGCCTTTTTGTTTTAACAATAAAAATGAAACTGAACATCTTGCTGTGGTCATAATGAGAGTTTGCAGAATAAAAAAATTAGTTCATCAAAGGTATTTTGATAAAATCTGAATTTAAGCTTTAAAACCAATCAAAGCAGGGTGAACATTAAACCAACATGGCAGCGTCATTCTGACATTTATCCTCATAAAATCAAAACACATGAAATTACCTCAAGTCCAAAATGACAGGAATCTAAAAATTGTGTTCAGCTGAGACTGATCAAATAATTTTCAACCTGTGTAATAATTTGTTTTTGTATAATACTGAGGCAAGTGCTGACAACCTCTGGCAACTGATTTTTGTGTCATTTAGACATAAAACAGCCAAAAAAATATGTTTGAGAATTAACAATCTGACTCAAACTCATAAAAAACTTCAGTAAATTAAGTTTATCTGAGTTTACAGAACTCAGCGCTGGACAAGTCTAACAAGCCACCAATCCAAAGTCCGGCACAGAGCGGCTGGGTGAATGTGGTCTGGACCTTGTGGAGTAGGGTCATGGTTTCAGAGATGCTGTAGAAACACAGGATACCCGCGCCGTGATCGAGATACACTCCTACTCTGGAGGACTGAGGACCTGAGATAGGAGTTTGGATGTTATTGTACCAAAACTTATAACTGTTTAGGGAACAGAATAGCGTCCAAGATTTGTCATTGCGTCCAAACACACATTCGTTCCCTCTCCCTGCTCTGCTGATACTTTTGTATGCGACTGCTACAGAAACTTCTCTGCCCCTCCACTCCACCTCCCAGTAGCACCGACCGGTCAGACGCTCTCTGCTCAGGACCTGACACCATCCTGTGAATCTGTCTGGGTGGCCAGAGTAAGGCTGATGTTTTTTCGTCATGTTTGCCTTCCTGTTCCCCTCTGATAGCAACAGCTGTGTGTGTGCTGTGTTTGGATCCAGAGTGATTTTACAGAAATATTTTAGGAAGTCGGCTCTGCTCTTTGGATCTGGTTGTGGCGGTAAAACATCCAGATCAGTGGCTGTCGGTGAGATGTTTGTCCACTGGTTCGTCAGAATGTTCTGCAGTTTATGTTTGAGCTCTGCTACAGCTGCTAAGACTTCTTCAAAGTACCTGAGAGAACAAACATCGATGCTGAATGAGTGTGGAGGTTCAACGAGAGCTGACAGTGTTGGGTAGTTGTGTAGAAATTGGATGTGGTCTTCTGTGTTCAGGAGCTGCTCCAGATCAGAGTCTTCCCCCCTCAGCTCAGTGATCTCCAGCTCCAGCTTCTCCTGAAGCTCTGTGAATTGACTCACTTCTGTTTCCTGCCAGGAACTGATCTGCCGCTTCACGTCAGAACTTCTTTTCTGGATCAGACGGATCAGCTCCGTGAAGATCTTCTCACTTTCCTCCACCGCTTTTCCAGCAGACCGATCGATGGCCTCCGCCTGCTCTCGAAGCAGCTTCGCATCTTTTTCTCGGTCGTGGATTCTCTGCTGGATTTCTTCTCGTCTCACCTTGAGCGCTCTCTGCCTCTCAGCGACTTCTGCTGCGGCGGAGACTGTTTCGTGGCCTTTATGTTCATTCACAGAGCAGAGGTAGCAGATACACTTCTGATCGGTACGGCAGAACAGCTTCATTGCTTCATCATGTCGAGAGCACACGTTCCTAAACGGATCCACCAGCCTGTGTTTCTTGGAAGCAGCTGACTCATAATGAGCCTGAAGGTGTTTCTCGCAGTAAGAGGCCAGGCAAACTAAACAGGACTTAACTGCTTTCAGTTTTCTTCCGACGCAGACATCACAGGCCACATCTTCACTTCTGGCATCAGAAGGAGCAGCCTGGAGTTCGGTCTTTTTCAGCTGCTCCACTAAAACTGTCAACATGGTGTTTTTCTTCAAGACCGGCATTTGTTTGAAGGTCTGCCTACACTGGGGGCAGCTGTGGATTCCCTTCTGATCCTCTTCATTCCAGTGGGTTTTAATACAGTTCATGCAGTAGCTGTGTCCGCAGGGAATAGTCACCGGATCCTTCAGGAGATCCAGACAGATCGAACAACAGAAAGCTTCTCTCTCCAGCTGGACTGGTTTCTGCGCCATTTCACCTCTCAGTGGCAGCGGCTGAATGAGTTTCATTAACATTTATCTTTAAGCTTTGGATCTGAAGGGGAGGGAACAAGGAAATCCAGTACGTAGACAGAGCGGAGCTGCTTGGTTTGAGAGCAGGAAGAAGAGGAAGGGTTATCAAGTTTATGCACATAGCAGAATAAAGTCAATTGTAAATGCAACCTTTGTCTCCTCGTACAATAAACAGTCAGTTAAAAGTTTACTTATTTTACTTTATTGATTTTTTAGCTACATTTTTTTTTTTACTTTTCAAAGTGAAAACATTTTTTTTAGTTCAACAAAGAAGAGTTACAATTAAAAAAATAGTCTAAAGATAAAATTTTTGTTCTTATAATAAATGCCTTCTTTATGTAATCTTCCTGCAGTGGTGTCATAAGAAGATTATTAACAAATAATGATGGAACAAAAGAGATTATCTTATCCAGCATTACAACCCATTCCTGGTAGAGTTCAGCCTTGGAACAATCACTGGATCTTCTGTAGAAACTACTTTAACCTGTGATTTATTGCCTAACTCCACTTTCTGTTTTTAATTAAGAGACAGAGACTGTCTCCACTGAGAGCATTCGGTGTTACCAGCAGTCTATAGCCCCAATCAGGTCAGCAGCACTATGTCCCCACTGTAAACACTGTTGGCAAAGCCCTTCTTCCTCCACCTGAACTGACTGACTGTTTGTTAAAATCGCTTTGGGGCCAACCAAAGTTCCCGCTCCATAGCTTCACAAAACCTCTACATCCAAGGTTTTGTCTTTATAGCTACCCAAGCCATGACCTGTCTCCTGTATATCGCAGCCCCACCGTACTCTTTAATACTTCTTTTTTAGCCTGAAGGGTCCACCATGGTACCATCATCCACCTTACAACCATAGCTTTATAGAAAGTCCTCAGCAATAGAGTCCCAAAACATGGCTCATCAGTGTCCCCTGTATCCCTCTGTATGCCAGACAAGCTTTGCAGAGAGTGCTGAAGATCTCCTTAAATGGGGGCTCAGGGAAACACCAGCTGAAGGGATATCTCTGCAGAGAAATATCCACACTTTCTTTTGGATCATAAGACATGACTATAAGGGATCAGTTATTAGAATGATTCTATATGTTATTTTTTTTCTGGAACATATTTGTTCCATATGAACATATATTATATATTAACTTTCCAAAGCACTGTGCCCATGGCCTCACCAAAACATGATAATCACAAGACTTCAGTTTTACAGCTTAAAAATTTTCAGCCTCTACATCATAAAATGATCATTTCAAGAAAATCACAAATGACTTAATTTCATACATGAGCACAAACAGGGTTAAGATGCACTCTAATTACTGTGCACAAACATTATCAGTGCATGCTCCTTTGCTTGGAGGCAAAAAAATAACAAAAACGAAAAACCGCCCCCATGCATTTGTCTTTTCCGTTTTCATTCTGCAGCAAAAAATTCCTCAAAGTTCCTCTTTCTTTCTGCCTCTGAGAAACTACTGCACAACAATAGCTCCGACACAAAGTAGCACACTTAGTTTGGTATAAACATAAAATGAGATTGATCGCAATGTCTATTAGCTTGAAAAACACTAATCAAAATCCTCCTGCTGTATGAACACAAAACTGTAAAACTGTGTGGACAAAAGTATACACAATGCCACTGCAGTTGGCATCATATTTACAATATCTGAATAAATGTAGATTTCACTGCTGTACTGCCACCACTAAACATCAGTCTGATGTTAATCTGATTTTTTCAGCTGAATAACTGATTGGTATCTCAGAGATTACAACCATCACCATTTACATTGTTGAATCTTTTCATAACGCACTTCTCGAAAACCAAAAAGGAAACTTGAAAGCACTTCCTTCTGTATTTGTATTAGCTCGTCAATTACAGTTTTCTCCTTTTTTTTGTTGCCTCAAGGCAAATCTCAAAGAGTGAAAAGGCAGAGCTTCCCAGCTGAAGATTACAGCAGCATTCACTTCATTACTCCACAGTAGCTCCTCATAAACTCCTTCACGGTGTTTATCAACCCATCGCCCTCATCTTGTCTTACAAGAGTTATAATTAATTCAACTGTGGTCCTTGGATTTCTTTTTTTTTTTTTAAATACTTCTCCGATTAATAATTGAGTTGTGCTATGTTCACCCCTCAGCAGGAGCCTGGGTTGTAGCGGGGAGATAAAAGGGGTCCTTTGAAGGCTGAGACACAGATCTGGCACTAGGAGCCCTTGAGCTCATTGGAAGCAGAAAAGAGGAATTACAGGGAACCGGGAAACTGGGGGGAGGGAGGGGGGGGATAAACAAGATAGGTTAAGCTGGGTCTGACGGAGAGGGGACGTGGTATGTAAAACATGACAGGACATGGAAATCAGGTAGGGAACAGAACCTCGGCAGCGTTCGATAAATTGTGACTCAAGGCCAGCTTCAGAAGAGCCGCCACCGCCAAAGTGCTGTCTATTGTCAGAGAGCTAGGCAGACAAAGATACATTATCAGCGCTAATGTACAATATCGTTCCTTTTTGTCTGCTGGAGAAAACCCAGAGGCCAGGCTGCTTTGGATCACGGACACAATGAGTGAGAGTTTAATCATGGTTCAGTTAACCTGTCCCCTTTCTCGGTCACACAAACCAGATGTCCAGAGACTCCAGCTCTCCTCTCCAGGCCATCTGCGTGTCTGTATGTTTACATTAGTTGAAAGCAAGGCCATCCCTCAGACTAATGAGAGGCTGTGGCAGACACACCACGGAGCAGGACCACAATACAAGAGGCAGAAAACAAAGCGGGACCTGGATTAACTCTGCTGTGCAACACTGTGATTCCCCAGCCGTGCTTGATCCTTGTCAGCATCACTCAGCTCACTGACTCCAGAGCCAAACTTGCTAACAGCTCTGAGCCAACTCTATCCCCCTGCTCTCCTCGCTCCGATTCAGCAGTTGGTGTCTCACCAGGCGTCCCAATCCAGGGACTACATTCTTGACTTTAGGATGTGGAGTTTGGCTTGGGCGATGACATATATTTCTAACATAACATAGACCAGTGAATGGAACTTGACAGGCTACCCTGAGACCATGGCTTTCAAGGTTTCCATATTTTCACTCTGGTATTAGCAGAAGGTTTTCGAGAATGGATGCTGCTGGGTCAGGCATCCTTATAGTCTTTAACCCCATGTGGTGCAGCAACCCACCACCGTGTCTACTCCCTATGACATCAGCTTTTGCAAAACAAAACACATTCGATGCTAATGCGAGGACCTATTAAATACAGCTGAACTCCAACTCTGTGTTTATTGTTCTCTGCTAAACGGTGGCTCCTCCATGCGCAGGTTTTAACCTCATCGCCGAGCGCTCACATTACCTAGCGCTCACAAAGACCCATTGCTTTATTTACATCATCTGACATCGCAGAGCGCTTACCTCCTCGTTTCTTCCAGTAGACTCGGACCTGCAGCTGACCGTCCTGGTAGAAGGGTGTGCCTACTTCAAGAGGGCCAGAAGGGCGTTTAGCCAAGGTCGAACCAAGAGGGGATATCTCCTCCTTCTTTGACTTGAGCACCAGTTTTGCTGGGAAGAGAAGAAAGAAGTGTTTGCGGCTGTAGCTAAGATACAGTCGTGACTGTGTTACGGCACACTCTTCATGGTAACGAGCTCAGTTATTTCTGTGTAAGATCAGTGAACAGCACAAAGAGAACTTATGCATCAATGTGCTGTGACTCAGTGGGCAAAACACACAACACTGCGAAGGTCGTAGGTTCAGTTCCCTCCAGAGGGGCAGATACAAAAGAAAGCACACTCACATTTCACCGAGGCTCACTGCATAAATACAAACTACAAATGAATGCAGACGTGCTGACAGCGTACGTTTGGCAATTCTTACTTTTCGCAATGCTCGTGATGATTATTTGCCTTTTCAGAAATTTTGGGAAATTTAACTCTCACGAGAAGCAAAATGAACAAACTAGAGACAAAAGAAGGATGGGATTTTGCTTGAGGGATTCAGCCAGACCCTTATACTTTCGTAATTACAGTTCTGCATATACATCTAGGTTTTGCATGTGTTTTGTGTTAGAATCTATATATTGTCCCATTTTAATTGCTTAAACTTTCACTTTAAGGTGCTTTGTGAAGTATAATGTGACTGAATAAAAAGGTTGTCAATGTTTGACATCATTGATTGTGGACTATTGTCTCGGGGACCAACATGCACCTGCTGTCATATTGTTGTTCTTTTTAGTTAGAGGAGACAATTATTTTGACAAGAGGAAAAAGCTGCAGAGTGAAGCTTTACTGGATATTTTTTAATGGCCTAAAGCTGTACGTGATAGCAACTCGGAGGTTAAAATTTTTGATCTCTGACAAGAAAAAAAAAGGCAGCAAGTTGGAATTTTCTTAGTCAGTATCGTGTGTTTTTCAGCTACAAACTCTTTACTTTATGCGATGTCAAAAAGAAAGTATCCAACATTGAAACTGCAAAAATAAAAAGGCACTTATTCATGTTTTGATCTCTTATCTCCAAACTTTAACTATTTAATCAGAAATATTGAAATAACCTTCCTGAAACCCTCGCAACTGAAGAGAGGGAGAGAACTTGTAACTTTGGGTCTGTTTGATCTGGAGGCCATGGGAGGGTTAAGTCTATTGCAGACCAGGCCATAGATGTGGTTTATTGTATTGCACTTCAGGGCACTTCCACAATTGCTTTACACTTAGAATCAGGTATCTGCATCAATATTTTTACAACATTTGCTCATCATTTGAACTAAAAGCTAATATCAACCAGCTAGCCTTAAATTAGATGAAGATATTTTGTAAAGTCTGGCAAATCCTGATGGGATTTGGCCACTAGAATGACACAAGATTAAGGCAACACAACTTACGTACCACACAAATCATAAAGATGTAAAGCATTTTATCTGTTAAAGATCACAGACTGCTGCTTGACAAGTCTGACATCTGAATGAAGGGTAAAGTATCACCCCCAGTGTTTACCTGACTCGTTATTCTGGGAGGTACTGAAGTGGAGCGAGGCTTTGGAGCTCTTCAGGCGCACCTGTCCCCAGTAAGTGACAGCCTGCAGCTCCACGGTGTAGCTGCTGTTCTGCTGCAGTCCCTCCAGATCCACCCAGCTTTGAGCCTGCAGCAACAAGTAAAAAAATAAAAAAGAAAGAAGAAAAACACTTAGGTTTTGGCACTCGTATGTTACTGCGCTTTCACTTGAGTTTTGAAGCCCTGTCACTGTACCAGCGACAGCTCGGACTCAGCCACTGCAGGTCTGTGGGAAAGCCGAGCTTATTAGGGGCACATCTGGAGCTGAGGAAGAGATCCTGGTGAGGAGATAGCCTTCGGGGGTCTTGTGAAAGAGTCGTGTTATCAGAACCTCCCGGGGCCTCTTCAGTGTGCTGGACTTCCAGCATTCCACCGTCAGCGGGAACTTGATGAGTTCCTCTTATTGACTGTGTGTGTTTTGACATTCCTCTACCAGCAGACTGCTTTCAAAGCCCCCGAGGTGCCAAAGTGGAAACCAGTAGTACATGTGTCAACAGTGTCTGGTGTCTCCCACCTCTATCTCCTCTGTGCCACATCTGCTATGCATTTTAAAAAACTAATTCAGGAGAAAACTCCATAGTGGTGCGTGCGGACTATAGACAATCTGTCTTTCAGCTTAAGTATCTCTGCACAGATCATCAGCCACACGTGCCATTTAATCATGTTACCGTATATACACACACACTGAATGATAAAGGATCCTGTTTTTATTCATGTAAACAAAGATTTTAAAGAATAAACCTTTGATAATGGAAACTGAACACATATTTATGTTCAAAATAAAACAAAAAAAGAGTTTAACTATCTTTTGTGCTTTTGTGTGCCTGAGCTGCTCTGTGAAGGTTCAAACACCATTATACTTATTGTTAAAGCCTCTCAGTTGTGAAATGATTGACACTCAGTCACCTGGCGAAGTTGCCACTGTTGGCTCTCTTCCTGTGAAGTCTGCTCAGCCGTGGCTTTGTCCAGCCATGCAGGAAAGATTTAATTTTGTAGTTCTGTTGCAGCTCAGCATCAAACTCTTTTTTAAAAGGGGTCCAGGGGGGGAGGGGTTGGTTTGGCTCATTTTGCTCATCTTGGGACAAAATTATGACTGTTTTCTGCTACAAGTCAGTGATTTCACACTTTCGGTGTTGGTGTTAGAAAATGTGCAACAATATTTCTGTAGTTTGAAAAACTGTGCAATCTTGTGAGCCATTTTTTCTTTTAGTTGCGTCCATAAGAGTCCATTTATTTCAACCTGTCCAACAGCTTTTTTAAGTAAAAACACACAACTGGATAAATTTACAGCTCTGCCAAAGAATTCATCTGTCTGTGTCGACTCTTTGCTGTAATTGAAACTGAAGCCTTGGTTTCTGACATTCCAAAGGAAGAGCCATGAATCCTCTTTATTTTTTTCAGGCTGGAATGAATAGTTGAGTGTATTCCATCATGTAAACCATTCCAAGGAATAACAAAAGGCTTTATAATAGAAATTAGTGGCACTCTGTTTAAACATGGTATTAATGCTATGATTAGAGACTGTTTTTGGATGATTTTAGAGCCTTAGTTTAAATACATTACTTTTATTGACTTAAATTACGATAACATTGAAGGAACTGTGAGTGCAGTTGTGGAAAATTGCAATTTGAAGCTGCTCGGATCTGTGTTAAAGTACAACAAATAAATAAATACAGGCTTGAATAACTTTATAAATAAGTCAATCACAAAATAAGTTGTACATAATGGATTCAAAATTCCTACTGAGCAAACCCCTGCACAAAACATCTGAGATATGTTGGGAACACAGCCATGATTTATCACTTTAAACAAGGTCATTTATCACACTTATTATGTTCCCCATCAGGTCTTCACCATGTTTAAAGGATTCTTTCATCAGTTTAAGGAATTAAAATAATGAAGAACATATTGTACCAATATGTGTGACTGATAGGCTTGCAAGTACATATAAATAAATGCCATTCTTATTTAATTTCAAAGAGAAGTGGATTAGAAACTGGAGGGAATAATTCTCGACGAGACAGTGGAGTCTTAGAGAGGATAAAAGATAAGAAAGAAAAGTAACACCGAGACAGACAGCGAGCGCGGCAGAGGGGATTACCCCATTGGTGGTCTTTCTCCTCTTCTTCTTAGATGGTACCATCGACTTGCTGGGCACCGTCCAGCTCCAGAACACTTTGTAGTGATGTATGGGAATGTCAGGCTCCTCTGGGAGGGTCCAGTTGAGACGGACTGTCACTAGGCCTTCGTCACCCAACGTCACATTGGTGACGCGCAGATTCGTTGGGCTGGGAGGGGCAGATGGATCTGGAGAACACAGCAACAAGTCAGAACAATGTTAATGGAAACAGGTTTCAAGACATCTGTGAACAGTTTAGGAGCAAGACAAAGGAGGCCTTTGATTCATCTAAGTGACAAATTGTGTGTCAAGGGAGGATTTTTGTAAAGACAGTTTCAGGTAGAAAGTGTCACGGACCAGATCACCGTTCACCACTGAAGTCTGCATCACAGCCAAGGGGGTGGGGGGGGGGGCATCTAGTGTGACTCGGTGTAAAGTAATTAGCCCTCCACTGACAATCTGCTTTGCGGTGTTATGACAGGTGTCATGTCACGTCTATGACAGCGTTCAGCACCACTGAGAGAACAGGTCGGGGGTTAACAAACACATGCTGCTCACTTTGGCTCCACACCCGGCATTCCTATACTCTAATGTGCACGTTGTCCAGGATAGAGCTGCTTCAGAACCCGTCCATATGTTCTGCCGATGTTAACCCGATGCAGGAGCCACACGCCAGACCAAAGGGGAATGGTCCTTCAATGAGAAATTGATTCATGCCACAACCCACTTGGCTCCCCTCTCCCCGGCCCTCTCTCACCTGAAAATAATTTGATTCAGTCCAAAAACACAAGCGGTCACATCAGGTCTTTTAAACCCGGTTGATGTCAGCTGCGCAAGACAAATAAGCAGTCAGTTCGTACAAATTGCTCTAACAAAGTATGGTTGTGCAAAATTGCATTCAGATGATACGGTTGGACTAAATAAATAACAATTGCATGACAGAACGGATGGCGGTTCATCAAATCGCAGACAACTCTCATCAATCTATCAGCGTTCTGGCACTGATTGGCCTGATTGGAGATCAGTTTCCATCCCTGCAGCACAGTCCTTCTCCCACCTGGTTTCTGCCTCCGTCTGACGGCCGTCCATAAAGCTCCGGGGAACAAAAGTACGATGAAGAACTGACAGCCCAGGTCAACACACCATTTACTCACTAATACTTTATGTATGCGGTACTGGCACATGGTGAGTCATAGTGAGCCATTTTTTTGTACGTATATATTTCATCTTATACACATATATAGATAAGTGAACTCGAGGCTGCTCGAGGGATAACTTGGGGGCGTTTAGTCTTGCTTCTACTTGGTAAAGCAAACTATGAATCAGATGCAGTCTAGACAAAATGTTCTATTCACTTATCCACAAAGGCACAAAACAAGGGCCTGTAACTTTAACAAATACCATCTGCAGCGCAAAATACGCAGCAAAACTAAGTCGAGCGGTAGCAAAACATGCTGGTTAAGATGTAAAAGGTTACACCTCTTTATTTGGAAATGAGACAACATATATTCTTTTAAAACCTGCTAAATCCTGACCAGATCAAACTTATGACATTTCTTATGTCTGTAATGAGGTGGAAATCTCTCCTTAAAGGATAAAAAAAACATTTAAAACACATGCTGTCCTATCATATTACTAAAAAAAGTCTACTTGGCATGAACAAGACTCACTAGGTACATTTGTGTAAACTGTTGAAAGGATACACATTTTAAAATTTACATTAAGAAGGTAGATGAGAATGTGGGTTTTATCACTCAAATTCTGTTTTAAATAAACACACCTAAGCAGTGTGGACACCATAAGTCAAATTTGGTTAATGTACTTTTGGCACTGATGGGCTTATTTCAGTCTTAATCAGTATGTTCCTGCTTAATGGAGACATAGAACCGAATGGCTTTATAAACGACAAGGCCTCATTTATCATTGAAAGTGTCTTTTAATCTTCCAAAGAAAGGCTGAGTGATTATATAACATCATTTTTAAAAGGAGAAAAGGGAAAAAAAAACATGTTTTATGTTTCAAGGCTTGACTTATTTGATATAAGCATGCTTTGTATGACTGCATAAGCTGTCAAATCTGGTATTGGAAACATCTTCCCAGAGCTTCTACTTGTTTCATGCTCCTAACCATAACCAATGAAGGGCAGTGGGTGTCAAATAGGAGCTGACCACACACACACAAACACACACACACACACACACACCCATGCATATGACCATAACGACACAGACCTCTGGAGGAGCGGAAGTGTTTGCTGGGTGCAGTGAAGCCGCGGGTCCCGTGGACATTGACTGCTGCAACCCTGAACTGGTACCATCTGCTGGCTCTGATGTCAGCCAGTTGGATGCGCTCCTCTGCAGTCTGAGGGACAGATGGGGTTGGGAAGGGGGGGAGAACAAACCACAGGGGTCAGGGTTTACGTAGGGTCACAGGCCCAATGTGAGTGTGCAGCCACATCAGTCATCTGTGTGTTTCTCTTTGCCAAACTTTCAAAGACTCTGAGTGTGAGGAATGTGCAGCGGTGTGCAGCAGTTTCACAGCTGTAGGATGACGCACGCAGGGTCAAGTGAAGTCGTAAATTCAGAATGAAACATGTTTGATTAAAACAATACTCTCAAAATCTAAATATATAAACTTTACGTGTGATCTCACTGACATCCTGCACTATTTTTATTTTATTTTATTTTATTTACCTGAGCCACTGTTTGCCATTCTGTAGCATCATCCTCACTTGGGTGGATGCCGTAGTTCCAGCGCCGCTGCACCACGTAGAGGACGGGCTCCACGGAGATGTTGAACTTGGACGACCAGCGGATCTCCAGCTGACCCGAAGGCTGCTCCAAGAACACCAGATCCTTCCTCGGCTTCAGGGGGACTCCTAAAAGTACAGGATGAGTTAAAATCCCCTCTGGGTGGAACAGCGGAGCAGAAGCTCGACATGAGAGTTGCTCTTTTTCCTCTCTCGGGTGAATGAAATCTGGAAAGAAATGACATCTGAGTTGGAGAGATACAGATCTGAAAATGAGACATGACCTCACTGCAATAGATTTAATACACGCGGTGGGTTAACAGCATCATCTTTCTGCTGTGGCAGGTTGTGATATTTCCTGGCTGCTGTTTTAATGTTTTAGTAGCTGTGAATCTCAGTGATGATACACATAGTTTGCATTTAGGTATGCGAGATGGAGCGCAGAACATTTTTCTCTCTCTGTCTCTTACAGGTACAACACACACCAGCATAAACCTACGAGAAGGTAATTTGCATCACTGAACTTCACTTTCAGCCTCTCAGACAAAGTCGACGTGGCCATGTACAATAAATATAAAGATTTGAGATTTATTAAGCGCAGGACCGGGCCACACACTCAGCCAAGCCAGGCTAACTCTCTCATGTAGATTTATTACCGAGGAGATATAGAGAGTTGTTGACAGAGCATTGGGCAGAGTGATAATGAGATGGAGATTGGAAAAACAAGGCTGAAAGTACAGGAGAAGGCTGAACACATGACACTGTTCCTAATAAATCAGCCAGCTCTTCAGACCATTATGTTGGACCTCCGTCAAAGCTGCTTTGCGTTTTATGAACAGCATCGCCGCACACTCAAGGCTCCGCCGCCGCATGTTGGTAAACAACATAATCAAGGCTGTGTTTCCATGCAGACCATTTCATCTGTTTATAACTCCATTTAGTCTTCATACAAAGCATGTAAACATGGTTGATCCGTGCAGAAATTGCAGCCTAGCATATCGCCTACCACCTTTTATGACAGACTATTAAACTTCGATCATCGTATGTTGACCAATTTTGAAGCTATCCTCGTTTTGGTCAAATCTTGGAAACAATATTAAACTCAATCGCACACAATATTGTGAGACATTGTGTGATCTGTTTGCGTTTAGAGTACAGTATGTGTTGGGGATGACTCTCAGCCACGACCACTTCAGATTTTAGCTCCATATCTGTAAAAATGTTGCAGCCATGTTTTTGTTTTCTAAGACTGATTAGATGACAGCCATCTAAAATTAGGTTGACGCCAAAAGTCAATCAGTTGTAGATGTACATCTGTTGATTACACTCATAACAATGTTATCTGTCCACTGGTTCATGAGATGTTTTGCTAACACAACAGACAAACAAACCCATGCAATTACACTATCGCCTGCCTAAATCTAAAAAGATGGAGGAGACTCTTTACTTTGTTTTGTCCCGCTGATAAGAGCTCTCTGCAAACTAACAGCTGGGGGTCATTGTGCTGCGGTTTCACAGCTGCACTGAAGTGTGTCAGTTTGTGAGTGTCTCTGCAAGCGCGAGCAGACGTGTCACATTTCCTGCGCAGCGATCAACAACCAAGGTAACCGCAGCATTCCTCGTCTCCCCCATCTGCCTTCGCTCACCCTCCCACAAGCACACACGCGGGCCGACCCTCTCTTCCACTACATGTGGGAGGGACGACCCTTCCGCTCAGGTTGCTCTCTCTCCAAACACAACTTCTGAGTCAGGTTCAGTCCAAACATCACACGGCTCTATCAAGGGGGCCCACACGCGCACTCCCAACCCGTGATGTAACTGCCGCTGAGGTGCGATCGAGACTGTGTCGTTTTGTTCGTGTCTCTGTCGTGCCAACAATTAGACTCCGAGATGATAATTCTTAATACTCAGGCACACCGCGTCATAACGACTGCTTTAATTACAGAAGTTCAGAAAAACCCTGCGATGCTTTCTAATGAAGTCAGATACGGATGTGATTGATTGACGGGCTTGCAGCGACAGTGTGAACATGACTCACTAGATTTTAACTACATCTGACGAGCACGTTCGCCAGAAAGCGTGCAAAAGCAGTCAGCTTGTGTTATATGTAGTGCTGCTTCTTCAAAAGAGTGAAGAAAATGCCAAAACTAAAAGACACTATATGGAAATTTAAGAGTCTTAAGACCCTAATAAAGCTACTATTTTATCTAAGGCACATTTCCTTAAATGAGACTTTGAGCACTGAAAGAAGATAACGTTTTATCGCACATCAAAAGCTCAGCGGGGGTCTGGTGTCTCAGGGAAATTGAAGAGTGAAGTTTTTCTGTCAGGGGGCATGAGCTGGGGACCCCAACCTGAACGCACACATCTGAGAGTGATCTCAGCGGGGGGAAACGCTCCATTTCTTCCCCGCTTGTGTTTGCTAATAGCTTCCAGCGCCGTGGCTCATCACAGCGAAGACTCGCACGAGCCCACGAAGAACCAATTACGCTCTTCAAACCATGAGCGCCTAATTAGACCTTTAACACCGAGGTCCGGGACGGGAATTCCTTTTTTTTTTTGACTTGCACCAAAACGCTCAGCATACGCGTGGCGCTGACGGCGGCCTGTCGCGGAGCTCTGTGTTTGGACTAAACCTGCGGGGATGGCGCTCGAAGCCGAAGATCTCGCTGTGCGGCGAGTGGTTTTCATTGTCGGGGTCACCGTGCCGAGACTGCCGACGTTATAAAACGGCTTTCATCTTTTTCTTAGATTCACGCCACACACACACACCTTTCGAGCCTGACATCCACCATCTAGTCCCCTGAGATGTTTCCTAATCAAATGAAAACACTAGAACCCCTCCATAAGAAACATATCACATGTTCTTGCTGCACGCTGCTAAATGGAGTTCACAGTAAAACATGCTTAGTGTGATTCAAAGCATACGCCCCTGCAGTCTATCACTGCAGCAGTTCAAAGCTTGATTTAAACTCATCTTCTGCTGCTCCATCTCCTAAACTCTGTTATGGCCTTAGGCTGCCGGCAATTGTGAGCTGCTGACAGCGTGTATAATGTTGCTACCATCTCCAGGTTCACGGGGGCTCTCGGTTCTCTCGCAGTAACGACTCAGCACCCTCAGAAAATCAAGTCGCCCCTGGGCAGCGCCATTAAACTCTCCTACCCGAGCCGAGATTCGCGAGTCTGGGAAACTCTCGAGCTTGTCCCGCGATTTCAATGCCGGAGCTTTATTCCAATTCGGAGCAGCGTGAAGGATGCGTGGGTGAAGCACAATGCAAAGAGATGGAAGTAAAGATTTAGGATTCCGAGCAGGCTGTCAGAAATAGAGGTGAGATCATTTGTTCGCTTCACTGAGATTTCAAACCGATGTTTAGCAGCGACAGATGCAAACTGGAGCAATTAATCACATTAAAAACCCGGCGGACCGTGGCCTGATCTGATACTATACCATTAAGTGAGGAAAAAAGGGAGGGGGGGGAGGAAGGAGTCTCCCTTATTTAGCTGATGAACCATGTTACTGTAATCTGTTCCCTCTTGGAAATAACACAAAGCCATAATTAAATAGAGGGATGAGTTAAGTGGAAGACAGTATTAGAGCACACAGTTAAATGCTTAGAGACTTAGCAATTTATATTTGTTACTTTCCTAATGTTTATATCCTCTCCTGTCTAACGCACAGAAAATAACTGACAGAATGACAGTTGATTTTTCTCATTTTCCACCGAGCCTTTCATTGCATTATTAATCCTTTCCTTTTCATTTACCCGCAGGTGAAACATTAAAAAGTAATGCCGCTGCAATCAATCATTTTCCAAACTGACAAACTGAATTTGCCATCGTAGCTAAAATAACTACAACAAACATGCTTGAACTTATCAGGGTAACACGGCTGGTTTTATGTAAACATAGCTCCAATGAGCAGCTTGAATACACTGAGAGAAAACCCCCGGTTATAAGACAACTACAGTAGGAACAGCTGGATGTTAAAGATGTTGAATGTTAGTCTAAGTTATGTATTTTTAATGTAAAGATGAGGCAAACCGATGGTGTATTTAGCAGGTGCTGAAGCTACTTTGTGTGTTTTAATTTAATTTTTCTTTCTTCTGTGTTTAAACAGCTTCAGGTGCATGTTTGGGAATGAGGGTCCTTCTCTTTGAAATCATCTTCTTATTTTTAATTAGTTGATTTAGTCTGAAGCCACTTTCAAGGTTTCCAAAATCACTCCTAACTTTGGTTTTGTTATGTTTGTTTTGACTAATGATTTCATGTAACATCTTGTAGCACAGATGGATTTAACTAATATTTATTACCTACATATATTACTATTTACCATTTCATTCCAGTATATAAAAAGATATGATGATATATCAGAGGGTAAAGTTTCTAACTGGCATATTTTGTTTGATTGCGGCAGGATTTACACACTCCAGGTAATCTTTAATTAGGTATGTAATTTGCTGATTCTGATTTTATCTCATTGATGGCTGTCACTTTGTGTACTGTTTACTGTTTTAAATTCTGTCTGAGTAGAAAAGCATTCAAGTAAAAAAAACAGGGAGGGGATGGAGTTCATATGCCGAGCAGTTGCAAATGACTGCAAAGTATAAGTCATTAACAACAGCGCTGACAGCTATTATTCATCAAAAATGCATTTACAAACCAAAGCGCTGGCATTTTTTCTTGGTAATTGGATAAGTCCTAAATATTGCACTTGTAGAAGGAGAAGGGACAGCCACAGGCAACAAACAGCCTGTGAAACCCCAGCTCCTTGAAAAAATAAGGCTAAAAAAAGCTAACAGCCTTTTTAATGTGCCCCACTGTGGTTGGAAAAGTACTTGTGCCATGAGCATGATGAAATCAGTTCAAGTAATATGATTTTGTGTGGCTGCGCTGTAAACTGATACAACACTTGTTCCTTTGTTGTGCGTTCGAACAAAGCAGCTGCTCAGTGTTTGCCATCACATTCATTTATCCGTCAGTGACCGCGGGCGCTGCCAAATCAGCCACAACTGAATCCTGACAGATTTTAACTTGCACAGCAATTTATTGCTGCAGGATAATGTCAAACAATGTGGTGAACATTTGTTTACCTTCTTCGTTTCTTTTCTTTTTTTTTTTTTTTTAAATTTCTTACCTTTGTAGAGATTCTTGGGCACCTGGCAGGTGTGGCCGCAGCCGTTGCTGCAGCACTTTTTGACTCCTGAACACTCCCCGTCCTCCTCGCAGCTCTCCACGCAGGCCGCAGCAAAGCCGCTGGCCTTCTCAGGAGCGGGGCAGTCGCCTTGCTTCACTCCCTCCACCGACTTCAAGAACTCGCAGCTTGTCAGACACTCATAGTGCTTCTTGGGAAATAGGGGCTACATTAGAAGAACAAAAAAGAGGGGGGGGGGCAGGGGGGAGAGGGAAAATATATGTCAGATTACTTTTTAAAGACTTGCTACAAACAGGCAGCTCTTTGAGTCAACAGTGTCTGTCCTGTTTAGATTTCAGCTTATGACTCACTGAATTGGTGAGTGCATTAAATGGCTCTTATTCAGCCTCACAGAGGGTGTCGTTACCCTGCAGAGAGAGTTACTTCACACCCCTTTCAAACTTTCGCCTCAGTGAATTCCCCCCTTACCTCAGTTTGAAAAGCTTAAAACACCCAAATCTGAGGTAAGCCCGGTATTTTTGGTCGTAACGTACCTCACATAAATCTTGGCACTGGTTTTCCTTCAGGTCCCAGGATTCCTTGCAGGGCTCCAGACACTGTGAAGAGGAGAAGGGTGTCAGTTCTTCAAAGAAGCCAGCCACATCAAAGACCCGCCGCTGCCGTGGGGATGATGCCTTCGGTGCTCGTGGCCTGGCTGCCTACTGACACCTCACTCAGGCACTTCCTCTGCCACATTTGCACCAGTCACACCCCGTTTTGTTGCAGATGCCGGGGATACCTTTAAAGGACTTTGACAGCCTATTACAAAAGCCAACGACGGGCAAAGAGGTTGTCTGTTATAAGCAGCACTGGAAATCTACTTATGTTTGGGTTTATTTCGTGTGAGTCCTGACAGATCCTCTCTTTGATCGCTAACACCAGTAGCCCCACATACTGTCTGCACCTCATTCTCATCCTGCCACCTCTCCTGCTCATGTCTAGACTTGATAAAGTCTGGTACTGGCACTTAAAGGAATAGTTCTGGGTTTTCTTTTTCTCCCCTTAAGTGGGGCTGCCTGGGGTAGTTATGAGCATTCGGTGTTTTATCTGGGGTAGACAGCAGCCAGAGTGATGTCAGTCTGGAGAATAGAGGAGAAATGCTAATGAGAAAGTAAAGCTTGGAGCAAGGGCCCATTAAAAAGTGGATTTACACCACCTAGGACAAGTCAAACTAAAAAAAATTAGTTTGAGCAAACTACACATTTAGAATTTACACTACTTTTGCATGTGGCAGTTGTAGCATGACGGTTAGTCAAGTTGTTAGCTTGCGAACCGAGCTAAGTGCTACTCGGAGCAAGGCCCATTATAGGGTGAAGTTTCTGCCATCTAAAACAACTCATACTCTAAACTTTCCTATTAGTTTGAGCAAATGACATGTTAAGTTTTACACCTCACTTTTTCATATGCTTGTTTTGTTAGCAGAAACGTTGGCCTCGACTCCCTTGTGAATCACCCTAACGGCTACTCAGAGCAGGGCAGAGGCAAGAAAAGATTTCCAACTCAAATCTTTCCAAGCAGATCAAATGAACGCCATATTAGATACTTTTACACCCCATGACTTTTGCACATAACTGCCAGAATTTGTTTCATTTCTCTCCCAAACACAATATATCCTCTTTTTTTGCCCCAGAAAAAAGCCCAACGTCTTTGCTTTTGTAATCACTCAGAAACAGTTGTTTGGGGATTACACCAATGGATTTGCAGCAGCGAAAATACAATTAGAAGCATCTGTGTACACAATTAAGCATAGCAACGTAGACTTTATTTGGGAAATTGTGACAATATAAACATCTGTCTTGTGCAAAAGGGATGAGGTGTTAAAAACATTCTATTATTACATTCTGTTATGCTCATTTCAACTTCAAGGACAATTTGGAATTTGACTAACTTCAGATGGCAGAAACTCCTCCTGCATTGGCCTGACTCTGAGTAGCCGTTCGCCATGGGTCAAGTCTGACCTCTGTCTAAGGCAGGTAAGATACTGACAGGTCACAGCCACTTCATACAGCCACATAATAAATAAATTAAATGCACATAAAAATATAACATCAATCTCTTTAACTTTGCTTTATCGGGAGCGAAGCAAGTTTGTTTTTAAAAAGTTGGTTTGCTGCTCACGGGATTCCCTTTCTTTTAAAACCACATGGAATACATTTTTCTAAATGTTCAAAAGAGGGACAAGGAAAAAAAAACAAAAAGATAAATTCATTTTGACTGCTGCTTAAACTCATTTTGTTCGACATAATGGGATGATACGATTTGAAAACGAAGTTTACCAATTTGGTCAAACTGTTCTCGGTTCAAAACACAACAACTGACGCCGAATTCAATTTGATAAAGCTCAACACAAACGGGCCAGCACATCCAGCGGAATCGGGCAGATTCTGCTGTCGTTAGGGTTCAGACTGAGAGAAGCAAGGCTCTTAAATCCTCCTGCAGCTGGCTGCCGGGGAGCTGGTGTGAAAGAGAAGAGCAAGCTCAGTCAAACCGCTGCCAGGCTGCATCTGTACGGCGCTGGGAGCTGCCCAAACCGCACCACACAACAACCTGCCAAAGCCCCTCATTCAACCCCATTTAATTTAGACTCTTTCATCAACTACAGCGCAAAAGGTAGATTGAATAATGAATTTTCAAGGCGCTCTCCTTTATTCCTCATAGGGTGTCCGACATGTTTGTATTTAAGAGGAGATTTTAATGAACATGGATTTTTGGTTAGAAAGAGCCTCTTAATAACAGCTCAGGATAACGTAGAGTTATGTAAGGTACAGTGCTGAAGAGTGATTAAATGAGGCCATTTACTGTACAGTAGAGACTACATTAAACACCAAAGCTGATGTAAGAAATTTCACATCTCAGTCGGAGGGGGGGCAGAGTTGTATTTATTACTCTTTAATTTGCCCATTAGCTTGCTCTGTCATTATAATACCATTGCCAGTGAAAAGTTTATTTGCTTTTTATGGCGTGTGGTGGATGGGAGCATGATGAAACATAAACCTTGCTTCTGAAGGACACACAGCAATCAGGAGCACGGACAAGCCTGCCAGCACTCAATTACACCCAGCCCCTCAGCCGACTCTTTGCTTCGCCCAGCGCCGTTCGCGACAGCCGATAAACTGTGTGTCGAGTCTTTTAACTGCTGGCTCCAANGGGGGGGGGATTTTTCTTAATTATTTCACATCAATATAGATCTTACTCTGGGAAAAACTACGGTGTCAAGAGAAAAACCCTGACACCTCGGTGAAAAAAGAGAGCTCCAGGAGCAGCCAGTGTGGTTTCAGCAGAGCCGATCAGGTGAAAACACTTCAACACTTTGGGGATTTAGGATGATATTCGAGCTCAACTGCCCTGTCAAAGTTAGGCTTCGGTCCGTGCAGTTTGAAAATCATCTGTTATGAATAGCGTGGTAACTTTATATCATTATTCTGTTCTCATTTGAGAGTTTTGGGAGCGCAGTTTGTGGCGAAGCAGCATCCCTGCGTCGTACAAGCCCCAAGCTGAAACAACCAAGTGTTGAGGCAGCAACTGCGTGCTGAACCGATGCCTAAAGGACATTCCGCGAGCAGACGCACATGGTAAAGCCCCCAAATCCCCTCTACAAATCACTGAAAATACACTTATAAGCCCGGGGATCAAGCTCATTTTGCACATTGAAAGATCTTGTGAGCAGAGACTGAGTGCATTCCTCTGGCATTTTCTCGAGCACGAATTCTTCTTCGGTTCACAACAATCTCAACTATACAAGTGAAAAATAGAATCAGCGTTATCTCGAGATGCTCAAGCTCCAGCGCCAGCGCCAAGCTGCATGAATTAACACAGCACATTGCGTACTAATGATATTGCAACACAAATCAGAATGCTGGCTGTGTTTTGTCTCACCCACATAGTCCAAGTCTTTTTTTATTCTTTTTTTTTTCTATAAATCACCAAGAGAAAGTTTGCAACAAACACAACCAACTCAATTCTAGCAGGAACCTTCAAAGTTTAAGTGGATATATCGTAAACGACACTTTTAATAAAAGATAAGCAACTGCGTTGGGACAGAGAGCTCCCTGCAGGTGTGCTGGAAACTGACAATCTGTCAGCGTTGCTCCCCAGCCACACCCACAACCTGACATTTAAGGAGGGAAGAGGTGGTACGACGACAGATGTCTTGCCAAAGCAAATAGGACGGTTGGATATAATTACAAAGGTGCTATCATCAATCAAGAGCTTGATTCCTATTTACACAGTTTGGTGCTCATTCTGAACCGTGCTGCTGGTGCAGTCAGAAAAAAATGCCTAATCTTCTGCAGAGACAAACAAGACTTCTACTTTTACATGTCTGGGTTTTAATTCTACACTTAAATTTTAATCATAACAAATCAAAATGTACATAAAATGTCTTTATTAAAAAAAAAGGCATAGTAACACTAATATAATAGAATCTTCATATATTTACGAATCCTGCTGTGCCAATAGCTGGTGTTTGACTTCTGGTGTATGATTTGGGAAAATCCATCGCTGAATCCGAGTGGAGGACATAACTGAGCCGGACACGGTGTACGTATGTGCTTGGTGGGGGTGCCAGCGTTGGGTCTCCCCCAAGCAAATTTCAACTGCTGGCAACACAGCTACCATCTGTTTAAGTCACAAAAGGAATGCATGTATTTATGCCATGGGATGTTAACATATTTCAGGACAAATTCCCCTGCCCAAAAGACATAAATGGCCATATAGTATCTATAAGAGCCTTGGTTGTTTCTTTGCATTTGAGCGTCTGATTTTCTCTTTGTCCTCTTATCGTCCTGCCCGATGGTGACACATTCTGCATGGTTAAGTAGGAACATCCACAGCGGTCTTTCACTCCCCATTTCACGCTGTAATAAAATGCAGCAGTTGTTACTCTGGGGGGAGCCTGAAAGGCATTCTGTGGGGTCGATGAGAGAGTCAGGCTGAATGGCAGCCAACGCCACAACGCATCTTCACTTTTTCTTTTTTTTTTTTTTTTAATGCTGGAGACGAGTTGGGAGAAATGGGTTGGGGGGTGGGGGGGCTATGCAAAGGTGGGTGGAGTGGGAAGTAGAAAGACAAGGGGAAGGGGAAGTGGGGGTGCTGCGCATAGAGCTGCCATTCTCTATCACAGCATCTCCACCCGTCATAAAAATACTTGGTGCCCCAAGTGTGTGACTGAAATAACAGCGAGTATGGAAAAAGTCCTCGTATAAAATGTCACACAAGAGTTACATTTTAGTTTATGGGGCATGAACTGCTACCAGTCGGGGCTACCCCAAGGTTTAACAAAACACAGTGTGTACAAAACAATATAGGAGCCATTATTCAAACTGGAGACATTTTTCTATTTTTGTCTATTTGGACATTCACATGGGATACATATATTTTGTTGTTTTCCGAATAGAATTTAGCAGACAACAAATTCATGTGGGAACCTGTGCCTTCCCTCTGCACAACCCGCTAAAGTATAAACCCCGGCATGTTTCCTCAACATTCTCCCAAAGGCTTAGAGTTAAGCGTATCGATCCCATGCGCCGATGGTCAGTGTCGAGCTCCGCTGGTGCCAAAGATTGTTTACAAGGTGCCTTTGCCATCCCACAGCTTCCTGCCCCTCTGAGAGACCCAGATATGGCGGAATCGCTGTTGTTGATCACACACATTGTAAATCTCGCCTCCCAGTCTCATCGAGTTATGGCTCCTTTTTGCTACCCCGGTGCTTTTCACACATTCAGCAACCAGACTCAATTACAGCAGCAGCTCTCCGCTCGTATCTATCGACCTGTCCGAGAGCTCTGTCTCGTGTGGCGAAACGAGCACTTGACTCGATGTGTTCACTTCTCACTCTATTTCATTTTTATTTGGGCGTCCTGTCCCCACAACATCCCTAGTTTCGTCTTGTATCTTCTCTGCTCTTTTAGCCTTAATTGCTTTTCATTCCCTTTATCTCTAAACCCAAGTCCACTCAAACGCAGACACACTCTAAAACTCGTCTTTTCTCTTTGTGCTGGTCATCCCCCTGCATGGATGCACTACATATTAATGTTTGATGGTGACCTTTGTCATCAGGGGGAGTTGGCAATATATTGACAAGAGTTCCCAAGGAGAACAGGCCTTGATCGATGTTCTCTTTTTAGTTATGCAGTTACATATGTTTGCTTCCCTCCTCTCAAGGACTTCTGGCATCCTTGATAGTGAAATACATATGCAGCACAAGCTGAAATTGGCTGGTCCTTAATGTTTAGTGACTGTTTTGGTACAGCAGTGACTTAAACTGAGTCAAAATCCACCAGAGTGCAGCTCTACCTCCCTTTGCTTGGGCTTCAGTCTGTAAGTAGCGTACGCCTCAACTCAGTACAAAAATATCTCTGTTTTTACATATGGGAGCGCTTCTTCAATATCCAGCAATAGAGCAATAATAATGTTTAATCCCATCATATCTTTCCAGAAACCGAGATGTTGTTATTTTAGACATCTATGAAACCCCCGCGCACAGTCTCCAAGGAAACATTTTTGCTTGTTATGCGATTTATATGGAGGTTTTAACCCAGGATTAACAACCTCAAAAAGCCCAATTTGACCCAGCACATAGCTGCTGTGTCTTTGACTTCACTTAGATTATAGTTCTGTATTTAATACAATCAAACACAGACTGCGAGTATAGAAGTCTGAATATGTCATTTAGATTCAACTAGATGAGACTACTGTAGGTTTATCTACTAGTTTCCAGTTTATTCATGTACACCATGGATCTTCCTCACACACCAGTTAGTAATGGCGTTCTGAAGGCTCTGTACTTGGACTGACACTTTTCACTTTAAATACGCTTCCATCAGGTAATATAAGATAGAACAGCACACATTTCTATTGCTTTGCAGATAAGACTCACGATTTGTTTATTTGTCCACAAAACCAGATGAAACTAAGATTTCCTTACACTATAAGAACGCCTTTAAGTTAACCTTCTACTTACAAATTCTTGTATGACAGAGATTGTTTTCTTTAGACTAGGGGTGGCCAATCCTGGTCCTCGAGGGCCGCTATCCTGCATGTTTTACTTGTTTCCCTGCTCCAACACACCTGATTTGAATCTGATTTTAAAACATGCAGGATGGTGGCCCTCGAGGACCAGGATTGGCCACCCCTGCTTTAGACCCTAGCATTTTAAAAAGATAATTTTCAGTTATGTAGCTACTTTGGATGACATGTACTTTAACAGAGCCAGTTTTAAGCACCACTTTATTCTGTGTGCTGCAGGTGACCTTTAACTAACCCTTTTTTTTTCATTTTGCTATAGTTATAGACTAATGGGAGAGATCCAGTGATGCACTGATCACCTCTCCTAATCATTACTCTCCATGTATGTTTATGCTATTATTGCAGTATCATTTTTTTATATTTTTAATATTGGGTACTCCTGATCAGGATTTTTTATGTTTATGTGTGTCTTTTTTGGTCCAACCAATCCCCAGTCGAGGCCAACAGCAGCCCACCTCCTGAGTCTGGTTTTAAAAGTGTCGCTCGGTAAAAGATTTCCTCTCTACTGGCTCGTGTACGCTCAGGACGGAGCAAAACAGAAGCAATTTGTATGTGTCCAAGCTCAGACAGCACACATAAACATCTTTACAATCCAACTGTCCTCCTCTGAACGGGTGCATGCAGAAAGGGCAGCGAGAGTGATTTTAAGCATGCAGCAGCAGAGCAGCAGAAACGTCACGAACAGAGAGCGGGTCAGGGTCTGAGGGTAAACAACGCCATAGCCAACTGGTCCAGCTGTTCCACAGATTCTCGGTTCATGTTTATAGTTAAAGAGTCCCACTCCAGTTTAATCCATCAGAGCTGTCAGGGCATTCCTATTAATAATATACGGTAATCATTACAGAGAAAATAAAAATTTCAGTGTATTGATTCTGCTTTTGAACTGGAGTTGCTGAAGGGAACTTTTTATTAGCTCAAACAAACCTGGGTCTCCAGTTATGTTTTGTGTTTTTTTGTTTTTTTACCAATAAATTATTGATTTGGGCTTTTTTTTTCTGAAAACTTTTAATAGTTTTCATTCAGTTTGCCTAAAGTTCCTGTGAGCTAAGTTACAAACCCCAGCTGAAAAAGTCACATCCATTTTCAGCTTAAAACATTACAGTATTAGTTGTATTTACTTTGTTTCTGCCTGTACATCATTTGTTCTCAAAATAAAGCCACATGTTATAACCATTAAAGAAACGACCTTAACTTTCTTTATGTCTCTTTGCAGTAAGACAGTTTTTATAGTCTTTCTTAACAACTCCCAGCACAGAGAAGGTCATTTTCTAGAACAAGAAGAGTGATCAGGTGTGCACCTCTCCAGTGATTGGTCCAAACCTCATAAGAGCATGTTGAGTAGCTGCACACTTGACACACCGACACCTGGTAATGAGCTACGTTGTTTCCTAACAGTGCTTTTCCAGTCAGTGTGTCTTTTTTTTTGACCCAACTCCTACTCTCCCAAAAGAAAGAGATCAACTTGGGGCCTCCCGGTGTCTTTTCGCCATCGTAGCTTGTTTTAAAAGGCGTATAAAGTGGAAACTTTGGTCATAGGTGAGCTCAGCTTTACTTCCAGAAAATGTCCGCCCCTCTCCTTCACATAGAGCCACTGGACTTTCTAAAAGAAAAATCAAATAATTACTGACAAATTTGAAAGTGTTTTCGCTTAAAGAGGCCATTCCTTGTGTTAGCTTCACAACAAAGAAATAAAATGCACGAACGCTAAGAGATATGCCTTGTTGATCAATGTGTAACCAATAAAATACATTCAATTTGGATTCTATCTCAACCACTGACAAGCTGTTGTGTTACGTCAGGGTTTCTATCATCAGAACAAAGGTAAGCAGAAAGAAAAATACTCTTAGAAGTCCTCAGTTTCCCTCAGGAAGTCTTCAGAAGTGTTAAGTTTGATAACACCTGATGAGCACCTCTGCTCTTTACGCCGTTTCTGTTTTCTTCTCGCTCATTTTCATTCGTGGCACAGGACTCCTTCCAGGTTTGACCAAGCTGAGACACATTTCGTCAATGTGTTGGGCCGCGATCTGACTGAGTGTAAAATCATATGCTAGCGAGACGTTCTGATTGGTCTCCGATGTGCCGTTACGTTCCAAAGGACTGTAAAATAGAAAGTAAATCAGCAAAAAACGATAGACAGACTATTTCCTCAACCCAACGTGACCTTACAGCGTGTCGAGCCTGTGAGAGACGGCGTATTTAATTACCGGGCGGCAGTAAATCAGCATAGGTGTATGCTGAGCAGACAGTGGGTTAGATCAGGTAGATCGCAAAGATTAACAGCGTGCTCACTTCAGATGAGAGTTTGTAATTCTGCACGCAGCGAACTCAAATGAGTTTTTCCATCAGCAGGAGTGTGCTTATCTAAATACCACATTTGGTGAGATAAAGATGAATGATATTTAGTTAGCGTATCAAAGCTGATAGAATCAGTCTGGACGTTTTTAATATTCATAACAAGGTTAGTCTGATATTTCAGGGAAATAACAGATCACAGCTGCAGCTGATAAATCTTCTATTCTGCTATTATACGAGCCTCTGCAGGAAACCAACAAAGAGAATTGGGAACGGAGGGGTAATGTAGTAAGAAATGAAAAGCCTTAGCATTTCTTAAGGGAATGCATATCGCCCATCAACTTTCATTACCTCCACCAACGATGTTATGGTTTCCATAGATCTGGTTGGTTTGATGAAATGTTCAGGAAATGTTGGGGTTGTCACAAGACACAGGTGGTAATCCAGATCCAGCTGTTTTTTGATGACACCATGGCCTCGGGCGGAGGTTTGCACTCTCCAAGTCCTTCCATTTTTAAACCAAGATCATCCTATCTTGAAAAATGGTGGATTTTTAACGTTTTTGATCAAATCTTGAAAATAAGGCTATGAATGATCACAAGCACAATTGACTTGAACTATGTTGATTAAAAATGGTAATTAAATGTACAGTTTCCTTTAACTACATACAATAGTTCATGAGATATTTTGCTAACAGACAGGCAGGGTTGACTCCAACAGTTAATGTCAACGTTTAAAACAAAAATATTGCACAATCTGTTACACCTGGAGTATGAGGAGAGGGTGACTCTCAGCTACCACCACGCCAAGTTTTAGCTCAGTATCTTTAAAACTGGCCGAGTTACAAACATTTTTGTGTTTGATAAGGTTGATTAGCTATAGGGGCCATATTGAATCAGGTTGACTCCAAAACGTAATCAGTTGTAGATGTACGTCCAGTGATTACTTTCTGAAAGTTTCATTAATATCTGCCCAGTGATTCATGAAATATTTTGCTAACAGACAAACATGCACACCGTACCTTTTGTCAGTTTAAATATATATATATATATATATATATATATATATATATATATATATATATATATATATATATATATATATATATATATATATATATATATATATATATATATATATATATATATATATATATCAGTGGTCTGCAAATAATTTCCAACAGCATCTCAAGGTTAATTGCTAATTCCTGCTAATAAGTAGCATTTGATAAGTAAATGATCCAAACCTGCACATTTCCTATCATTTCCTCTAATCAGCAGGATTTATATGGAATAACAAATCTGTTTAGAAAAACTAGCCTCATTAATTTAGAATAATATTGGCACAGGCTGCTTCGAATTCCCCCTAAACAAATAATGACATACGTCTGAAACCTGCAGGTGTTTTACAGCTCCAGAACAAACACGCGCCGCGAGCTCCTCCGCTCTCGTGATCACGTCATCGTTCAAAGCAGCCAAATCTCTGAGTGTCCTCCGGTTTTGGAGGGGTGAGGAAAAAAAAAGAAGAAGAAGAAACTTAAGTGTTTCAAACCTTTTTTTGTGTCTCGTTTGCAAAATCGGCCTCCAAGACCCAGCAGGTGGTATCGCTGACATTCTCTGAGCATCCCTTTAATTATTAATTTAAATGCAGTTGAGGGTGCAGACAACAAAGAGCTGAAAAGGAATAGCTTGGCAGAAAGTGAGGAGAAGAAGAAGAAGAGGAGGAGGAGGAGGAGGAGTGGGGGTGCGGGTGCGGGGGGGCATTGCATGAATTATACATTTACCCCACAATCAGAGGTGCCTGCTTTATTTATGAGCAGAAAAAGGCCCACACAGCTCAGCCCGATCTGCGCTTTGTTTTCTGTGGGTCGCAATAGCAGTTCATTTAATACTTAAAGGCTCTGAAGTTTCACCCAGACACACACACACACACACAGGTACCCCCCCCCTCCCCCCTACACACACACACTCCTTCATAAGGGCTCATTCAGGTGCTTTTGCCATCATGTTGTCCTCTGCAGTGACGAAGAGACAAAATTACAGTGGCAGTGGGTGTAACAGGAGCCTCAGTTATCACCTACTTCTGGGCTCAGTTTACTTCCTGAGACAATCCGACTCAACAGGATGTATCCATCGCCCGGGGTCAGATCGGTGATAAAGAGGCCGACGGCCTTTCACCGCGACGTAGCATGGGAAAGCTGAACCCTCCCCACTGCCCCGTGAAAGGCACGCACAATGCTTACTGTATTTAACCCCCGAAAGGCAGGCGATGACGTAATTATCGTTTGTCTGTTAAAAAAATATCTCATGAACCACCAGATGGATTTTAATTAAACTCTCAAAAGGTAGAAGCTCGATGCACGTCTACAACTGATTAGCTTTTTAGTGCTGCGGCTAATGAGCCATAGCAAACACAAAAATGGCTTTAACTCTGTGTTTTTTGTAGATATTGAGCTTAAATTGAGCATGGTCGTAGCTGAGAGTGATCCCCGACTCGTGGTCTGAGCACCAACCGATCATGCAGGATCTTTGTTCAAAACTCCGGCGTGCAAGGCAGTGGGTGGCGCGCGTTTCTTCGAGGAATGCTAGTTTTAATTCTAATTCGTGTTTCAATGACAGATGAATGGAAGCCGAGCAGAAAATGGGACCATGTGATGGAATGCCTCTTCAACAGAGCCGTGTCAATTTAAAACTGCCACTCGCGTTGGTTTACAGACACAGTGAAGAACTCGTGCTTTCCTCGCAGGGAATGAAAAATGCTTTTGGTAAACAAGATGATGGTTTGTCTCTATAGTGACCACTCAAGCCGTCTAAATCCTCCTTCCTCCCTCCGATCTCAATCTGAAATCAAATAAGACCAGACTTGGAGATCCTGCCCCAATGTAGGCCAACAACCCGAGGAAGACAGCGTTCATCTGAGGGGGGGGGGGCCTCCTAATTCCAGTCACATTCCAACATCATCTTGTCTTTTAGGAGTTTCAAAAACACTAATCCTCCTCGCATTCTCCAGCTTTCAGTTTGAATTATCGCCGAATGGTGTCACTTTCAGATTGGGAAATGGTGCGCAGCCCTGAAACAGACGTGCAAACCAGTTTTCCGTTCTCGACTGGGTTCTCTTTTGTCTGCGTTGAATTGGTAGGACAAAGAGGGCAAACCTGAGCATGTCGAGAAGGATGACTCGCGTAGGTGGAGAAAGCAAACAGGAGCGCCAACGGAAAAAAAAGAAAAAGAAAAACAAGAGAAGAAAAGCTGTTTTCTTTATCTCTAACACGTGTTCAATCTGGATATCTGAAGGCATAAAAATCACTCGGCTGAAGTACTCGTCTCCAAGTCTGAGGCCAACATAGCTGTTGATCAGTCCGACGTTGACATAAATTCTGGTTTGCAGTCGTCCTGAAACTGTCACACGCAATCTTAGCGATTTATCAGCGGGACGCAGCGGCTCTGAGTGGAGCTGGAGGAGCGATAAGCCCCCCCACAACCTTCCAAGTACATCAGCTGTAAGATTCTTACATTCTAATCTTCCTTTCACCAATGTGACTCTTGACTCTATCGCTTCAGTGTGGGGACAAAATATTAAACTCACTCAAGGCTGAATTCTTGTTTTTTTTTTTTTGCTCCAGCACCTCTCAACATGAGAAGTTCAGGGTAAGAAAAAAAAATTACAAAAAAAAAAACAAACTCATTTGTGTTTTCAGCCAATAGATCCGCTGATTGAAAATAAACATTAGGATGACAGCAGATTGTGTCAGCGCGACTTGGTCATTATTCCGAAAAGAGGATTTCACAGCAGCTTTGATTACATTAATCCTTCAGGAAAATGAAATCCAGCCTGACAGGGAGAACATGGGAAATCTGGCGATCTGTGAAAGTTGGATTATCTGAAAAATAAATGACCACCATTTCAAAGCCATCCTATGCTCCGCAGGCTCAGGAAAAGCACGGGGGTGGTATGAGTGTATCTTTCTGTGCGCTCGTCATTCTGATATTGAACAGGCAGCGTTGCAAAGAGCAGCTTTAGATTGTAAGATTTCACCACTGAAGTGGTCTAAACTCCAGTTCCGTGAGCCTCTTCGCCTCCTCTCCTGTGGCTATGTCTTTTTTTTTTCTTTTTTTTTTTTTTTTG
>NC_051435.1:13614557-13628290 GCF_001649575.2 Kryptolebias marmoratus | reverse complement strand
CCCCCCCCCCCCTGTTAACCAATGAAACTTAACAACCATGTCCAGATCAGGCCTTTCCTGCTGGGAGTGACCAGCCGGGCTTCCCACTCCTCTGCCACCCACACACACACACTGACACACACTGACACACTGCCTCAAAGTAGATGATAATAAAAAATAACAAGAGAAGCTACAGAGCCGCACTCTCCACACAACCACCGCCAGCACCTCGAATGATCCTCACCATACGAGCTGGAACCGGTTCTAAAACTGTTGCGCGCAGGACATCCATCCAGTCGACGCGAACCCAGCTCGCTCTGAGGTGTTGGTGCTGGTAATGTGACTAACACACCGAGGCGATGTGAATGTCTGGCCTCAACATGACCAAAAGGTGCTTTGAAGACTGTCCAAACACCCAACAAAACCAGCCATGCCCAGCTGTAAAACCACCAACCAGCACCCACTTTTTTAACCTTTTTGGGGTTTTTTTTTCAGTGCACCTCAAATAAGCAGGAGCTGGTTTCTGGTTACAAAGTAAACCACTATGTTTTCCCCTCATGGCGTCCATGCACTTTGCATTATTTTTACATTTGTACAGAGACGGTGTGGGGTCGTACGCAGCTCAGGGTAGCGCTCTTCAACCTGTCACTGCGAGCTGTCAGTCAGCTGTATGTACGATGACCGAAAGAAGGAAATTCCCCACAATCCTTCCCCTCATTAAAAAAAAGACAACACTGCCTCTTTAAGAATGCTTCCGGCAGCAGTAAACACAGACATTTATGGCTAGCAGAACAGCAACACGTACTTATAACCTTTGAAGCTAATGTTGTTTTAAATCAAACATTTACAGCAAGCTACAAAACTTACCATGTCTGCTGGTGAAATAGCCTACCTGGCTAATTACTGGATAACATTAACTTGTTGGGTTACATTTCTTTTGAAAAAGCACAATAAAAAAGAAGTAATACTCTGCACCATTAGCCCATTTACTTTAGAACTATAGCAACAATATATTTAGCTCGTTTTTGTTCTGTAATTTTGTTTAGATCTTCTGTTTAAATCCAAAATCACTAAAGGTATTATCTCACTGTCTGTGGGCAACTAGGTGGCAAACATCGTCTTAAAACGAACAAAATATTTACCTGCTTTGTTGTAATTTTCTCTCAATTTTGAGTTGTCAACTAGTCTCCAAAAGTCTCAACCTCAAAAAATATGACTTTAAATCTTTTAAAACAATCTGTTGGCCAGGGGCGTCAGTCCACTCAGATGGGATAGGCGTTCTTTTTTTTTCAGTCTACTTTATTTTTTGCCACCCTCTAACCTTCCACTAAAATTATACTACTTTACCAAATAGCTTTAATAATATCTGTATGATGTGTTTGGTTTTAATTTTGAAGCTTTACATTTTCTGGTAACTATATTACAAATAAATCTGTTTGTCTTCATGTTGTCGCTATGTCTGAAGCCATTTCAGTTGTTCCAAGGAGTTTAATGTTTAGATAATTCAACGGTAGACTGGTTTGATAATAAAGGCTGCTGAGATACATCTCTACAGACCAGTGGTTCCTAAACCTGGGGTCAGAAGCCCACTCATGTCTTCAGATGGTTTCCATAAATCAAATGGAGTTTAAGGATGATTGTCATAAAATATAAGAAACAGGAGTCATAAACTGAAAAAATGAAAACTTGAAGTTGTTCAGGCTGTTGGTGCTGCCACTGTATCCTTAGCAACGTACAAATAAACATTTATTTCCAATTCAAATGTATTTTACAAGCTATTTTCCACAGCGTAACTGTCAATACTTT
Organism: Kryptolebias marmoratus; assembly: GCF_001649575.2. Classification (NCBI taxonomy): domain Eukaryota; kingdom Metazoa; phylum Chordata; class Actinopteri; order Cyprinodontiformes; family Rivulidae; genus Kryptolebias; species Kryptolebias marmoratus. The sequence continues at coordinate 13,626,505 of NC_051435.1, read as the reverse complement.
CACTCTCCTCATGTGTATAAAAAAATTTAAATAAAACATTATAACTATAATTAACATTATAGCAATATGTGATCCTTTTCAGGCTTCTGCGGGAATGTTAGTTTTAAATAAAAGCAATTATATTGTGTGATACAAGTTTAAATTGGTTTAATTTTGTGACAGCATGGTATTTTTGATTATCATATACTTGTGACTAAAATCAAAGTTATACTAACAAACGTAGCAAACCCATCCCTGGAGCATTCACCCTTCAGGGATGAATGCTGTTAAAAAAAAAAAAAATACAAAAATTAAAAAATAAAAAAGCGCTGTGACTCATTATAAAACCTTCGAGAGAAAATGTCCCATCCCCAGCAAACAAGCTTCTGATTCAACCGACCCTGAAAACAGACGGAACAACTAAGGAGGAAGGTTACCCATTTTATTTTGGCGTGAGAAAATGTGGGGGCTGGTAAGGAGGAGGGGGGGTGACAGTGGGCTTTGAAAGACACTTTTGAATGAGACATAGTAGCATTCCAGTGATTGTTACTCAGAAGAAGAAAAAAAAACGCTCCAAAGCCTTCAACATGTGAAAAACGAAAGCCATATGTAATCAAAAGCGTAAACACTTGTTGTTCCCACGCTGGATGGGAAAGGCCACCAGAGACATTGGTGAAAGACATGTCTGACTCATTTGCCATCAAACAACAACTCAGACAGTGTCGCTCTCTAAAAACTTTTCATTTTGCAAAAAGTATTGTAGGTAAATTAAAATAAAACCTAACTTTTAAAAGCCGCTGTAACTGATCGCTTTAATTCAGTGGGACATCACTGAAGGAAATGTATGCAGATACTTGGAAACTTATTCGAGTTCTTCAATGTTCTTGCAAGAAAAGCGTCTGACTCCTCCGAGAATGTAAGGCAACGGGCTCTTTCCTGTGGCTAACTTATCCAGACACAATGTCCTTTCTCCCAGCCCTTCCCTGAGAGATGTTTGAGTAATGAAGCATGCCCCTTTGTTGCACACCATCGTTTTGGTGCCCTGAGTCAAAGCTGGCATTTGATGTGGAGCCTGGATAGCACCCACGGGGGGGCGGGAGGGAGAGCGACCCCTGTAAATACAGATAGATAGATGACTTTATTACTCACCGAGGGAAATATGGTCAGTTAGGAAATGTGGAAAGAGCCCTGGCTGATTTGCATAAATCCCTATGCACACACACACACAAAATCTACTTTCTTTGTTCCAGAAGAGGAAAAAAAGACCAGAGGGAGTTTTTATAACTTTCAAGAAGTCCATCTATACTCCTCAAGGTTTGACGATAAGGAGACAAAATGACAATAGTTCAATAGTTCGTAGAAATGCCCCCTTCCCTGTCGTCTCCCCGCTGAATGCAGTTTGTCTGCAGGTCCTGTGGTATGGCATTATTATGACCCCCCATCTCTCCAAATGCCACCTCGGTCTGTTCTGAAGAGAGAGGGTAAGCAGTTTAATTATCATGACAATGGGGAAGCTGAAGGCGGGGGCCGACTCTGGACACTGCGTGAGAGATGACCGGAATCAGTCTCTAATCACAAACGGAAAATGATTTTATGTACAGGGTCACAGCATCTTTGGTGCAACTATTAAACTGTCTTTCTTTACTTTTACTTTATCAAAGGCTCCTTAACAGAGTTCCTTAATGGACAAATCTGCCCTCTGCCCCCCCCTCAGATCCACTTCTTTGTCTCTCTGTTTGACTGTGTGCCGTTCATGAAGTCAAGAGGCTAATCAGCGGCTGCAGAGCTATTCACAGGGACCCAGTGTATACAGCGTAGGCCCATTTAGCAGAATTGTTAAAGTGGCCACAATAGATCTGTTTTGACACAAGCCCTGAGTGTGCACTCGAACCATTGATGTGGAATTGAAGAGTGGTGATGTTTGCTCCCAAAACATTGACTTCTTTCTACAAATTGAACTTAAGCACCATGCCCTGCCCCTGCAATCCTGAACAGCCGAACCAAAACCTCGGATACAATTAAATTAATTAAATTTGGAGAGCCCTCGAAACTGAACTGGCAGCGCAGCGGAGTATCAGAGCTACAGAGCCGCAACACACAAACATGTCGTTATTTTTCTGGGCTCACGTCACATCCAGCCCTGTGTATTTAAAGTCTACATGTGGGATGAAGAAACGCTAACTGGCAGGTTTGTTAAAGCCGAGAGGACAAGAAGTTCGTTAAAAAGTTTCTGGACTTTTGTGGAGATTAGGAAGACTGTTTGTGTTCTTTTTTTTAATATGACACTGGAAAGACTTGGGGTTGATTAGTGCTGGGAGCTGACTTTTGTTATGATAGAACAACTTTCACAGCTATACGGAAAAAAGTTCAAGTGTATGCATCCCTTGAAGGAATGCTTTCAAGCCGGATTTTTGGCTAAGGTCATCGTATGTTAAGAAATGGGGGCGTTAAAGCCATTTTAGTCAAACCTTGAAAATAACATTATGTGAAATTTCATACAATATTGCAATATCTCACATGATCTGACGTGATCTGTTAGCACTTACAGTACAATTCTCCGTTTCCCCAAACTGAGGTCACTCAAAGAGTAAAATTATTAATTCTTCATAACCTTTCCACAGAATGTCACATAAAACATCTGTACGATCACTTTTATGGGGGGGGGGGCTATATCTACTGAAAGGGCGACCTGTGTAAAACGAAGCAACAGTCCAGCATGTTGTACGTTAGATAAGATAAGTAACCTGCATTTATACTTGTAGCACAAAGCACAATGGCGCCGTTGCTGCCAAGCCAGATGCTAATTTTTTTTTAGGGAACCATTTGAAATTCAAAAAGGGAATTCAGAAATTGAGCACAGGCGGCTGATACCAGACACTGATTGTGATTAATATTAGCAGCACACATGAAGCCATGTTAAGTAAGCTTTAAAAAAAGAAAAAGAAACTGCAGCCACTCTGTTTTTCAATGACTTTTCAATTAATAACAATCAGTTTGCACAAATCCTCACTGTGCATTCCTCAGTGACTTATGTCTGTGGATAGAGGGGCTGATAAACACACAGTGGAACCGCATGCGATTTGTCATCCCTTTTACCAAAACATTCTTCCTATATGTTATTTTGATAGGTTTCTACTGCTTTAGGGGAACGCCGGAGGAGAGCAGAAACAGATACACAGCTCCATGAAAGGGCGAAGTGTTCTCTTGTGGATATTTATGCAACAGCGATGAATCCTGATTTTGCTGCTGGCGTAAGGAGATGAGGACCTCTGACAGCTATGGAAAGTCGTGCAGCGATTACTGCTTGGACCACACTCTGCAAGTGCATCCTTCCTCCTATTTCAGATCCGTCATGCTTACAGCCTACGGTCTTTATGGCGCATTTCCGAGGGCCTTGTCAGCAGCTCCAGGAGTTTGATGGAGTATGTCAGCACTATCTTTTCAGAGGGGCTGTCAACACCGGCTTTGTATCAGCCCTCTTTGAGATGGGGCACAAAACACAAACAAGCCCTGCGGGACGCACGCCACGATGACTGAGATTCCAAATGACAACGGAAAAGAAAAACATTCACGCCTTGCTTTCACACACAGACAAGCGTTAGTCCTCTGAAGATGTATTTTTTTTAACTGTATTCCAATTAGAAAAGCAAATGAGTATTAACAAAAGTAATCAACGCTCGCTGAGGATAAAAGGGTTTTTCTTTTCCTTATGATCGTCTACATCAACAGTTCCTGATGTCTGCCGCAGAGCCATGACAAGACAAGTCCTGTCGTGACTCGTTCACTTTTCCTGGTATTATTCTCTGATAATGAGGCATGTGCAAGGCATGCATCTCATTCATGAAAGAAATTAAAGTGCATTACCTTGGAGCACTGCTTGTGATTCTGGCACCACACCAAGGACCCGTTATTCTGTGAAAGAGAAGGAAAAACATCATTAGTCATCACAGAATACCGGCGAAAAACTTCATTTACAACAATCAATCCGTCAAATGCACGAGTAAATTCGACCCTCGTCTCTCCTGTCACGACATACCCTCCCGCCGCTTTGCTTAAGTCCCGACCTTCCTGATTGATTAGGGTAATATGAAAGACAGATTTAAAGTCTAAGTGTTTCTAATTCAAGAGGAGAAGTGGGGTCAGTGTAGCGAGGCTGCAGCACACCTCTGGTCAGTTTCTGAAGAACACGGTGACCTCTGCCTCTGAGGATTTGTTTGATCTCTCAACAAATCTTCCCGAGGTCAGCCAGGTAAGAACTGATGTAAGCACTCTTGTGCAGACTGCAGAAAATTTCCTCTAATTGCTGTGCAGGTGGCACCTTTGCCCTCGAACATTTGGTCCTGATAGTGTCGCGAATCCATAAAGCTTCAGTGCGTAAACATGAAAGATTTTCAAGTGAAGGACAAGTAAGGGTAAAATTGCTTGTGCAAGTGGCCATTTCCTGTACTCCTTTAGGTGAAGTACTTTGGTATTCTCTGGAGAACATAGTTGTGTTTGGTTAGATATGTCAAGTGCCTTAAAGGGATAGTTCAGATCTTTTAAAGTTGGGACCAAAAGGGATTGACGTCACCCTAAAACAAGATAAAGGGTCCCTACTCAAAACCAACCATTTTCAGTACCTTTAATCATAGACAAACTACTTAAAAATGAATCACCTATATGGGGTTCCATTAATTTTGAACAGAACAAAACAAAGATTCTGAATTACAAAAAAAAATTTGCTATCTGTGCAAAAATATTTATGAGCATTTAATGTGACTCTATCACCCAAGCCTGAATCTTTCCCACCATACCAAAACATCTGATCCTTGTTTACAGAGATGCTATTGAGTTCACAGAGCAATGAGAGTTCAGAATACATTCAAGTCACTCGTAGTCCATGACGTGAAACTGGGCTTGGGATCTGGAGGTTCCCCGTCCGCTCCATAAAAGCAATGAAGCTGTGAAAGACATCCAAACTTTAGGGATCTGCAAGCAACGGGCCTGCTTAAGTTCAATGTCAAGTTCAAAGCTTTTTCTCACAATGTAATCCAGAAGAAATTTCCCACGAGACACTGGGAGGGAAGTTATCATTACGGAGGTTTAATTTGACATCCAGTGCCAGTAAGTGTTGTGCTTTTAAAGTCAAGGATAGCGGTCAAATGGCTTCAAAGGAATCCAAGATTGGATGGTCATGTCTTCAGAGAATCTCCCTCTCAAAAGACTCCAGATAAGCATGAAAAATAGAAAACTCTGAGCACTAATGAGACCTGGAAAGGTTGTTTTTGTTACCAAATGAAACTGAAATAAGAGCTGATTTGGCTGAAGGGTGTGTTGTGCATTTGTGGGTTTTCAGTCCTTTTGGGTGACATAAAACACCTGTGCTCTGTCAGGCCTAATTTTGATTAAAACATTACCTATTCTTCACCAGTGCATCATTTTGTTCCCATGACTGAAATCCCTGTGGAGTTTGCAAGCAGAATTTTTATGTTATTGATGAAACCCACCAAGCCAAACCCCTTTGGTGACACAACATAAATAAACCTTTAACATTCACGCTGACGAGCACTGCTTCCAGATCATTTATACAGATTGTCACAACTGTGGAGCACGTCCTGAACCATCAATCCTTCTTCTGACGCCTCTCTTTGCCCATCCATCAATCGAGACAGGGCCAGATCCACAAAGGAACTAATTTTGCTGTGTGACACCATCCTCGTTGCAGAGAGGCTCAGCAGGATGTTGCCCCAGCTGTCCAGACCTGACCCCACCATTTCAGGGACCAACAAGGGAATAATTATAGGTCAGGACTTCATCCCTCTGACTCACCATGACATTCCTCTGCACTCTGAACATTATGCAGTGCTGAGGACTGTCAAGGACTCTGGTGAATGAATTCTTTCCAGATATCCTCTGGTGTGACTGGGGTCGAGGAGGTGAGACCAGACAGTGCTGTACGGATGTGCAAAGATGAACTCCGCTGTGTTGGTGACAGTGCAGTGACTAGAGAAGCATGTAAAGAGGACATTTATCACAGACATTCATTATGGCTGCTGTCAGCTGACGAGTCCGAGCAGGTGGCCCGAGGCAAGTTGTATTGTCTAGACAACTGAGAGATAAACCCACCCCTCTTTTATCTTTGAGGCTACCGATCCTCCTTTTGACATTTTAAATCCTCTTTTCTTGTGGGTCTTCAATTTGGATTAAACACATCCTCCTTTATTAATTGTGTTTAATCTTGTCTTAATCTTTTCCAGCATTTAAATAACAGAAAACGCCAGCAGGCTACGAAACGAAGACCCTGTAAACTTTGGACCGGGCTAACAGGAGGCATGACTTCAAACAACAGAGCGGTGTCTTTGTGATGGCTTAGGGGGGTCTTCAGGCATCACCGAAATAACTTCTCCCCGGTCACACATACGCAGAACTAAAATGGGGAGTCTTAAAATTTGGGTCGACTCCCATTTTACCCTTAAGCTCTACCCTGAATTTTTGTGCATTCACAGCTGGGGTTAAGGGTGCCCCAGTTCATTTTGGGATGAAGGGCAACATGGTAGGGCTATCTGGCACTTTAAATAAAGATTTTTTAGGAAAATACAATAAGATAAGGCTACAAAGTAACCCTTAAATTAAATGTATTCTGACATTTGATATTGCCACAACCATTACAACGTCTGGTTTGATGTATTCCAATGTGTCATCTTTGGTATAAATGTTGTTTTTCTTTAGCATGTATTAAAAAATATGTCATACTTCAATGTCTGACATAAACTAGATACACATGATATAGAAAGTCCAGCAATAGACACTTAGCATCTGTTCAAATTTTAAAAAATAGGTGGCCATTTAAAATGTACCCATTTGTCGATGTTGTATCCCATTTTGTAGTGGAGTTCTTTAAACACTTACCCATTGTGACTTCAAATTAAGGACCAAGGGAACACCTATAGGCTGAATCCCATTTTCTAGGGTTATCTTTATGCCTATGTCTAACCTTTAACCCTTAATTCAAAAGCAGAATAGTTAAAATATTCCATTGCAAAATGGGATACAAATTCAAGAAGAAAATGTCACCAGTTGTCGCCAGTTTTTTAATGCAACATCAATATACCTTTATATGTCATGTAAAACTAGTTCAACTAGCTTGCAACAGTCTTTAGCTTACTGATTTGTATGCTGCTTTAGGAAGAACAACAATAATATGAAATGTAACACAGTGAAATACATCAAGCTAGGCATTATAATGGATGCTGTTACTATGGGACTTTTAACTGGAAAGAAAACCTCATATTTGTGAGTATTTGAAGTGTGCCCTTGAAAAGTCAAAGTTTGAAAACCAGACAGTCCTACTCTTTTACCCTCTCCCTGAATCACAAAATGAACTCCTGTAATGAACATGCAAAACGTATCGGCGGGCCGGTGAGAAGGGGGGGGGGGTGGAATGGGATTCAGACTAAATGCAGAGGTAGATGTAACGCGAGAAAATGGGGTTTCAGCCACCGGCTTTTTATCTTAGCGGGTGTGAGGGCTGTGGTCGTTCAACTATTTTTCAGTTGATATAAACTATTTGTCAGGCTCTCCGAACGTGAGCTAATACGTCCACATTCAGCGTTAACATAAAAGGGTGTTTCATGGATCTCAAACAGCTCTGGTTTAAAGTTGTCTCCACATTGGGATGAAGGCCATTCGTCAAGTGAGGTAGCGCCGGGTGTAGCAGCGCTGAGATTTACAGACCGGACTGTCATGAGTTTTTTTTTTAAAAGTGCACACACACACACACACACACACACACACGCCGAGGTGAGGCCAAGCTACATAGACCTCTATTCATCTGCTGTCTTCCCTAATGAAAAACCCCACACATAAGACGAGTATGAGCTGTGGGTTCGATTCCACCGCAGGTCATTTAATATCAAAGAGCAAAAACAACGGGACATGGAAAACCTACTTTCCAGTGTTTTTTCTTCACCGTGTGCCCTAAACACAAATCTATCAAGCGAGTTGCTTGGGCTTTACTATGCAGCATATTAGAAATGAATGACTAAATTTAAAACGTACGCTTTTTTTTTTTTATTGCGTTGAATGTAATAGCACGACCTCATGGACACACCTTGTTTTTTGGCTTCACAGGTCCTCACATAAATAATCCAGCACAAGGCTGATGCTTTCAGAATACATTATTGCACAGGGCTCCCAGCTCGCTCTTAATATTTAAAAGTGTCCGAGGCTAATATTTATGGTTGGGTGTTCCCCTCCGTCTATTGTACCGAGGCGACAAGTTCCCCAAAAGTGGAGTAAAATCTCAATAAATCTGTATTTGGAAATACTATTACATCAATTAATCTCTAGTTGCCATAAATCTGACAAGCAATGAGACTACCCGTGGGTTTCCCCAACTCTGCAACTTCACGCTTGTTTCCACTTCGCACTAATTCAGGATGCTGGCAATTAAAAAGCGGCTCTCTGATTCTTATTCAGATTCAGACGTGTGGGTGTTCAAAACATCTGTAACAACATCTAAACTTTCCAAGCTGCATTCCGGTATTCGCAGAGTGATCAAATTAAATCCAATATTTGAAAAGTCCAGCTGCTAAATGTGTTAGGAGAGAGCAAATTATCTGTTGTTTCACGACCAAAAAGAAGTAGCGGCTCGTATAGATTACTAGATGCTGAGAGGAGACAGTAAAATATGAAGAAACACTGGGAAGGGAATTCTGTTTTGACATACGAGTGAGGCACTTCGTTTCCATTAATATGGAAAGTGTTGTGTGTCTTGGTTTTCTTGGTGAGTATTAAATTGCCCCCCGATGGACGTCTGAGTTGAATTAGGAGGTCTGCCGTCTCAATCACTGACTCGTCGATGTAACAAGACCTGGCAGAGGAAGCAGATCCACCTGTAGGCCGTGCGGACTGAGCATGCGCCGCTGTTTGTGGGACAAGCCCCACGTTGGACCTCGTCGCATTTAGCCCCTGTATGGAGCGGCAGCTTTTTTAGCAGGAAGGTGACCTCTGGTGCCGTGGTGTGCATCCCGTGCGCGCCTGTGAGGTGTGACGCTGGCATTTATTGGCGGAAGGACGGCCATATGTTTTTGCAGCTGACCAGGACCCCCTCCCCCTCCCCAACCCCACCCACCACCCCTCTTCCCCTCCATTCTCACATGAAAAGGCTGCTCAGCCCGCAGCACAGAAGACAACCCTCACAGACACCCAGAAGGTTATCAGCAACCACCTTCTCTTTAGACAAACACCTCCCTCCTATTCCCACCTCCCCCTCGCTCAGGAGCAGCTCAGACTCCGAGGCTCTGCAGTCAATTATGTCGACTATTAGCTGTTCATTAGAGGTAAGGCTCCAACAGTTATTTCACTTCTTAGTTGCTGACTAATTTAATTCCCTGACTTTGCAACCTTGGGCGGCATTACTCTCTTGGAATCTGCTCAGAACAAATCCCTGCCAGCGACTTGCCAAGTTGCACTTGAAGGAACGCTGCTTGCAGCCCGTTTCTTTTGGACGCACAGCGCTTCTAGTAACTACCCCAACGGGGATGTTCCCTGCAGTATTCCTCCTCCAGCTCAACCACACACATGAAGTCGTCCTAATGAACCACAGTAGGTCTCGGGAAATCTGCGTTCAGGGCCGATTTGTAACAAGCCACGTGCACTGCTGATTCCCTGGACCTAAGTGCACATTTCTCCAACTCTGCAGTGTTTTCCCAAACAATTAGGGATTCATTAAGGCACCTTGAAAAGGGACAAGCCCTGCAGAGGCTCACAGTGAGAGCTGGGTGAGCAGAAGGAGGAGAAGGAGGAGAGAGGGATCAGAGTCCAGCTCTTTTTCCCCCTCTCTGGGGTCCTGGGAGAAAACGGTGTTCAATGAAGGGGAGGAATAAATAAATAAACAAATAACTAGTGACAGAAACAAATCAGCTCATTTATAGTGGCTCCTAGGCAGCAAGATCCGCAAAACTATAACCCTAAAACAAAGGTAAGAGAAAAGTGGAGTCAAAGTAACCAAGACAAAGAAAGTGATCTCTCCTTTTTCCAGTAATTAGCAAGTAATGAATGGAAACTGGCACCACTTGGACCTATTAATCATCTCCGAGTCTGAAAAACACATAAGGAAAGAAAAAAACGTGTTAATTAGAGTGGAGGCGCATTAGAAAGCGTCCCGTTTTTACGCACAGACAGACAGGCTGCAGTTTCCCAACCTGGTGACATTTTAGTGACACTTCTCCCCCCCCATTAGTGACCTGCTCCTGATGAAGTGAAGTTAAACACCCCCCCCCTCCTCCTCCTCCGAGCTATCTCGCGTCGCGAGCTTCATCCATCGGGCAGCGGCTCCCTGCCTTCATTGTGTCTGCTCGGCCGTCGTTACCTGGGAGTGCTTGAAGAAGGCGGAGATGCGGGTGATGTGCAGGCTGAGGCAGCGCGACGCGCACCGCGCTCGGTACACGCTGCCGGTGAAGAACGAGTCGTCCTGCCTCCGAGCGCCGCCCGGACTCGTCGCGGCCGTAATCCACAACAACAGGGTCACCCACGGCGCGCTCAGGCTCCCGGAAAACATCCTCATCCTCATCCTCATCATCGCCGTGCTCCAGCAGCCCCCTTTGCGCGCGGCGGCTTGTGTGTGTGTGTCTCTCTCTCTCTCTCTCTCTCTCTCTATATATATATATATATATATATATATATATATATATATATATATATGTGTGTGTGTGTGTGTGTGTGTGTGTGCGGCTAATTTAATTTAATCCCCTCCGCGGATCGGACAAACACTGCGCTCAAGCTCCGGCGAAGAAACTAAAGAAACTTCAATTATACACAGGGGAGGAGTCTCGGGCTTCAAGTGCCTCGCGATTGGATCACCCCGCGTGTGACTGACGCGCACGAGGAGCGTTTTAAAGCAGGTAGAGCTGGGGAAACATAACACTGATCCATCAGATAATAATACTACTAATGATTAATAACAACTGCATCTTAACTCGGAAACCTGTTTCCACTGTTGAAAAAAAACCTTCAGCAGCAATCATAAAGTTAATTCTTTGTTTGGACCCAAAGAGACCAAAAAGATGAAAATGTCGGCACTTTTTTTTTAAAGGGACTCATTGCAAACTATGAAATCAAACCGATAAAAAGGTTCTCCTGGACTATATCAAGCGGCGCCGTTTGATATGGTAGTTTTCCAGACGCAGTTCTGAAATGCAGGTAGCACTCACTGTAAACAAAGCCGTTTTCCCTTCATGCTTTCCTCAACAAGTCTGAAAATTGTATGACTTTCCCATCCAAGGACGTGGCCGTTGTTAAACAGTTTTCAGCCACTTTGGCTGTTTTCCATAAGTAAACAAACAACACATCAGTATGAGACAGAAAAAATAAATAAAACTGCTTTTTTTATTTTGGACTTTTTCTTTATGACACAACTTCATCTTCGTGCCTTTAATCCCTGTAAGTTAAGGAACTGAAACTTCCAACTTTCTGATTGCAACGGTTTACTTTCCTAGTCACGTCACTCAACAGGTGAACTCTGCGCCGGATTTTAGCACGGGCTTACCGGGGCTGCAGCCCGGGCCGGTGCTTCGGGGGGCCCCAAGGATGTTTTGTTTTTGTCAATGGATAGTGTCAGAATTTAACCAATGACTAAGATGATTTTGAAACGTCCATCTTGAATGCTTGCTTATTATTGGTCCACTTTTGACACATCTTAGCATAGGGGAGGAGCGTTATAGTGAATGTTTTTTTTACAATGGCGGACAACAGAAAATATGACAGTGGAGCGTAGAAAAGAAGGAAGAGAAAAGAAAAAGAGTATCGCGACAAAGAGGCAATGCACAAAATGCCTAAGCTGACAGGCTTTTTTAAACCTGTTAGCGGAGATGGAGCAGAACCATCATTACCCCCCACTCCTCAAACCGTTAGCTTTTCTAACACCGGCGGCTCTGCTAACACCGGCGGCACTAAGATCCCGCCAGAAACTTTAACCGTGGCTGAATCGG
>NC_051435.1:13576954-13611240 GCF_001649575.2 Kryptolebias marmoratus | reverse complement strand
TATATATATATATATATATATATATATATATATATATATATATATATATAGGGGGCCCCCATGTTGACTCAAGCCCAGGGGCCCCCATCCTCCTAAATCCGGCCCTGGGTGAACTGAATCTAAAGCAGCGAACAGCTTATTTTAATACAAAATGAACCCAGGAGGTGAAGTACTTTGAGACAGTCCATCTTATGACGGTAAATAAGGTTCATCAAACATTTTTCACAGCTCTACGCCAAGGCTGATTTGGAGAAATCACGCAGCCCATTAATACATGAAATTGATTTTTGTTCCCTGTGTTTGCTTGCTTATTTTAGGCCCAGAGACTATGACAACAGTGTGATTGATTTGGAAAAAAATAAAAATGAAAACAGTGAAATGTGGACAGTGTTGACACACGGCGTTACAAACCAAACTCAGAAGCACTCTTGCTACGAAAAGGGGGAAAGTGGGCTCATACAAGTGTGAAGTGCCGCTCTGTGCACTCACGGGCCTGTTCTCGAATCGGTTATGTGCTCAGACACAGGCGGCGCAGATTCAAATCGGCCTAAATCATTGACAACCCGTCGGTCGATCGGTCGCTGACATTCAGAGGTCGTTCAGGCCCCCGTTCTGCGGCTAACGCATCGAACCCAAACGTTGCGTGCAAGAAAAGCCACCTGTCTTTGCGGACATCCATCCAGAATTTTGGAAAATGTGGCAGGTTTTCTACAACAACCCCCCCCCCCCTCTCTCTCACACACACACACACACACATATTTAGAGACGCTTGCCAACATCCCAGGGAAGCCCCCTCCCCCCCAACCCCTCAAGCTCCCACCCTCCTGGTTTCGCGGTAGCTTGGAAAAACAATTCAACATGGAAAACTATTAAAACCCATCCTGAACGAATTCCTCAGGATGGACTCCCAACTTCTGGCATCTTTCCGTCGCCCAAGGTGTGGAGAAAATATGACATGTAGGAAAAGCTCGAAATCCTCACTTATTTATTGGAGTCGAGGAGTGGGTGTTTAATTCGAAAGTTCCCTCGTGGGGTTTACAAGACACCCCTGCTTTTGTCAGCTCCTGGAGAACTTTCCTGAACCCCATTACAGCGGCAGCGTAATGAGGGTTTATAGGTGTTGCTCTTAAATTGTATGCAGAGTGGGAGTGAACACACACACACACACCATCATTAGATTTGGCTCGAGTCACAACAAGGCCCTGGGCCGGTTGTACATATTGTGAGTGATTTGACCCATGTCTCTCCACCGAAACAGGAAACATGGCCGTGTTAACACATCCTAAACTGCGCTCACGGTTTCCAGCAGCGATGGAAGGGGGGGGCAGCATCGGGGGAAAACTCGACGCGCGTGTTCGAGGAGAACAGGTCGAGAATCAGTCCGACTGATGTGCATCTAGTTTCCCCTGGTGGTCTCAGACACACAGTTGGAACTTTGGGTGAGATATCCCCTCGCCCCTCTTAAAACGCTTTAAACGCGGATGTCTGCGTACCTGAAAACAAACAAAAAAAAACAGCTTAATGGCTTAATTTGTTGGCTTATTACAGCCATGTGTGGCAGTGGTGGTGAGGGGGTTTATGGTGTGCAGTGGAGGAAACTCACTGTCTGTGTGCGGTCCCGTCTCCTGCGGCCTGTGGGACGTGGACCTCTGACGCCATGTTTTCCTGAACTGGGAAAAGCCTCCTCCGCTTGTGAACCTCGGATTTTGAGAAACATCTCGAAAAGCTTTCGGTTTTTATTGCCGCATTAATCCACACACCTGACTTCATTAACTTGTTTTTACTTCTGTGAAATAAAGGCCTGTAATTCCTTGAAGGGATGCATATCGCCTGCCCTGCTTCATGCCAGGGTTTTAGACGAACATCGCTTTGTGTTGATGGAGTTGCAGTCAAACCTTGAGAAAAAACATTATCCACAATCTCAGACAATGTTGCAGGATGTCATGCTCAGAGAATGTGTTGCAAATGACTCTCAGCTACTACCATGTCAAACTTTGGCTCAATAACTGTAATATTGACTGAGTTATAGCCATTTTTGTGTTGGGTGACATTGATTAGCTGTAGCGGCCATCTTGAACTGAATTGACTCCAAAAGTTAATCGGATGTAGATGTTTATCCAGTGATTACTTTATAAACGTTTCATTAAAATCTACCCAGTGGTTCATGAGATATTTCGTTAACAGACAAAAAAGGGTCGACTTCAACAGTTAACCCTAAGGTTTTAGGCAAGAATTTTTTCACAATAAGTTGTGCTTGGACTATGTGTTGTGAGTGGTTCTCAGCTACACTCACACCAAATTTTAGCTCAATATCTGTAAAACCAACTGAACTGAAGTGAATTTTGTGTTTCTTAAGGTTAGTCAGCTGTGGCAGCCATCTTGAATCAGGTTGACTCCAAATGGTAATCAGTTGTAGATTTACACCCAATGATTGCTTTCTGCAAACCTTTTTTGGAAATACGTCCAGTGGTTCATGAGATATTTTGTTAACAGACATGCAAGTAAGCACACAAACTTTCACCTCACAATGCTTTTCTTTCTTTGCTGTGAGCGGATATGCTGGTGTGGTGGAGAACCGGCTCTGGCTTCAGAGCGGAGGTGGAGAGGGGGGAAAAAAAAAGGTTTTTGTCACAGGATCCCCACAAAAGCATTTCAAAAGATAACACAGCCGTATCAGTTTTCAGCCTGCACCCCCCCCTCCTCCTCCTGACAAAGAAGATGCATGGCGATCAAACACTTGGCCATCTTTGATGCTCTAAGGTGCTGGTGGACTCCCGCTTTGATGATGAGGAGTGGGGGGGGCCGGCTTCTGCTGGAAGCTCCAGAAGACAAAGGAGAGGGAGATTAGCTCTGATTACGGCGGCGTTTTGAAAGACGAAGCGGCGCAGCGGCTGTGCAAAAAGCTCTGTTTGGTCTGCGCAGCCATCGGCGTAACCGACTGCAGCTTCAGTCGAGAGAAACGCATAAATACATAAGAAATACATAAGTGATGCAAACACAACCAGGGAGCGTCTGCGCTTTGTTCGCAACCAAAACCACGGTTAACCTGGTCTCTTCTTCCACCTGCTCAGTCTATGAAATTCATACAAACTAAAATGTTTAAACTCATCTGCAACCATAGAGATATAATCCCAGCAGATATAATCTAATGTGTCATCTGACAAGCAGGCAGAGGCAGAAATCAGTGAGAGGTGGTCCAATAAACAGCTCTTATCATATTCCATATTTAGAAACATTAGTAACATAAGAACTTATTGATTCTTTTTCATTAACATATCAAATAACATATTTAATGGAGCGATATAGCACACCTGACAGAACATCTAAGCCTCATTTGTCACATTTCTGTCCTTGTACTTATCTCCTTGACATCAGTTGACCTTTGTGAAGCGCCAGGAGAGCGGCTGACATTGTTCAAAGTACACGGCCTACTTTGAGTTTGGGTTTTGGAATCGATACGTTCGGAACCTACGGCAACACTTGACGTTTCCTGGAGGGTGATATATAGAAAACTAATAAAATTTATGATGTGGAAAACCAGCTTTCTTCGAGGCAGGCTTTCTCACTTCAGCTGCGTAGCCACCCTTTTTTTTTTTTTTTGCCACTTTATAAGTTCGAGTGTATTTGGTGGCGCGTTCAGCATTCACTGTGAAAATATTGGTCTTGTGCGGCGCGGGGGAAAAAAAAACTGCTTGGCGTGAAGGACTTTAAATACAGGCCTGCGTTTTTCTTCCTCACATATCCAAAACGTGCAGCGTTGCGCAACGAAAAAGGAGGTGAGAGGGTGACAGGACGACATTCTGATGCTTGTTTTGTTTGACTGGGAGCTGTTAGCTGGTTGGGTGAGAATATCAGTGACAAATGAGCTAATAATTATTACATCAGAGTCCAAAAACAGAACTGGGTTAAACCTACAGCCGTCATATGTAACGCTTGCTGGATTAAGGGGTGTTGTTTCACGTAAGGGCCACTAGATGACAGTGCATCCCCAGGTAATTTTCAGGCCTGATGAGTTTGGGGGGTTTCTTTCCCTCCTTTCTCCTCTCTTTCACTCAGATTATTTTCCAGGAGACCATCCAGTTTTACAATCCAGCAATGAAAATTTATCCGGGCAGATTTGGTTCTCCCGTCTGAGGCAATCAATCATCAGATATCTCAGAAAAAGAACATATTTTTCAAATCTCTCACGTGCATACAGGATTCATCACCGTTTTATGTCCTAATTTGGTTGGGGGAAAAAAAATCAAATGAATCCCCTGATGGTCCTGAGCTATGACTCATTTTTTTGTTATTAGCTGATGATGAGGTGCCTGACATCTTCATATGAATGACTCTTATCGGGATGAGTGGTAACGCGCTGTGATCAGCTCTCGCTTCAAGAAGGAACAGAAACAAAAAAAACAAAAAACGGATCTCAGGCCTCACACTTGTGGATCAGAAGATGCACCACTGTGGCGAGTGCTGGGCTGGGTGAACGGGAGCTCATCACTCACTTTTATCATGACAAAGCAGGAGGTGAAATGTGCTTCGGGTTAAGCTTCTGGGTTATCGATACATAGCGAGGGAATGTCTCGTTCAAGGAAGAGAGGAGCAGATAGTGCTGTTCTGATTGATTCATTCCTACCGAAAACTTAAGTTTTCAGCAAAACTCCCTAATCTAATTTTTATAGGTTTGATATTTAGAGCCGACATGAAAGAATTTAGGGCAGGAGATTTTGACTAGAGCTGCAAAACCTCATAAATACTTAACAAAGTGTTGCAAGTGTTGCAGAGCCCCAGTTATGGTGCAGTTCAAGCAACAGAGCTCAACCAGTACAAATAAAAAAAGAGGTTTTATATTTGTTACTGAAGGGTGCAAACTCGTATCACTCATAAAACAGAGGAATAATTATTAGATTTCACATTAGTTACTATTCTCTTATCCTAGCTAGAATTATTTAACCTTTCTTTTTAATTTGTGCTCAATATTAATGAATAAATATGGTTGACTTAAATAGAAATGGGACACAAGTTCTGCTTTAATTTAGCTGTAATATAAAATATGTAAGTATTTGTGTGTGTGTGTGTGTGGGGGGGGGGTTATTTTAGAAAAGATGAGCATTTAAAATGCTAATTGTTTTGTGGTTTTTTGTTAACCAAGACATGAATTTACTTAGTTAGGATCATCATTAAAATATTAAAACATTATTTTCAGTAATCACTCTTGAATCCATTAACTAAAAAATGCTAACTGTGGAAGCTCCGAACCATCCCTCATACGGCACAAAACAAAAAGCGGGAGGAAATGAGGATTTGCAAAGAGCTGCTACTAAAAACCTTTTTACCTAAAGAAAATGAAAAAAAACAGCTACCTGGTGTTTCTGTGTGTATTTAAAAGAAAAAGTTAAAAAGTATTTATTTAAAAACCTTATAAAAACTCACTATTTGTACAGTTCCTAATGTCACACTTCGCTCCACTTCCACCACTGGCGTGAGAAGTCAGGGTGAGGCGGCTGCGTTTCGAACCTGCAGCGAAGAACATCACAATTTCACAGTCAGAGATGCAAACAGAAACATTGTTCGCTGTAGCACGATTACAGAGGAGGATTAAAAATAAAGAAATCACACGGGAGCTGCTGAATCTCTGCTCGTTGTTGCCGTTTATATACAAGCTAGCACCACCACAAACGTATAACCACTGAAATGTAAGTATGCCGTGAAGGCCAACCACAGTGCAGTCTGTGTAAAGAGAATAGAGTTTGCACCGCCATCTTGGTAGGTGCTACGTGGCTTCCTTAGTTACTGCCATCATGGCAGCAACCCGTGGATCTCTGAGGAAGCCCAATGCTTTGCCAGTAATTGTTATAATTATTAGAATCTACACTTCAAAGAACTTGGTTTTTACATTTATCCCTTTTATAGTTAAAAATATTACTCTAATTCTTTATAATTACACCGTGGGCCGTCAGTTTCTCGAGACTAGACAGCTGTAATTACTGTAAAGCTGGGTACAGTGGGTGGGCATATACCTGGGACCATCAATATTATTAACGTTTTTTCCTGAAAAATAGCCTTTGGTCGACAAAGCTGTTTGACCTATTTTATGAGTAAAATGTCGATGCTAAATAATAGTGAATTAGTATATATGCTAGACAAAAGCTTAGTTAACCATGTCTAAATACTGAAGTGTGTGTTATACAAGGCGTATGTATTTCCAGAATTATGGGTAAAGAGATGACACTGAAAAGGTTTAAGTTATTAGTGTAAGTGCAATTACTTCAGACACTGAACAGACATGTAAATTACTTAATTACCTATAGTGCAATTATGTAGGCTACTGATCTGGTTAGAATGATAATAGCACATAATTTTAACACGTTGGCAGTAGCACACCGGGTTTACCACCGCTAACGTTGGACCAGGCACACTCTTGTCCTCTCTTTTCACAGTATGAGTGAATATGTTTATTTATGTCGAATAAAACTTTTGGACTGACGGCACAGCGCACAGCACGCACAAGGTGTTAATAATGTATGGCTTCGACATGAAAACAATACAAAGTGATAGGCATAGCACCTAGAAAGATGGCAGCCACAAATCTCGCCTAGTGCTGCCAGTGGCCAGCGTGGTGTATTTCTAATTCAGAGGGTAAAACGATGACATATGGGATTATTTCTGATTCATATCATGTGCTAACCATAAGTGCATATATAATTTTTAAAGCGTGTTCATTAGTTTCAGTATTAGTGCTTCTGAGAAAGTTGCTTTAATTCTGGCAATTTACTTGCCGTCGTGACATGAGTTCCTCTGGGCATGAGTGATATTCTGCCTGCTAGTGTTCTCTAAGAAAAACAAGAAGCACATTTCCCCAATTAAAAACACTTCCTCTTAGACATGCTGCTGTTTTGAAACAATGCATAGAGTATCACTTAATAAGTTCATACTTATTCAGAGTGTGAAAACTGAGCTCTGTTGTAAATAATGTGTATTTTCTGTTGCCTGATTGCCCTAATGTGGCTTCATTTACACTAAACCTATTCTGAGACTCAGATCACTGTGCTGACTGCATACTAAAAAATTAAAAGACACAAAATTGCCTGATTTCATAACTATCGAACTAAGATTTGTTTTTTTATAGATTAATTATTTGCATTGTTATTTTGTTGTGTTAATTAGGGGGTCATCAATGCAGCAAATATTTTAGGGCCGTCTCTTTGTGAGCAAGCATCTGAGGAAGAAATATTTTAAAAGACCTAAATGCCACTGTAAGAAGAAAGCATTGTAAAGTCATTCAGACTCCTATTGTGGTGGAGGAGGGGTAGGAATGGCAAGTTTTTTGGGGTTGCCCGGGTCACCAACCCTTGACCCTTGTCCTCAACCTTTTAAATCTCCGACATCTGTCTGGTTTCCCGCCTTCTCTGCCTCCCCTTGTTCTGTAAAAAAAAAAACTTACCTTCAAGGGCAGAAATATAACACATATATAAATCTATATATAAATATATATGTACGGGATATACTACGAAGCAGCTCAGACCGTTCACTTTCTGGTTCATTAAAGCTCCACTTTGCCTGCGAGAAACCCGAGCGATTGCAGCTGAAAATAGACATCTTTGTTTGTGCAGTCTGCTTTGCTTTGTCTGAAAAATAGGTCTCTAGGCTATGACATAACAGTGTACCACAGAGAGAGCCTTCTGCCTTTCTTGCTGGTGTATTACAGAGGGGGGAGGGGAGGGACGGGGAGGAAGAGGGTGGGGGAGGTGTTGTAGCCTGGATTCACACACACACACACACACACAAAGCTTACTTTTCCTAATGCTGCAAGCTTTGTAACACGGAGTCGCTCGCACACAAATGTCCCCTTTTTTCCCCCTCTCCTTTTTTTTTTTACACTGTAAACAAGGCGGCGGCGGCAGCGTTTAAACAGCCAAATCCAAAATGTCAGTGGCCACCAGAGCCCAATGACAAATACTCTGCTGAATATTCCCTCTGCAGCAGACTGATATTTCCCCACGCTTCCCCCGGTCTAAATGACACAACAAGAGACGTGTGACTACCAGAGCCCTTCCCCCACCCCTACATATCACCAATGCTCCTCAGTGCTGTCTAGAAAGGTCATGTGACCCTCATCAGCCTCCCCCGGTTGGGGGAGGGGAGGCAGATTGAACCTGTTCTTTGTTAGGAGGTCAGTCCCGGCTGTATGGCAGGAAGCATTTGTACCACACACCACGTAATAGGAGCGCAACACCGAGGGCAGAGACAAACATTAAAGCGTCCGATTCAAATCTAAAGGAGGAGGCCCTTTTTTTTTTTTTCTATTTTGTCGAAGCCGCCTCCAAAGCCGCAGCGACATATGCGTACGTCCACGCTAATAGCAGGCGAGGACTTTACTTTCTGGCTTTACCAGACTGTAATCTCAGGTGGGTTTTCAACCGAGCGTGGCAGGGGTTGGTAAGAGGATCAGCACTTCAGTCCCGGAGGATGATTGCTTTCGAGAAAAAAACATGACAGTAAAGTGGGGAAAACTGCACCGAGCAGAGAAGCTCGCACATGTTGACGACCTTAAGACAAATTCGGCCTATTATAGGAACACAGACGGGTTGGGACATGACCGGACATGGTTTCTCGAAGTGTGATTAAAAGGTTTTATGACCAGCTTTTGTCCAAATACAAGACTACAGTACCAGAGCTGTGTGTCGACGCTTGTCCTATTAGATGAGGTAGTGAGGGTCGTTTTTATTATTGACCAGTTTGTCCCCGACTTCTCTCATTATTGGGAATTAAAGCCAGCAGAATTGGGGTTCACGAGGCTGCCATGTTAGATCTTTGGAAGCAGGATCTGCGCACTGGAGATATGGGGCTTTAAGTCCTGCCTAGTCTTCCACACGCAGTCACGGTGTCATAAAACCTTTTTTTAAGCACAAAATAACTAATTACAGCTAAACGTCTTGTAAAAAAATAAATATTTGAACGTGCAGAAACACGATAAGAACTACATGAACCAACAAGAGTCAACGCCAGGGAAAAAAAAAAGAAAATCTGTTTTGTTTCTTTTAAATTCTGCCGAGGGCAATGTCCCGTTTGTTTACGAGGAGGAGGCGGGAACGTCAGTCTGGAATGTTGGTCCCGTTCCAGCTTCAACTTCCAGGTTCCGGTTCGACGTCTAGATCTAGAGCAATCTACTGTCACAACACTGCGGCGACACTCTACGTATGCTCTGTTCTTGAGTGTCACAACTGCTGAGAGGAACACATTTTTATACCTGGCTCAGTCTGTGGTCTCCGAGTAGGCTCTTCTCTGCTTTTATAGACATATGATGCTCATGAGATTGGATTCCCCCATGTAGAAAAACACATCTAAAAAGGTGGTTGTACATGTGGTGCTTACGGCTAATGTCTGGATATAATAAGAACAATTTCCTGTACATATATGGTACATTTATATAAATAAACAACAAGCCATATTAGTTTTTAAGAGGCAACATTAGGAACTGGTGTTTTTACACCATTCAGTGCAATACACAAATAAGTATGAGCCCAAAACTGGAAATTATCACCACTGAACTTCGACAAGTATCAACATTAAAGTGAAACTTTAACCAAATTAAGAAGCATGTCGCAAAATTACAGTTTATCACTGTCTGGAAATAAGAACTGATATCCCCGAACGGAAGTGACCAGCTGATAAAACAAGGCTCTGACAATGGTATTTGGCAGACAGGACTAATCCATGTAGGTGCTTTCTTTCACCAAATCAGCGGTTCTCAAATTGGGGGTTGAGACCCTACTTGGGGTCCTGAAACACCAAATGTGGCGTCTGCGGAAATCAAGTGAATGATCACCAAAAGCTGTTTTTTTTAGCCTTAACTGTTACAAATATATAAAAACAATGGTCACTAAAGACTGAAAACATATATAATGTTCCAAAAGGCTCTTTGTTAAATGGCCTATTGGAAAGGCAAAATAGTCGGGGTCACGAGGGTCAAAAGAAAGTTTTTTTTTTACCTAAAGCTCAGACAGGACTCTTAACATTTATTGGTTTCCACATGAGTCCAGCCGACTGATATCTGCATGTCCTCAGTGAACTGTGCGTTTGTTTGCATCGTTTCTTTCTAATCATCTATTGGGACGACTGTTATGCAGCGCGAGCTCGTGTTTCCATGTCAGAGACGGTTCAGGCACCAGTGACTTTGCAGAATGTAGTAAGACGGGTCTTTGAGCTCTTTTTGGCCTGATGTTGGAATCTACACTTCCTTTTACTTTTTGCATCATTTCAAATATTTAGCACCACTTTGCTTGGTTTGCATTCATGTCGTAGTTTGATTAAGTCCCATTTTTGTTCAGATTCGATGTTCTGAACACGTTGTTGTAGATGTTTTGGGATTTTATTTTGTTCGGTACCTAAGTTTAATCTAATCTTTATAGGAATCATTGTACTTCAGAGTCAAATTTAGTCTGTTTTCTGAGTTAAACTGTTTATTCAGCATTTTCTCTTTGATGCCTAATTTCCTTTTATTTTATTTTATTTTAATACCAAAAAAAAGTGATAAATGTACCCACCGTGAAACCACACGGGGAATTTTAATGTCTTTTGCATTCAGCCATTGCACTCACGCGTTTTTGCCACCTGGTGCTTATGCAAACCTAAATTTGAGACGGTTCTTACAGAGTCGCCTCCCTGTTTTGGTTCCACTGTGTACTTTTCTTTTCTTTTTTTTTTTTAACCTACTAAGTCAGTCGTTTTAAAATAGGTTTCATGGTGGATTGATGTTTTGGAGCCAACCTCAAGAGATCATTAGAGCAGCTTCATTTATTAATGATTCGGTTTTGACTTAATTTTCTGCTCAGGATGTTGCTGCTAGGCTAAGTTAGATAAGACTATCAAATTTTTTTATCTTTGGTATTTTTTAATTTTGTGTCACATTGCGTATCTCTGTACCAATCTTGCTTTTTGTGGCATATTTACTTCTTTCTTTTTTTTTCATCTCTTTGTATTTCTTCTTAAATAAATATCACAACATAATAACAGAAAATCTAAATTCATAGATGTTTCCTGCCCCTTAGCTTTTACTTGGTTGGCCCGTTCAGTGATCTCCCTTCGCTTTCGCGGAGCGACTTAAAGGTGAAATGAAAAAGTGTTTTGAAGCTAAAATAAATCAAAAGAAAAAGGTGAATTTAAAATTAATAATTAAAGTTGGAAAAGCTTACTAGGGTATCGAGTGCCGAATACCAGAATGAGAATAAGGCCGGAAATACCAAATACAGACAGTGTGCGGGTGAAATGGTTGCAATTAATTAACCCAAAACTCCAACAGCTGTGTCATTCTTCAGCTTCCTGAAGGACGAGAAGGTTTGATAGATGTGGTTAGGTTAGCTCCTGGTGAAAATTGCAACCTAAGGTCTGGTGACTGACTGTGCAGTTCATGTTTTGAAGAGGACCACCTGAAATACAAACCTTCAACCACCGCCTGTCAGAACGGCATCCTCAGTCTCCGCTGTCCGGACCGCCACCTGTCGCTGTCCGGATGGGAAACTCCTTGAGGACTGTGTGCCATCATTTGGAAAGCTCAGGGGGTTCCCCTTGTGAAATGTGGGGCTCGAGTTCCTGACAGCATCACCCCCTACTAAAAAAAAAAACAAATCATGTTTTTTTTTAAAACCAGTACTCTTAACAAAACTTGCTTCTTCTTCCGCTTCCATTTTCCCTGACAAACACTACGACAGTAACCTCCTACAGCAGTCTGCCACAGCTTCTACGTCACCAACCACAGGAAGTGACTCCGCCCACACACCCACCACGCTTCACAACAACAAAAAAAAACACTCCAAAAACAAGTCGTTGACGTTTCAAATCAGAGAAATTGACCACTGGAGTGTTTCGCGGCAGCGCTTAACTACTAGAAAAGCACGCAAACGCGCTACTTGTATATTTCACTTCATTTCCCCTTTAAAACAAACGCGCGCCAGCAATACGCGGTGCGCTCCTACCAGCGGCTGTACGGTAACCAAAGGAATGTGTCACACTGATGTCAACTTGTTATTTACTTTCCAAATCTGAATGACTGAGCAAGGCGAAAGGAGAATTAATCAACCGCTGGGTGACCAGGCAGGCGAAAAATAGCAGCGCGTGGGGGAGGGGAAGCGGGCTCGAAGCAGGCCGGAGAGGCAACACGCTTGAACTGTAACTCAGCGGCGCGCTTCAGCTACAACACATCTCAATGGTAAAGACAAATTAGGAGCGGCTCGAATCCGCCCGGCTTCGCGCATTAGTGCTATTTATTCGCGTTAACGCGTTTCATGAGCTCCGTTTGTGCGCTGGAGCGGATATAGACAAACGTGCTAGTAGTGGGAGCCGTTTAAACTGACATTTTGTTTTGTTAGCTTGTGTTTTTAGCTAACCGTGGCACACGCTGAACTCTCTTTTAGCTCGTTAATTCCGCAATTAACTAGCGTTCAGTTGTGTTTTGAGTATTCAGGTTTAAGGTCAGGCAGCCTCCACCTCCCTCCCTCCACCACATCACCCCCACCCCCTCTCTATCGTGTGCGTTTCTCCCGCTGCCGTTCGCTTCTCGCTGCCGCTCCTGGCTCTCGGTGAAACGGCGAAAACTCCCCCTCCCCCCCTCCACACACACACACACACACACACACACACACAGAGGGAGAGAGGAGCCTCCGAGACCCCGGGCTTGTTCCAACTTTTACCGCCAGTTGTGACGGGCGAACC
This sequence comes from Kryptolebias marmoratus, assembly GCF_001649575.2. Lineage (NCBI taxonomy): Eukaryota > Metazoa > Chordata > Actinopteri > Cyprinodontiformes > Rivulidae > Kryptolebias > Kryptolebias marmoratus. The sequence continues at coordinate 13,598,541 of NC_051435.1, read as the reverse complement.
GGCGGCGCAAAAATACCCGAGCCGACCAGTGAGTCATCCTGCGCGGTGGGAACTTGAAATATGACGGCCAGCGGAATGGGAGGAAAGTCTTCGCTCGCCTGCTGAAGTTGGAGGTTCTCCTTGTGGAAGAGGAAGAGAGGTGGCCGGCGGACACCACGAGTTCACTCTCACAATAACAATAATAATAATACAAACAAGGTAAGCCTGGTGTGTTTAAAACATAAATAATAAAACGAAACAAAAAAAGGGTAGGATGCCTCTGCTTTATATATTGCACTGCTGCTGGGGTTGTATGTGAAGGAGATGCCGACTTTCAGATGGATTATGGCGTTTTGGCAGGAGGTTGCCGGCTCGTAGCTCTAATCACCCGCTGACTCCACACGTGTGTTGAAATTTCCGATTGCGTCTCTCTCTTTTTTTATTTTTTTATTTTATTCCTCTCCCTGCTGCCGTTGCTACTTTTCTCACACTTTTTTTTTTTTGGTAATGCTCACGTTTTGTGTCCAAGTACTTGGCAGAAATCACTTTAGGAGGTGAGGTGGTGGAGGTGAAAGGAGGTGGAGGAGGAGGGGTTGGTTGGCTGGCTCATATTTTTGGCCGAACAAGTAGTTTTGTCTATTTTTTGCTCTAAATATCAACACAAAGACACCCTCCAACGCACCGACGTGCACCCACAGCTGCTAGGTTCGAGGTTTATATGTGAGTGATACGTTTGTTGTATTAAATTGGCTTTTTTTTTGGAGTTAGAAAAGAGCATGTGTGGGGGAGGGGAAAGACTTTCAACTGTACATGAGACTGCCACCAGTTTCAGGGGACAATTAATGTTACTGTATAACTGCAGTGTTAGGCTGTGTCATTGCAAAAACCACTGAATGTCATGCCCACCTGAATAATAAACCTGAAAGTAGAAGAAATATTATTGGAAATGATGGTTAGACACTTATATTCACAAATGTAAACGTCTTGGCCTTAGAGTCAAGGTGTTTATTGAGGCGTTTGGACTGTTTCCTGTCTTAACCTCACTCTATTTCTGTAACCCACCAAATAAATGCCAACATGTTATGTTTTAGGGCGCTTATTTTGGCTTTTTCAATTTAATAAATGGTAAGAGGTTCCCAGCTTTAGTTTTTGTGTAGCTGTGCGTGTTGGTTGAAAAGGAACATGGCTATTTCCACATTAGAAGAACAACAGTGTCCCTAGTTTAAACCTTTACTCCGTCCATGAAGCCGAAAGGACTTTTAGCTACCTTATGGTGGTGTCTGGCTGGGCTGGAACTAATTGCTGACTCAAAATTATGTGAGAACAGGGGGGGGTTTCCATTAAACTATTACGGATTTTGGATGTTTGTGACCAGTGAACTGCATGGCCGTGTTTTCATCAATTTCAGTAGCCAGTTATTTAAAAACCGGGGGCCTGTTTTTGTGCACATGGCTCGCAGAGCTCTATTCTTGGCCGTGCACATTATTTTGTCGCCCACCTTAGCCTGCTTCGTACCCAACTTAACTGCGGGCCCACGTTTATTTATCTCCTTTAGAGCACCTTTTGAAACGGGCCCGTTTTTATCGTCTGTGCTGGTTTCAGCCCCGGACATTAGCCCGGGACATTTCCTGTCGGAGGGGAGCTCGGTACATTTCTGCTGCTCTCGAGACGGGTTTGATACACCCCGCGACGACTCTGCAACTATTTTGAGAGAACGGATCTCCTCACGAACGTTTTGAACACGTTCACGACTTGCGTGACAAGATGGCGACTCCTGCAAGGAATGTTTCGAGACGTTATAGAGACTACTTTGCGAATGCTGCTTACCAACTAGTCTACAGTCAGAATACCACCTTCATCCTATAACCTATATTGCTAATGAACACTTTGCTTTGTTCTTTTATTTCATTGGTCCATTTGACATGTCATAAACCCAGCAGTAAACAGCATTTACAGCTGCTTTCTTTGCACCAGTGTCACGCTGATCAGTGTGTCGTTTCACGCTCTTCCTTTTGCTTGCTTATTGAAGGGCTTTTAGGAGCAATCACGCTTCACGTTGGTCACGTTGGTCCTTGTAAAACCTGACACTCACAGTTTTGTCGTTGGCTGATATGGTAGTAACGTTACCAGATTTTTTTTTTTTTTTTTTCCTACTGTACTCCAAATACCGCCGATTTGGAGTCACGACCAACAATATTACCGCGGTTCCTTTCTGCAGTATGCTTTTTGTTTGGGGAAAGTGCAAAAGTAGCATGGTGTACACCCAGCCGTGATTTAGTTTCTTTACGCTTGGGGCATCTGAATTATGCTCGTCGCTTCCTTGAATGGGAGCAGATGAAATTTGTGTCTGAGATGACCTAGATGTCCGTCTAGGTGTCGTGTTTCAATCGCTGTCAGCCGGAGCTGATAAATGTCTTTGCTACTGCAGTCATTTGACCCAGGTCTTATGCATATAGTCCTACTGAAGACAAAAGACCAGTGTCAGTGGGTTTCTTTGGTGTCAAATGGACTGCAGTGTATGATTTATTATTAGCAGCTTGTACTGTTTCTTCTATTTGTTGTGTAAATAGTACCTTTTTGTATTAAATAATATTAGTGTGCTGTTTGTCTTGTTTTGTGTTAAACTTGTCATAAAACACGCAGCCTTCGGCATGGCTTCTGTGTGCGATTTCAGGTTTGAAAAGGAAACTAATTTTCTTATATTACGCCTTGTCCCCTTTGTTTTGCCCTAAATTGATTTTCTATAAGCCGTTCAAACCTATCGAGCGTGAGGCAACAGAACGCAGCCTTCTGAGAGATTGTGTTTAAAGCGGAGAGGCATCCTCTGCTCGAAAGTAGGGCAAGGAAGTCCCCGAGAAAGCTTTTTGTCAGTCTTGTGGTGCAACAATTCTCTGTTTCGAGCTAACCAAATATTTCTGTAGCAGTATTTATTTATGATAGGCCGTGGGGGGAGGTGAGCCATTCTCTCCCACCCCAAAGAGGCGTGCGGCGTTCACGGGCTACCAGCCAACTGGCACATGAGTGGTTACTCTGAAAATACGCCCATACAAGTAGTGGCTTGGTCACAGTTATGTATTCGCTTATGCTTCAGATCTAGCTCGGAAATGTTTTGTCGTTGTGCGAAGTTTCGTGCGTGGCTCCTCGACTCTTTTTTGTTTAAATTAAGAAATAAGAGACATACACGTCCTTTTTTTTTTTTCTTTATAGGTGGAGTGAATGCTGAACTGTGTCTTTGTTCAGTCGGGTTGGAGCTCTGTTGTTTCCCCCCACTGTTTCGTAATTATTCCGTTTTGAGACTTCACACTTCTCTGATCTGTTCGTGTCTGTGTGAGGTTAAGCCCTGCCCAAAAGACCCAACGTTTTCCTTTTTCCTCCCAAGGTCTGCCAGTAAATAAATACGAGCACGTTGTCTGCTCGGTGTAATGCAGAACGAGTGTATACTGCAGCCATTTAACTGCATCTGCCAAGTGATTTCAAATCAGTTTTCAGGAAGCAAAAAAAAAAAGGTGTATGGAGTCACTGGTGCTGCTGGTGGATGACTGTTCAGGAAGTTGTGCAAGAATCTCTTAAACTGTGCTTTTGCTTTGTCCTAATTTTTTCCATGTCAACGTGATCGAGTCATGTTGCCATACGTTCTTGTACTTTTGAAGTGAACATTAGAACCGCATATTTCTAAATCAGTTGTACTACTTTTCTTGTGTATTTTAGAGAAAACATGTCAATAACATGTTTGCCTTTGAGTGACTGTGTAGTTTATATGCAAGTACTGCAGGATTTCGTCTTGTACAGCAAGGTTGAATGAAGCAATAAAGAAAGTTAAACAGTACCTAAAGGGAAATGGTTCACAAATCCTCAACATAAAGATATTTCAGTTGGTTCATAAGGACAGGAATAAACCAAAAATGGGAAATGAAAAGGGTGGATGGTTGCCCAATGTTTACTTTATCTCGTTTTATTAATGGCACTGGTCACGCTACTTGAAATAAATTAGATTCAGCTCAGTATTTCATTGTAATATCTGTAATCAGAGTTGTGTATTCCAGCATACACCTATTAAAGGAACTTGCTGCTCATGTTATGTGATGCACCAACACTCAGGCTGTACAGGACAAAAGGTAGCTTGTTGTTAACTCTCAGTAAGTCATCCAGATTTATTTTGAGCTATTCACCTAAGCAGAGTCACTGTAGCCTTTGGCACCTGTGTGTGTGTGCGTGTGTGTGTGAGAGAGACATTGCCTTAATAGATCATAGCTGTCAAATGTGCAAATTATGTTAACATGAAGTTGCAGCTGAACTCGTTGCCCTTGAGCCATGTATATATATCTTTTAGTATTTGTATTTTACAAACGAGTGCTGTGGGAATCCTCTGTTCACCATCTTTCCTGAATTTTATGTCTCATCCTTCTTTTCGCTCTGAAGTGTGGTGTTTCGAACAATTATAAACACATCCACTTCAGAATGTGGTTGGCGTTGAACCCATCTGGTGACATGGGTAGAAATTATTTTATTGCTTCGCCACTAGCTGTGGGTATTGTAAACTGGTGCTAAACTAGTACCATTTATGGACTAGTTGTTACCGAAGTGCCAAAACCTCCAGGACAAATGGTGCTGCTGTCTGTAATAATGTAATATTTTAAATTAATCCTATAGGTCTACTAAAGATAATAAAGCTGACATTATACTATGGTATATAGAAATCCTGCCCCTGTTTTTACAATAAGGATTTCAGTTGAAGCAGAAATAAATAAGCTGAGGATTTATATGAACAGAAAGTATAATACATAAAAAGAAACACAGTCAGTGCTGATCTGAAGTCGGTTTATTCCAAACCACAAAAACATTGTGATGTAACAGTCTTGAGAGCATCTAAGAGGTGTGAAAAGTTTAAAATCAAATGAAATGCAGCATGTGCTTCAGAACAACAGTGTCAGCTGCAGTTTTTTTGTTTGTTTGTTTTTACATTTTCCTTCCCATCTTATAGATCACCTCAACGCTCATGTTCTATCTGTACAGCTCGTAAACTCTTAGTGAATCCACTTTAGTTGTTAAAAGCTCAGTGTTAAAATTGCACCATCAAGATGAGTCATTGGTTTACTGTTACGAATAAGTCAAGCTTGGATAATAATCACATTTCTGCAGTAGTATCTGATAAAGGAGGAAAGATGTAAACATTTTTAAGAATGGTCAATTATAAAGCCGTCAACCATGTGGGTGTTCAAGTTTGAGGCTATATTTTAATCATCTAAGACGATCTAAAAACCTCAAAGATCTTCATGTTGTACGTTGAACTACTTGACACAAACCTGACACAAAATGGTGTCCAAACCCAGTAACTAATGGTCTTAAACTGAGACCTGTTGCCCCAGTTTCCATCAAAATGCAGCTATAAACCTTATTTTGCTTTTATTCAACATTTTTACATATTTACATGTCTGGATGTTTTCATTGTACATAAAAAAAGGGTACATTTTCAGTCGTGGTGTTGATAAATTCTCCAGTAGCTTTTAATATGCAAACACGTGTTCAGGAGGTTTTACGACATGGCCGCTGGTAAATATGGTTCTGACATTTTTAGGATGTGGGCGTAAGTCTAGTCTTGTGTAGTAATGTGATAATAGTGGCAATGTCTTTAGAGTAGTTGTCCAGAAATGTATTTGCAGTGCATAGATTGGTCTATATAGCTCGGGTTTGTTTTATTACTCAGAGATACATTTGATAGAAATAAATGCAGTGATATCTATCTCAACAAATTGCAGGTAAACATAATGCAACCATTGTTAAAAGGCTCAGTGGGAACATCCAGACCTCATGAAATAATTTAGTGATTCATTCTTTGATGTTTATTTCACATGTACTGTGAATGTTATACCATGCTCTGTGCTCCTACTCTAACAACTTGACGTGTCAATTTAAGTGTTCAAAAACCGCAGTAAGTTATAAATAAAATGTACAAACCGGTGTCTTATTTATATGCAGCGGAGTGAGGTCATGGTGGTTTGACACAAGATTAACGTACAAATGTTGGGCGACTCTTTTTTTAAAATTTTTTTATGTTGCATTTTGGGTTACAGATCAGAGTAGCTTGTGGCCTCAGCTTATTTTTCTAAATTTAACACATTATTAAGCATACTGTTGCAGCTTACACCCTTTCCCACACCTTTAGTGTTTTTTGTAAATCTTAAATAAAACATTTTGTATTTGTCACTGCAGCCTCAGGTTGTGCTGAACGGTTCAGTTCTTGGCTCTTGGGTATCTTTGTTTGAATTAATTAAACCATTGTGAGTTGTATTGTTAGTCGATGATCAATGAGCAGGACGAGTGTGGCTGCCTTTTCTCCCTCCACCCCTTCAAGCAGTATTTTTTTTTTTCTTTTCCCCGAGTGACATTTGATACCAGACTTGTAACAGCTTTAGAAAATGTTTACTTTATTTTATTCTTAGTGTCTTCATTTGTTTTTTGGTGTTTTCTGGTAGTCAGTGGAATCACTCTTTTCTTTTCTTCTTTTTTTTCCACTCATGAATCGTTGCTGGCTTGGAAACAAAATGTCCATCATTAAAGAGGAAGTGAAACTCTCATGTTTCCTGTTGCATTGTTTGTACTTTTCAAGCCACTGTAGGCGTGGAAACAGATCAGTGACAGAGTGGCTCTACAACGGAGTAAACATGAATGCGTTTCAGGCGCTACAAAATGGGTTTTGGATTCTTCATCTGTAAAACAGCGCCATAGTGTCTCTCAGAACATAACTGTAATATGCATGAGGAAATATATAGGACACAAATACACTTACTGCAGTGGGGAATGGTTTGGTGTGTAGTGCTGGTGTCAGACGGCGCAAACGCTGGCTGGAGAAATGGCCGAGGAATGACTCAGAATGTAGATCAGTGTTTCGGTGCAGTCGTCTCACTTGTTTGTTTGACCCTCATGTCAGATGGAGGGAAAGCGCCAGGAGAGTGCGGGGTATTTAAGGTGGCATGAGCAGCTGTTGATGGAAAAGCAGGATCTTCTGGTCACCATGGCAACAGTTGTATCACCCACACTGCCGTGTCTGTGTTTAGACTTATTTGTGCAATCCTCATCTCATTAGAAAGGATGCTTGGCTGAGGAACACTTAGTTCTTTCTTGCTGTTGAATAAATGTAAAATTGTACAAAAAAAAGTTAATGCAGGTTGTTGTTTTTTTTCACCCCCTCCTCTTTACGAGTACCCAAAATGTGGCTGCATAAAAGCAAGGCCTTGGATGTGGCACAGAAAACTCTTTTACATTTAATTCTGAAAGCAAACAAAGTTTTTAAATTGTCACTCATGCTCATGTAAATGTGGAGCTTAAGCAGAAGCTTCAAATGACGGAGGCACAGGTTTTTTTTTCACTACCATTTTTACATAATGCAGAAACACCAAGATATTTATGCCGCCCTTAGTTTAACATGTCATGTTTAGATAAACCAGGAGGAAATGCAAGGTTTGACAAAGAATTACATACAATACTCTTGTCAATGGCAAACTACCATTATATGTAGCTTGTCAACATACATTTTAAGACAAAATGGGCCATCTTTTTTGACTAAATAATATATTTTAATGTGAAGGTTTTGTATGAAATCTCATATTTAGGTCAACTGATGTTGAGGCCAAAAATATTGCTAATTAGGAGAAAATGAAAAGCCTGCCTCGGTGTAGTTAAGTTACTCCACATACAGGCTAAAAGGCCAAGCAGGGCACTCTGAATAATGCATGTTTGCACGACCACAAAGCAGTTAATGAATTTGTGCTCAGTTGGATGGATGGATAATTTAGCCTTGGCGGCATTTTAAATTTAATTGTATTGGAAGAAAAAATGTCCAAGTTTTCTTTCTTTTTTTTTCATCATTCATTTTGATTCCTTTTAGTAATATGCACATTAAATGTAACATATGGAGATCTATTTTTACAGATTCATCATGTATAATTTAATAAGGCGAAAAATGCCTTTGAGTTTCCCTCTCAGAGCAGAAAGTGACTAAGGCCCTGTTTACACATGAACGATCTCTGAAGACGCTAGGGATTTTCCAATGTCGATTGTGAAAAAGTTGCACGTTTTTATGCTGCGATTGCAATCGCCGTTTAGACGTGACCGCAGGAGGCGTCGGATCTGCTGCCACTTCCATGACAGGTCACTAGCTGGTGCTGTGGCTTCTCTGTTTTAGCAAAACACGGTCCTGAGCATGAGAACGGTTACATCCAAAATGGCGCGTATGTCTGTTTGGACAGACGCCACTGACTTAAGAGGTGGTGTAGTGCATGTATGTTTGATATCAGAAGCGCTGATAAATTGAAAAGAGCGAGCAGCACGAGCGGCACTCTATCTGCCTTTGTTGTTGTTGTTGTTTTGCTCACACAATGGCAGCGGCTTGTGCAATTTTACACAATGCTGGACTCAAAACATTTCTGTGTCAGACAAAGCGAACGCTGTTGTCGTGTGCACAAATGGACAAAACACATTAGGAGTGTTGGCTTTACTTAAAAACAATGTTGTGTAAACAGGGCCTGAGGGTATTTTGGTTTGTACCTTGCAGCAACAAATGGCTAGTGGGAGTTGTCCCTTTTTTTTATTTGATGTCAGCGAGTTCAACCCAGGGCTGGTTGTTAGTTTCTGGTGCTACCAGTTATACGTTGCTTTGTTATCTTTGAAGCCTGTCATTATTCCTATGCTTTTCCAAGGGAGAAAATTAACCCTGGAACTCCTACTCGGAGTTACACACGCAAGGATGACATTGACTGCTTAAATCTGTAAATGAGTTTTAAAAAAAATTTAAAAAAAATTCACCCATTCTTCCCCAATAGGCTGCACAAAGAGTGTGTTGTCCTGCCACACTGTATAATTAACCTCACGAATGCAGAAAGGAGAGTTGTTTTGCCATTTATGCTGCCAGTGGAGGAATGAACAAAAAAAAGACTTAATCTCTTGTGGAGAGGGTATTTCTGGCGAGGCAGAGCCGAGGTTTGATGTTTCAATGTCATGTTTGCGTGCGATCTGTCACGGGGGTGTTTCTCTGAAGACACAGCTAGAAGCTAACCAACAGGAACCCCCGCTGCTCCTCAAATACGCTTGTGTCGAACGTACACCTTTTTTTACTCACCATATTCGTATTTCTAGCATGCGGGTTTATACTGTATGGCACACTGATGTGGACTGAAATCACACACTTGTGCATCATTATGCTGCTTTTGTTCGGTTCAATGTGAATGAGCAAATCGGTGAAATGAAAATCCTTTTTACCAGAACAATAGCAGGACCTCCATATGCAGCAGGCTTTTGTGATCTGCTGAACAACCCGGTAGATTAGGCTTTTTAAGTGTGCGGCCAACTATGTGTCATGGTTAACCTGCAGTTGCTAGGTTTTCATTCTAGTGGATTACCTCAACAGGTAATTTTAGATTTGAGGTATTACACTGTAAAGAGATATTAATCTCTGGGTGGAGCCGTTTGTTAGAATGGAAACATGCAGACGTCTGTGTTTCCTGGCGCTCAGCTTGCCACCTCTGGTAAACATTAAGTGTTGTCACCCAAAGGAGCCGTGGGAGAAGTGTTTCCCTGTAGCGACCGAACGCTACCATCCCCCCCTTCACACACACACGTCGCTGACCTACATCGGCTGTCACTTACTGACCCGCTGAGAAAGACGGAGGACAATACACAAATGGTTGTTGTGATTACCTGGGTTGGAAATCATTATTCATCACCCAGCTCTCCATTTCTCCCACCCCCCACCCCCCCTCTCTGTGATTCCCCTCCCCCATGCTCTCTTTCACATTCCCCTCCCTCCCCCTCAAGACTGCAGCCCAACCAGAGGCTTCAAAGGCGGGTTTTACTCAGCAGAGCAGTTCAAGAGAAAATGGCTGCTGTTTCCAGGTCTTGTTTGCACATCTGTCAGGAGGTGACCGTTCAGGAGAAAATGGGGTCTATGGTATGCTGTTTTTTTTTTTTTTTTTTTAAACATCATTGTATTCAAAACTGCATGTGTAGGAGAGGACTGCTTTCTTGGTTCTCTTTGCTTTGCTGTTTTGGCATCTAAGGCTTTGTTTTCGGAAAGAATTTCATCCGGTTTTAAGCAGAGATTTGATTATTTACATGGCTGCTGAGTTTGCTGTGAAAGGAGTCATTGTGGCGGGATTCGACTCTTACAAATACTGTTCAAATTCTGATAAATTTGCTTTTGGGTTTGTTTGTTTGTTTGTTTTTACAAGGAGTACACCAGCAATATTTCTATTGAGATCTACTTTAAGACCAGGTTAATTCCACACATTAAATTTTTTATTTTTCATCTATGACTTAAAAAAAAAAAAAAAGAAAACTAAAAATAGCCAGATGTCTAAGCTGGTTTGGTTGTCTTTCTGAAAATCTACAATTCTGAAATTAAATTGAGCAACTTCAACTAAACATGTACATTTGACCACTTTGTTTGCTCTAACACACTCAATGGTCGGGTCTCTGGAGATATTTCAATGTTTTCTATGCATTCAACTAGTGTTATAATATTTTATCCCATCTCTTTCGACATGTTAGCTCAGCTCATTCACACCCATTACTTGCGGCTACATTGCCTTACACCAAACCTGTAAAAGTAGTTTGGAAATACTAACTTCTGTTGGTATTGTGTGACTCACCTGTCCCATTTTTTTTTTTTTTTTTTTTTTTTTTTTACCCAGAGCTTACACCATGACCTTTGTCCCACTTTGAGTCTTTACTCAAATTACTTCTCGTCTCTTGGTTCCCTCACACATGTACATATATTTGAATCTTAAATATTGATGTCAATTTGCAGTATATAATTTAGCTGTAAGTGTAAAATGAACAGTGCAGTCAAAGCGGCGTGTCTCCATGCTGCATTCCTTTGTCATTTTTTTACTTGAAGCATTTTGTCACTGCCCTTCTGTCTTTTTGTTTATTGGGCCATAATGCAATCATGCTACTAAAAGTAGTAGGATTATAAAAGTTTATTTAACTGTTTTTGGAAGCTGGTTAAAATCTCTTTCTTAATAGTAGCTTGTTCATCTTCGGTGCATTGATGAGTACAACACATACAGAGTTATATTCAGTAAGTACTACTGCTTCACATGGGGACACACTTGTAACCTCAGTAAATGTAATGAAGTAATCATGAATTCTGGTGGCTGTGTTGAAGCATTAAGGATGGCTTTCAGAGATGATTAGGAGAGTTCATTATTCAGGCAGTCCAAGTTTATTTTTGACTGGACTGTCAGCCCAATCAAAATGGTAGCTCCCAGTTGTCTTGCCGACATATGAAACTGTCAATCTTGTCTCTCCTCGTCTTTGAGTTGTTAGTTTTGGGATTTTTCTGAGAAATGTTGAGCGCAATAAATAATGAGCTGCGCCCGTTCTTGCAGCCGCTTCCCTAAACGCATACCTGGCTTTTTATGTTGTGATCAGTGTGGATCAGCATCACACAGTTAAAACCTACGACTGGATTCTAATTAAACATTTTTACTGCTTTTAAAATCAAATGACGGCAGCTATTTTTCTATTTAAAACTAAACAGTCCTGGTAACACACAGGACGTCATATCAGAGCTGGTTCTACAAGTGGTATGAATATTGGCTGTTTTGAAGGCAGAGCTGGTTCAAAGTTGATCCTTTATTGGTATTGGCCTCCTCCTTCAGGGATCAGAAACTGGACTGAAGTCACAGATCCATAGACCGATCCGGCTTTCCCCCTCTGATATCGCTAATTAGATTTTGGCTTCGTTTAAAATGGGAGCATATTCTTTTAGACACAAGGCTGTTGGATAATTTAATAAAACCTATTTGGATATTTTTGTTTGCCAGATCGTCCAGTTTAGATGGTGCAGTTTGGAGCGGGCAGGCCGTCTCTCTGGTTTCACGAGACAAGAGTGAGCAACAAGGATGTTCTGTAAATAAAAGGGAGGTAAATGCGTGACAGAAATGTTGCTCTATGTAATGTCTTTGAGCGCTCGGTTCCTATCTGCTGTTGAAGGTGTTTGAACATGTTGGTAGGCTGTTGGAAAACTTTCAAGTCATTGTATGCTATATTTAACCTCAAGAAATACAGCCTGCTGTCACAGTTAGCAGTGTTATTTTTATTTTTTACTACTGGAAACGGTACAATCCTTTTATTTATTTTTTTACTGCAGAGCTGAGTGCAGCACTCCGGCTCTTGTGTGTCTCACATGCATGCTGCATCACCTCTGCTTTAAACGTGTGCTGTGAATAGTTGACATTTTGGCCCAAAGCTTTGTTAAATTACACTGTTAACACGTGGTTTCCGTTGCAGCTTTTCAGTCTGTTTTACATCATTTTTTCCCCCCTTTCTCAAAGCATCTGCCTAATTCCCAGCAACTTTTGCAAAAATTGCATTTTCTTTCTGTCTAAGTGTGTTGTGCAGCCCCCTTCCCCTCCCCCTCTGCCTCTGCAGCTTGCATCAAAGCACCATGACAATCAAAGTACAGTGTGTGCTCCAGATTTAGAGACGGATATGTAACTTGATGCAGCAGCAGACATGCTTAGGTTTTTTTTTGTTGTTGTTTTTGTTTTTTTCTAGAGTGGCAGGGAGGACAGAGCAGCTCTACATCTCACTATAAATAAAGGTGAAAATTACAGCAGTGTAGCTTGACCGTCTGTGTTACTGATATCCCTAAACTGTGTCTGGGTCATATCAAATCCACCTCCCCCACCACCAAAAGAAGAGGATTGCTGTTATCTCAAGTTAGCTTGAGCTGGGAGGGGACAAAAACAACAGATTTTATCGCATAAAGGACGACGTATGAAGAACGAAGGAAGGAACACAGGTATAACACAGGACAGCCTTTTTAATATTTCCATCACTCTAGTTTCACGTCACCAAAAAGCAAATCTTTGTCCACACTGACAGAGCAAAGCCATTCTGCATACAACAGCACTAACACAAGCAAGATTAACCCAAATTATTCAAATTACTCCACATCTGTAAAAATGCCCTCGAATGGCCGCAGCATGCCTTTTGAGAAGTGCCAACGTAGAGCAGACACAGAAACATTTTGAAGCTCTTTTGAGCCCATCTATCCTAAAGATCATGTCACCACATGTCGGCTCGGTGTTCCTGCAGTGGAACAGTGGCTATTGTAGAGTAATTGCCCCCAAAGTGCAATAAACATCCTAATGAGCCCTATATTCCCAGCAGGCATTCTCATCATTGACCCATTAAGTTCCTTTGTTATTTTTAGCTATTGTCTTTGTTTTCTGTAGTCACTTATGAATGTAAAATCACATTTTTATTGTTCCTCTAAAGAAGGTATTTGTGGTTTGACAGTGCCCCACAGTATTGTGGATTTACCTTTTATTTAACAGCTATCAGTGTCATGTAACAGTTTATTAGCATCAACTATTGTCAGTTTTTAGTTTTAATAAATAAAAAGCTTTAATTAGTGTTTGTTGTTCACATGATGGTTTGTTACAAAATTGTGTCGGCGTTGTTTTGAGGTCAATAAGCATTCTGGTTATGCATTTCCCAACACAAAGTAAAAACTCTTTTTTCCCTTCATCTACTTTTGTTATTTTAATTTGACTGATAGGCCAACACAGCAGTTGTAGTTCATTTGCTGCTGCATGACTTATCGACAGATTGACTCCATGTTGCAGCTGCACTGCATTATCGTACATCAGAATACTTGGTGGCCACTCAGAATAAACGATCCTCCTTTATCTCAAATATACATCCAATTGTGAGTAGAAATGAAGGGCCTTGGTTATATTTTATAGAAGCAAAGCATTGTTCTTTTCTTCAGACGTTCACTCTGTCTCTGTGACTTGTTAAGCTGCATGCAGCGAGACTGCTTGATATTTTCAGGTTTGTGCATGGCTGAATTTCTTTTACCCTCAGTTGTGACATGATTCATATTGCTATAGCAACCCAAACCGTGGGGATTAGCTGTTGTATGGGGCATGCAATAAGCCCCGTCGTCTTGACTTCTCTTTGCGTTCTGCTGAAACACACACTGACGGTTTTACATCTGCACGTCTGTAAGCAGCCTTGTTGTAAATGTGGTTTAGTTATTTTAATGCTTTTGTGGAGCTGAATGTAATATAAGCGTACCAGTTTTAAAAAAAAATGCTGATAAATCTACCTTGAGATCAGATGAAGCTATTCAGTCAAACAACCTTGCCTAAAGGATATTTTAATACCCTTTTTAATGTTGAAATCTCATCAGAGAGCTCGTCTCCGAGTGTGGAATCGCTCAGGCTTTGACTGCTCTGATCACTTCCTTGGATAAAACCGTCTCAGAGGTTAGGACAGTGGATGGCTTCCTGGAAGGCTCATTGTTTTGTCAAAGGAGCCCTGAATGCTGGGGGAGTTGTGTAATGGACGGTGGCATCATAGGCCTATCTGATAGAGGGATTATTGCTGCTGTCCTGCACTGATGGGACCCGAGCCCCTCGAGACTGCCTGTTAATTACATTTCCAGATGTATGGTATGTAGCTGTTGCTGCTCTGGGAGCAGCGGCCGTCTTGCTTTTGATGTGGTCAGCCCTCTGTAGTCCCACATGTAAGCTAAATAACTAAAAAGAAACATGCTCACTGTGGTCAAACATGGTGACTGAGGACTTGGTGTTTTTGATTTTTGGTAGACAGAAGCATAAAAGGTTTCATTATTACATTTTTACTGCTTTGAGCCTTTTTCGAAGAAACATTTCCGAGATGCTCCAGTTTTTGTTGGACTTCTGTTTTGCAAAAGCAATGCTGTACTCATAACTGTCATCCTTTATGCGTGTTGTTTGTACAATCAAGGTTAATTCCAACTGAAAGAAGATATCAAGGTGAAAGAGTGAATAATTCATCATGAGTAACATGTTCAGCCCCTCTGGCTAAATGCCCACTTGTAATTGGGACAACACCATTCTATTTTGTTCGATCTCTCCTGTTGCTATGCTACCAAAGCAAATGTTGAGTGGGCCTGGATGGTCTTTGGAATGAAAGTTGGAATGACAGTCTTGCAGTCTTAATACCTGATGCCACCCTTGTTTTTATTTCAGTCTTCTCTGCAAAATACCTGATCCTTAATCTGTCAGTGCGAGGGCATGAATTGATTTTACACCTGAACGTCTCATGTCATTTTCAGGTCCCAGTTTGGACGTTTTGCTTTGTTCTCTCTGCTCTCCTTCCACATTCATGATGTGTACATTTAATATCCTTCCTGGTTTATAAGAGCCGTTTCCTGCTAGACCTGACTGGCAAACAGAAGCACCGCAGAGTTCACATAGGATGGATATTCTAACGAATCAGATAGTTCAGATACTTTTGAAGTGGGTTCTGTAGAAAGGTTATGAGCAACTAATATCTTACCTGTCGCAGATAGCTCTTTGAGCAAGCTCAGTTTGGAGAAAGAGTTTATTTCTGACAAGATCGACGCGCTATCGGCTAGTCTGAGTGAGGCTGAGACCAAAGCGAATCTCGTAGTGGTTTATGCAGCCACTGTTTTATAAATCTTACAACACTGTTAAAGTCACATTACCCGATCATTCCTGCAGAAACATGATGTTCCCGCAAGGAAGTGCTACAAGTGGTTATTGCTGCCAGTTTCCAGTAGAAAATGGGCTCCTGCGAATGTGAATGTTTATAAATATTTGCACAAATTAAGAAATTTTAGAAGCTAAAGCCTCAATGATTAAGTTCAATAGTAGCTATTTGCAGGTTGGCTAGCTGAGCCACATCATAACAGAAAGTAATTGTGTATCAGTGGACGAGACCAAAAGTGAGCATGAGCTAACAGCGGCTGGCTGTCCTGTTTGTGTTTGTCTACACATGACTGCATCACTGGGTGCAGTTCAGGACAAACTCGCATCGAGTGCGGAATTTGTTCAGATTTCAGAAAAGGGAGAATACCATGTGCCAAACCGCATGCCTAAACGTTGAGCTTTGCTGCTTCTTTGTTTTTATTCTATTTATTTGATTTAATTTTTTTCTCTCTCTCTCTCTTTCAGGAGTGAGCTCAGCCTTCCATCATACCTCCACCCTTTCTTTGGGCTAAGATGAGTATTACCAGTGACGAAGTGAATTTCTTGGTCTACAGATACCTTCAAGAGTCAGGTGTGTCTCACAAATGCGCTGGCATGCTTACTGGAGCTGTGTATGTGAAGAATAAAGTAATCTACTTGGAGTTAATACATGACTAAATTGAAATATTTTGTGTAGCAGTGGGCCGCTGGCCGTGTGTTGGTGGAGCGCATAATTTAATTCTGTTTTTTTTGTCACGCTTGATTTAACATATTATGCTCACCTTCACTGAAATGTTCAATAAGTAAGCCTCTGCTTTCATTAAATGAGAACATCTTTGTGTTCTTGTAGTCTGTTCACTCCTGAAATCTGGATCCTTACAGTTTGGATCTTTGATAAAAAATCCTAGCTGCTGTTTTTTTTTTTCTTACTGTTTATAGAGATTGTGTCTGAAGCCAAGAGGCTGTGTGCAAGCATTTATCAGATCTGAGGAGTCAACATTGACACGGGCATGCCTTATTACCTTCTTAAATTGCATAACACGTACAAAACGTTGTGCAAATTTGTATCTAGCTCGATTGTTTGGCTCATAAATGACTTTTCTTTCGATATTTGTGTCTTGTTTGTTCTCGTCTTGTTTGTGGCGTTTTGTTTCCAGGTTTTTCCCACTCAGCATTCACCTTTGGCATCGAGAGCCACATCAGCCAGTCGAACATCAACGGAACACTAGTGCCCCCTGCCGCCCTCATCTCCATCCTGCAGAAAGGCCTTCAGTATGTGGAGGCAGAAATCAGCATTAATGAGGTGACTCCCACAGATGGAAGCCAAAATGCTTTTCACATTTTACCCATCGTTAAACTTGTCGCGTGTTTGCAGAAGAAGTGATGGTTAGCAGAAAATGCAACACAAGAACAAAAATCCCTAATAATAAATCCCGTTTTCCCCCTGTGACAGGACGGCACGGTCTTTGATGGGCGGCCGATCGAGTCGCTGTCGCTGATCGACGCCGTGATGCCAGATGTGGTGCAGACGCGGCAGCAGGCGTTCCGCGACAAACTGGCCCAGCAGCAGGCGGCCTGCACCATCACCGCTTCCACCTCCGGAAACCAGTCGAACACATCAAAGAACGGAGAAGCCACCGTTAACGGCGAGGAAAACGGCACTCACAGCATGAGTAAGTCGACGACTCTAAATATGGGCGTCCTAGTTTTCTCACAGCGGGAGCTGACCTTGTCTTTGTGAAGTAATTAGGTGATCAGATGGTTGTCGACAGGGGCAAACAAGAGTACAGTCAGGGCTTCTGAAAGAAGGGAGATACTCGCAGCTCATGAGAAAGCACGTTTTCCACGAAATAAATGAAAAGAATTATGCACAACAGCCCCTGAAATTAGACGAATGACATTTTAATTTGAATGTTAACAATGGACTGTTTTGACTTTTAATTAGGGTATTTATTTTTCTTCAACTGAATCCTTGGTCAAGAATCACTACTGCAGTTTTTACTCCATGAAACAAAACCAACTTTTTGACCTTTTGCAGAAGGTGATGAAGAGGTTTGGTGTCCCTCTTAAATTGGATCAAAGCTTTAGAAGGCAACATGATTTGGTTTTAGGTAATATTAGACGATACAAGGAGGATTTAGTAGTCTGAAATAATCTGAAGGTGTTAACATTCTCCTCAGATTAGATCAGTTTCTCTGACATGAGTCTCATTGTGTCGTGTAGAACTATCTGCACACCAAATGTGTGAGAATTAAACATTTTCACGGGTGAACTTACTGAACTGCAGATGGATTATCTGTGTTTCTCTGTGTTTATCTCTGTAAACTTTTGTCCAATATATATTTGACTACCATCATGAAAGGCAGCGTGTAATTACCTGAGTCTGTGTTCATTTGTTAGCTAAATATCTCATGAACCACTGGACAAATGTTAATAAAGCTCAGAAAGTAATCATTGGATGTACATCTACAACTAATTACTTTTTAGAGGCTAAAGTTTTTGACGTCAGCCATCACAAAAATGGCTACAACTCAGTAAACTGTGGTGTGATAGTAGTTGAGTCATCCCCATCACATACTCTGAGCTCTGCTGAATTACCCAAGATCTTTATTTAAAACTCTGGCGTGCAGGTGGCATTCCTTCCATAAATGTTGGTTTCATTGTTGATGGTAAATGTATTTAAAGCCCATTTTCAGTCCACCTAAACTGATTGGCAAGCGTAGGTGGGTAATTTAGCTTTTCTGTCAGCTTTTTCCTTTGATTCATTTCAGAAAAAGACTGTTCTTTTTGCTCCTTACTTGGGTCACGTTGCCCTTTCAAGCTTTTCTAAATTAACTAAATGTGGGAAAGTTGGGACGTTTTTTTAGTTAAGTATAAAAACAAATGAAATAACATGAAGTCGTTTTGCATGTTAGTTGAGCTTCATTGAAGTGCGTGTTTCCCCCCTCCCTCTGCAGATAACCACAGTGAGGCCATGGAGGTGGACATGGATGTTGAGATACCAGCCAGTAAAGCCACGGTGCTCCGAGGCCACGAGTCCGAAGTGTTCATCTGTGCCTGGAACCCTGTCAGTGATCTGCTGGCCTCAGGGTGAGTCCGTCCGTCCGCAGACGGATCCTAATTAAGCCTCGGATGTCAAATGTGCACACCCCGTTGTTTCTATTTCTAAGATAGAAAGCCTTTATAAAAACCACACCGTTTTGAACCCTTGCTCTCGTGTGCAGCTCGGGCGACTCCACCGCTCGGATCTGGAACCTGAACGAGAACAATAACTCCAACTCTACCCAGCTGGTGCTGCGCCACTGTATCCGAGAAGGTGGGCAGGATGTCCCTAGCAACAAAGACGTCACCTCACTAGACTGGAATGTAGGTTTCAGATAAGCTATCCTCTTCGCTCCTACCTCTGCCATATGGTAAACGGACAAATAGCTTCTGTTTTCTTTCCATCCAACAGAGTGATGGGACTCTCCTGGCAACCGGCTCATATGACGGATTCGCCAGAATATGGACAAAGGACGGTATGTCATGAATCACTGTCGCACCTTTTTGTGTCCCTGGTCATTAGGTTTACTGCATTGTTACTGTGAATAATACAACCTCAGGCATTTTTAAGAAATGTTCTTTGAAGAAAAAGTAAATTAATAATGACTCTTATTCATCAGGAAATCTGGCCAGCACCTTGGGGCAGCACAAAGGACCCATATTTGCACTCAAGTGGAACAAGAAGGGGAACAGTATTCTCAGTGCAGGAGTAGATAAAGTGAGATCCTAAAATATGGATTAATGTGTTATTATAATGTATGCAATCCTAGAGTTTACATTTTCTTAAATTAGTGATGCTTTTCTGTTTTTATCCAAAACTAAAATGCAGATTCCTAGTAAAAGACGTAACATGTATAGAGACAAAAGTCTGTCAGTAAGATCTGTTTTTGTTCAGAAATGTCTTATTCGTGTTTTAAAAATGCTCCTTGGATTTTCCAGACGACAATCATTTGGGATGCACACACGGGGGAGGCCAAACAACAGTTCCCTTTTCACTCAGGTGAGCGCACTCATCAGTGATCGTACAGACGATACAACATGTTTCTCAGTCTCATTGTCCCCTAACAAACACGGACTGGAATCATTTCACAGCTCCGGCGCTGGATGTGGACTGGCAGAACAACACCACGTTTGCTTCCTGCAGCACAGACATGTGCATCCACGTATGTCGCCTGGGCAGCGACCGGCCTCTAAAAACCTTTCAGGGCCACACGGTGAGCAGCCTTTTCTCATTGCGCCTCTGGCCTTATTTCACACACTCCCCTGACAGTGGGCTGTAACGATTCCTGCGCTCCACAGAATGAAGTTAACGCCATTAAGTGGGATCCATCAGGTATGCTGCTAGCCTCCTGCTCAGATGACATGACCTTAAAGGTAAGCCTGCTTCTGAGTTAAAGGCTGCTCTAAGCAAGGATGAGAGGAGGTTTGTATTCATGTGTTGTTGCTGTCTCACAGATTTGGAGTATGAAGCAGGACCAGTGTGTCCATGACCTCCAGGCTCATAGCAAAGAAATCTACACAATCAAGTGGAGCCCCACCGGCCCGAGCACAAATAACCCCAACGCTAACATCATGCTCGCCAGGTAGAGTCTTCAGTGTACATAAAATACGATACAGCCCATCTAATCCCAGTGGAAGTTAAGGGAGGGAACATAGATGTTAAAGATGAAACCCTGTTCCAGCCCAAAATCCCAGTTTAGGTAATGGTCAGTGGCCCACATCCTGACCCAGATGTGCACGCATGTGTAAATGTTCCAGTTCAAATGCCTCAGGAATTTACAGTCCACCCCCGACGGCCCCGCACACCTGACTATAAATCACCATGACAGTAAAACTCCCAGCGCTCCGTACAAACCTCCAACCAAACGCTGTAGATAAAGAACGCTGTAAACGGTTTTAATTTACATACATAGGTTTTATTTTTATCAGATTTTGTTGCTACGCTCAGTGGGTTTTTTTTTAGCACTGATATTTTATACATTGTTAAAAATGGGGTGTTAATTGAAAATTTTCCCACCTTCTTGTTGAAAGAAAGAGTTTATTACATTTGTAGGTGTTTTTATGTTGGAGTTTGACTCATTAGCACCAAGAAGATGCTTGAAACAACCACAAATACTGATAACTGATACCCTGCAAATCTCATTTCTAAGTCTGTTAGTTTGAGGATTTAAGCTTCCTGACGGCTTCGCAGGTTAGTTACAGGAATAAGTATGTAATAAAGTCAAGTAGTTGTCATAAAATGATAAGTCGGCTGATGACTTTCTTGTATTTTTCCACACAGTGCGTCATTTGACTCGACAGTGCGGCTGTGGGACGTCGAACGAGGGAAATGCATTCACACCCTGACCAAACACCAGGAGCCGGTCTACAGCGTGGCCTTCAGCCCCGACGGCAAACACCTCGCCAGCGGCTCCTTCGACAAGTGTGTCCACATTTGGAACACCACGGTGAGACTCAGACTGGGTTTTTTTTTATTCAGAACCACACGGCAGCCGAAAGGAAATATCATTAAGGTTTCAAAATCTTGACGTAGCTTCTTGTTTTTTCTTGTTTGTTTGTTTTTTGTCTCCTGCCGGTTCAGACCGGATCCTTGGTGCACAGCTACAGAGGAACTGGTGGCATTTTTGAGGTGTGCTGGAACAGCACCGGGGATAAAGTTGGTGCCAGCGCATCAGACGGCTCTGTAAGCAACAATTCTGTCATATTCTTTTGTTTAGCTTTTTGCAAACAACCAAAAAAGTGAAATATGCTGTTATTGATACACTCCTTTTTTACATTTCAGGTTTGTGTTCTTGATCTCCGAAAGTAGCTGACCCGAGGCTAAGATAAAGAATCCCGGAAAGTGCAGAAATGGCCTTCTTCTGACATCAACAAACACACTCTCGTCGCTCGATAAGGGCTGTAAAGGTGTACTGAAATGAACTCTTCACAGGAGTTACAGCAGATGACAGCAGCAGCTCGAACACCACCTAAACTTAGTGCACCTTACCGTTTGTTGATGTGTGTTTTACGATAAGCCTGAGAGAAGATGGAAACTGGCATAGAAATCCTTAAAAAAAAAAAAAAAAAAAAAAAAAAAAA
>NC_051435.1:13573259-13576623 GCF_001649575.2 Kryptolebias marmoratus | reverse complement strand
TTTTTTTAGTTTTCTTTTGTTTTTGTCCGTTTTCCACAAATGGACTTTCGAAAGTCTGATTGAATGTGCCGCTGTGAGGTAGACCTTTAGCTCGTTGTTTTTTTAAAATCAGGTCAACAAGAGGAAAAGCTCCCCATGAAACAGTCTTAACCCACCCCCACCCCACCCCACACAAAAAGACCTGCTCCGCTCACTCAAGACTAACAGATTTCATTTTGTACAAAAGATGTGAAAAGTGTGGTTTACGAAGAGAGTTTTCTCCTTTTTTGGATGTAAATTTCGAGAATGTAAAGAGATGTAAATTAGAAAAACACAGACTTATATACTGTGTATATATGTTTATATACAGTACACTTTATGTCTATCTATAGGGGCTCTTTATTGGCTGAGCTATCACATCTTTTTTGCTGTCAGTGCGCGACAAGAACGCTTTTATAGGAGTGCATGTGTCTGGCTTCTTTTTAATTTATTTTTTTTTAAAACAGTCTAAAATCTCAACTCATTGTATTCAGTGCAACAAACTTATTTTCTCCTTTTTTTTTTTTTTTTTTTTTTTTTTTTAATTAAAGAGTGGAGGAATGCATCGAGCAGCTCGGCTGTAATCCGTACAGGAAACGCTCCTCTCGACAGCTGCCTCTGGGGGAACATCCTGTCAAAAATAAGGTCACTCACAGTTGATTTTAGGTCTGTTTTTGTGGTTTCACAGGCAAACAAATCGGATAAATCCAAAGTTTAAACAGCACGATTAGCGTCACCGTAATTCCTCTCGGGCACTTTCTTCCTTATCCGGCTGCTGAACGTTCAGATATCTTGTCCAGAGAGTGGAGTTTGGATTAAAAACGAGCTGTGATTGGTCTTATTTTCCCAGCAGATCAGGTCCGGGCAGATTCTGAGTGCTTGTATCGTGGTTCGTGGGGGTTATTTTGCAGAACATTTGTCCGTTTCTGCTTCTTGAAGGTGGGAGAAGCGCGTCTTTGGATTGAACTCGTCGCCACTTTGTTTCGCCTCGGTTTCAAATTGGTCCCTCTCACTTTGTGGTCGCCCTCTTGCTACAGCAACATAAAGTGCACTTTTCTGATCCGTGGATTCGGCAAACGTTCAATTCTGGTCAAAAAGTGAAGGTCCAATGTTAATTTTTTTTTCTTACTTCCTTTTATTTTTTAAAAGTCTTTCATGATTGGATTGTAAAAGGTGTTGCATTGCTTTGTCATTTTTTCTTTTTTTTTTTTTTTTAATTTGCTGAAAGCCATTATTGTCTGTGTCAGACTGAGAATTGGGCTGTGGGTTGGCGACCTGTACCAGCATGCTAAGAAGCCCAAAATGGCACAAGTGCTGTGACAGCTACTATCTTTCTTCTTTCTCACACCCTGGTCCAGGGTGCTGTCACCTGTTTCCAAGACAAAACTTTGAAGTCATTCAGTGTCTCAAATAAATTACTCTATTTTGATATCAGGAAAAAAAACCTGCCTGTGTCTTAAACTCTTCTTTTTTTTTTTAATCCCCAGCTCAGTCATGTTATAAAATTAAAACAAGAATTCTCTACATTTCTCTTCAACAAACTATATAATTAAGAAAACACAAAAAGGATGTGAGGGAAAAATACAAAATCAACAGTTTGAAATGCACAACCTTGTTCTAAAATATACTTAATAGCTTATTGGGTCTGTAGTGTCTTTGAAGCTTAAAGTGGTAGTTCAGATCTATTTAACGGGGGTTCTGTGAAAATATGAACAATTACTATCTTACCTGTCGCACATAGTTACTCAAACCTCAATTAGGGAAAACTTTAGTTCTGACTAGCCTCAGCTCATCAGTCTGGTCTGGATTAAACTCCGTTCCTCTAAACTGAAGTTGTTTAAACAGCCATCTACAACAGGTAAGATGTTATCTGTTCCTAACCTCTCCACAGGACCCTACTTCAAAAGGTCTGAACCATCGCTTCAAAACGTTGTACACTTGACAAAAAGGTGCAAGAAACTTTTTTTTTTTAAAAAAGGATTTCTTCAAGCATTCAGAGTTCAGTTCGTAACTAGAAATAAAGTCCTAACAGCTTAGTGTTCCTGGAGGAGTTCAGCTCATGAGACTAAAGATTTGAAATGTTTGGAAAGAAATGAAGCGGACAATCGGGCTGATCGTGTTACACCAGCTGGTAAAGTCTCATATGAAGGGAGGGCTGAGAGCAAAGCAGAGGGAGTTGGGTTGTTGACGAGCCCAGCTAGCGCCTCACGGAGTTCTCCAAGGACTCTCCGTCAGCGTCTACGTCCTCCCGTAGCTCGCTGGAAATGTGGATTTCAACTGTACTAGACTCTGAACCTAGCAAGACAAAATAAGGGGAGATTACTGGCTGTTCCTGATGCGTTCTCTACAACAAATCTAAAGACAAAATGTTTTATTCGAAAAGATAATTTTATACGTTTTGACTTGTTGCTACATTTGATCTAAAGAGGGCTTTATAAATAAATGAAAACCATAAGACTTTTACAAGAATGACTTTATTATTATTATTATTATTTAATCCTCGTCACGTCAGAGACATGGTGCACAAACACAAAGTTAGAATTCGGTGTTGAAATTGTAATTACATTTCCCAGCAGTACATGCACTTCAACATTCACCACGGTGCTGGTTTATGAGGTATATCAAATATTTGCAGTAAAGGAGGGATTTTAAAATTTGGGAGACAAAATGTGTAACTAAGAAAAGATAATTTGAAGTGAAAACAGTTCCTCCGAGCAAGTCAGCAATATGAAAAAGTGACCAAAATTCATGTTTAACAATTGTCCTAAACTTTTGGGGTGTGGTTCCTGCCGACAAACGACCTCCCTTCACTTAACTCAGCCTTAAAATCCTCAATACTAAACATTAAAACCCACATTAAGATGTGTACTGCTATATTAGACTGCATTCATTTAACAGAAATACACTGGAGTGGCCAAACAGCACAGTCTTTACTAATGAGGCGAGAATTCATGCTGCCATCTTGGTAGGTGCTACGCCGGTTACATCCAGTATGGCAGCAGACCATACATATCTGATTAAAAAACCTAAACTCACCAAAGAAGCCCAATGTTTTAACAATTAATAACTGTTAATTATCAGAACCTGGACTTAAATGAGCACAATATATTTATCTTTTTTTTCCTAAGGGGTTGTCACTCTCCATGCTAGACTGCTATAATTCCAGTAAACCAGAGTACTGATGGACGGTATATACCAACTATCCATCCATCCATCCATTCTCTTCCGCTTATCCGGGGTCGGGTTGCGGGGGCAGCAGCCTAAGCAGGGAGACCCAGACTTCCTTCTCCCCAGCCACTTGGGCCAGCTCCTCCGGGGGAATCCCAAGGCGTTCCCAGGCCAGCCG
>NC_051435.1:13565890-13572481 GCF_001649575.2 Kryptolebias marmoratus | reverse complement strand
TGGCTGCGCCTAGAAATTCTGTCCATAAACGTTATGAACAGAATCGGTGACAAAGGGCAACCTTGGCGGAGTCCAACTCTCACCGGAAACGAGTCCGACTTACTGCCGGCAATGCGGACCAAGCTCTGACACCGGTCATAAAGGGACCTAACAACAACCTAACCAACTAAGTGAATATATATCATCAACATTAATAAAATATTTAATATACTTAAATAACCATTAGTCTACAAACCTGTTTTACCTACTTTATGGGTAAAATATATGCTTAAATAACTGGAAGGCTCAGTACAGAATACTCTTCTTTCTGTGTTTTCATGATATAAATAAGGCTATTTCTAAGATTTTTGGACTGATTTCACAGCATGCAGCACGCACAAGGCGTTAATGTGTGGCTTCGTTACAATACACGGTGACATGTGTAGCACCTAGCAAGATGGCAGCAACACATCTCACCAAGGGCCATTCCAGTGTGTTCCTATTTCAGTGGTTTCAGGCTGTTGGGTATGTTTTATCCCCCCTTATTCATCTGCATATTCAGCAGTTAACCTACTCCTCTCTGCTTATGATCTGATTATCTGTGAGAAATGTTTCCTAAAGCTCAGAGTTCCAGCTCAGCTCCCCAAACAGAAGGTCAGGGTCGCAGCCTCATATACTGATAAATTTTGCCAGGGAACAAACACGTCTGTCGGGCTGTGGATTCAGATCCTTACTGCAGTAGAAAATCTGCGCTTTCATGCTTCTGTGCTGTTTATTACAGATACAAACTGATCATTTTTCAGGGGTTTTACACAGCAGGAGTCGCCAGGAACAGTAGTATAAAAGCTCGTGAGTTTCAGCGTCACCAGCCCTGATAAACGGGTGCTCTCTTTGCGTTGCTGACCGGCCAGTTACCTTCTGAGAGGACACTAATGGCGTCGGAGTGCTGCTGTCCGTTCCCCATTGAGTTTTTCTGGGCTTCCTGAACATGACTCTGGTACAGCAGGGTCGTCCCCACCAGCGGGCTCTGGCCGTCCGCGTTAGCCACGGAGGTAGAGCCGGAGTCCCAGGCCAGCTCCCGGCTGCGCTGCAGGCGGAGGTCAACGTCCAGGCCCGTCCAGCCGTGAAAGGCCAGGGTGTTGAGGAAAGCCTGCATTGGGTTCAGGATGCCCTGAAAGAGGTAGAGTACAGGATCAATGAAGGTGGTTTAAAAGAGAAAGGGATCATCTGTATGCAGACATTGTGAACCAACCATGATAAACCATGTGGTGAGAGCGGCGTTCCGGAGGTCTCTGAGTCCGCTGTCACCGATGTCTGCCTGCATCTCCAGGTAGAAGAGGAGGCTCTCGTTGATGATGTTTGGGGCCCAGCTGAAAACCCCACATTTGACAAAGGACACACCGATGTGATCGTTTTAAAGTTTTACAACATAAAGCTAAGGCCTGAATTCACCAAATGGTTTGCTCATGATTTAGCAGGCCCAAATTTGGATTCTGTGCAGCCGTCTGATTTTCAAAGGAAGCTTTGCGTTAAGAACTTAGCATCTGTCTGAAAGGTTCCCGTCTCTTGAAAGCTAGCGGTAAAAGGAAGGTTAGCAATCTGAGACATGCATAGAAGGTCTAACTTATCCTTTGTTTCCAGTGATAAGCGCCAGACATAGATGTATCTATTTAAAAAATTTTTAAATTGTTATATATTCAGAACTACAACAACTCTTATGACTGTAGAACTACTACAGATGCTTTTGTAGGATAATTATTGCACCCCTTCCCCCCACAGAGCGAATGATGGAGCTACAAAGACACGTCATTAGGTGTTGAAGGTGGTTTACAGCTTATACTCTCAGCTGCAGCTCATTGTGGTAGTTTCCCTTCGAATCCAACAGTTTTAAGACTACCTAACAGCAATGGGACCTCAGCAAAATTCTCTTTAAATGTTTGTAAGAGATTTGACATCTGCCCCTTTGGTATTAAGGATCACGTAGAAGGTCAGGAGTAAACTATCAGCTGTTTGCGCTCCGTTACTTGAAATGCAGGCGACAACTCACCAAACGAAGAACACCAGCATTATCTTAAAGAAGCGTATTTTGATGTCGTTCGCCAGACGTCTCTCGTTCTCCGTGTAGATCCCTTGTCGGCCTTTGAGCAAAGATGTCACTGCGGGAAGATGAAACAGATGTTTGGTTCCTCCCAAGTGCAAACACACCACTGTGGATTTTTTATTTTTTTGCCAGAGTGATTTAGGAGGAAGGAACTGACCCACAGAGGTGGTCCTGCTGAAGAAGATGGGGTTGGCGACGAGGACGAGCAGCATCGGGGCGTACGTGGTGACGTAGTGAGGGACGGCGTGCTGAAGGCCTTTTTCACAGCTGCGCCAACACGGGACGAATAATCACACCAGCGTCAAAAATCCCATCTTTATAGTCGATAATAAAGCGACTTTGTTTGCTTAGTTTGGTTTATGTTTAGAAGAAGAGAGTGTCGTACTCAGAGATGGATGGATAGTAGAGCATGGCCACTCCTTCAACACACAGCAGCACAGCCAGACCCCATGTGATCATGTGGTAGAGGACGATGGTGCTGATGTGGGGGTGGGGGGTATGGGGGGGGAGACAGAAGGACATCATGAGACTCGGGCTCACAGCACATGCTGCAGCTTGGCACCTTGTGAATGACTTTATTATTTTTTTTTCTTTTTTAACAGAAAACAAAAGTTCTGCTCTGACAGGGGTGAGAAACATGCAGAAACACCATTAAACCTCCGACTGCCTTTTCTAAAAATAACAAAAGAAAGTGGAAAGATCAACTTATGTTAGTTATGCTGTTCTTTTGAGCTGCTCGTGAGATATTTTGATAACAGCCAGACAATCCTAACACATAATCAAATCCTCCCCCCTCTGTAGTCTGTGGTCTGATTCTCCCTAATCAGAACATACTCCTTGGTAACTGGGGTAGTTTTAGGAAAAAAACTAAGTTTAAGATCATTTTAAATAAAGTAAATTTTTCAGATATTAACATTCAGTTTGGTGTTGCAGCAGCTGAGACTCCTCACCAACATGTATTCAAAGCGATAACCAATTGAGCAAGATCTTTGGTTAAAACTTTGCCACTAACTTATCGAAGCCGACTCTGTTTGTCTGTTAGCATAAATCTCTCAGGAACCACCGGGCCGATTTTAACGAAACTTCCAGAAGATAATCACCGGATGTACTTCCAGAACCGATAAGCTGTGGGACTGAATTCAAGATGGCTACCACAGCCAACGGTCCTTAGAAAACACAAAAATGGCTCTAATGTGTTTCACTTGGTGTGGCTGCAGCTGGGAGTTTATTTTTAACTGTTTGTCTGTTAGCAAAATATCTAATGAACCACTGGAGGGATTTTAGTGAAACTTTTAGTAATCTTTGCATGAACATCTTTGGAGTCTATTCCATTTAAGATGGCGGCCGCAACATTAGCCAACAGAAAAATGACTGTACATTAGTCAGTTTTGCAAATATTGAGATAATTTTTTTCGTGGTAGTAGCTGAGAGTCATTCCTTCGAGGAATGCTGGGACTTTAATTGTATCTGGTATGATTATTCGAAGCAGGCCTCTCCTTACGACGAGACCTCATGTCTCATTCCTTGAAGTGGAGCGACGCAAAGTAAGAAAAAGGCGGTTTTTTAACACATCCAGTTTAATTAAAAGATGTTGCTTTTTAAAGCCTCGCGTTTCATCCTGGAGGTGTTCGAGCTGATAATGAGGTACCTGATCCCCGCCGAGGTTTTCACCACCAGGAAGACGTCGACGGCGTAACAAAAGGTCCACCAAAAGGAGGCGCTGAAAAACAACTGGATCCACATCTGCAACACATGACCGCAGCACGAGCCGTGACCGTTAGAAATAAAACGACATGTCGTGACAGATGTTTCACACTCAGCTGGGCATGAATCAAAGCAAATAGCAATTTCCTTCCATGAAATCTGGATTTTTTTCTCATTTCTTTTCTACACGAATCATGCATGAGCATAGAGACAATTGCTTGTAATCTGTCAAGCACAGGACAAGACTTTTTGTTTCTCGGTTCGGAAACCAATGAACCGTTGTGAGCTCGTGAGGTCTGGAAACGTACTGCGCTCCCGACGCAGAAGACCTCCGGCAGCACGTCCGTGTTGTTGGCGACAGAGATGCCGTCGACGACGCTCGGCAGACCCAGCCACACCGACGACCTGACGATGACACCTGGAACAGGGTGGATGCACAAAGAATCGGCGTTTAACCGGGGAGAGCGGGCAAAGTCTGGCTCGGCTGGCTTTAATTAACATTTCCACACATGCTTGAAATAATTACTGTCAGTCAGGGAGTCCTTTTTATTTAACGGCAGCTTCGCATCATGGAAATATGAACTTCCAGCGGGTGTGTTTTACAGGGGTGTTTCCATTTCCTCCATGAAACTTGGGGGGGGGGAAGCTACAGAGCTCTCCCACAATCCTTTATGCAATGCGGACTGCACGCTGTTCTGCACTTCATCCTAAACTGTGTCGTCAAGCTGTGAAGGCTGCAGCTGAACGGATCTCACTGGGTGTGGAAACACATGACTTCACCTGCCCCCCCCCTCACTTCCCCAGTGATAAATGAGCACTTCAAGCGTTAGAGCTGGGTCCTCCCCGTGTGGTGATATGCAACTTTTATGCCATTCTGCATTTGATTTACACAAACAAACAGCAACAATAAAAAAAAGAATCCACTTGCGATGAGTCATTTTACTGCTCACAGGAAAGAATCGTGATTCATTCTTCTTGTTTTTGGAGGGAAGCCTCGAAGAGTCTGTTTCCTTCAAGCCCCTAGATTGACTTTCACACGCAAATACATTTCTTTTTTTTTTTTGCTTGTTTGTTTGCAAGAAGCAGGTTTTTGTGTATCCTGCTGCAACTGCAGGCAAGCGTGAGCAGCAAAAGGGTTAAGAGGAAAGTATTTGGGTGTGTAACTGAACCCAGAGCGCTGCGCCACACTGACAAAACTGCCTACGACAAAAAAAAAAAAACAAAAAAAAAACAAGGAAATAAAAAGTAGGTCAGACGCTTTCTCTTTACCTGTGCATCCCAGAATGTCACAGATGCTGATGATGAAGAGTATTCTGGAGGAAGACGCAGGCCTCGGCAGAGGGTACTGCCCCAGTCGCCTGTACCCTTTGCGCTTCGGCAGGACCTGCAGGACGGTGAACACGAGGCTCAGAGCGGCGCTTCCCAGAGTCAGAGCCCCGAACAGGACGGGCTGGAAGGTGACCACGAACTCCGTGGCCGAGTCCCGGTTCGGGCAGCAGAACGTCTCCAGCCGAGGGGAGGCCATCCCGGACTGCAGGGGGAGGTGAGGGTCGGAGGGGAGCAGCCGGCGGGGGTTATGTATGCTGCTGCTGCGAGGGAGGAAGAAAGGGAAAAGGAAAAGAGAGGAAATGAGCGAGTCCATGAGGTCTCTGACAAATCACGGGGCCGAATCATCATGTGCTTCTGTTTAATCCCTGAAGTTGTAGCTTAACTCGGCCGCACAATACAAGAAAGGGCTGTTGTGTGAAAGAGAGCCACTTAGGTCTTTCATGATATGACCGAGCAGTTGTGGACTTGTAATTTAATTTGGAGGTGCGGGAGTAGTGCTTCTTTAGCCTACTGTAAGCCCAGATTTAACTCGTAAACCAGCATGCCTTTTGGCAGAAAAGGTGTGTAAAAACATAAAAAAGCAGAGGAAATGGATTGTGAATGCTGGGAGCTAAAGAAGCTAAAACTGAGTTGTTAGGGTTAAATCAAACAAAACAGAGGCTAAAATAATTCAAATATGTCTGCCATCTTCTCTGGGTCCAAACGTCATTTAAAATGGACCGAGGCGAAGTGGGAAACTGTGCTGTGGTCAGACGAATCAAAATTGGAAATTCTTTTCAGAAACTATGAACGCCACATCCTCTGTGCTACAGAGGAGAGGAACAATTCAGCTTGTTATCAGCACACAGTTCAAAAGCCCGCCTCTCTGATGGTATGGGGGTGCATCAGGGCCTCTACAATGGGGAGCGTACACATCTGGAAAGGGACCATCAATGCGGAGACGTTTCTACAGGTTTTAGCACAACATATGCCCCCCATTCAGCAAATAAAATCCAGCAAAGATCCAAGACGGTTCCACAACTAGATTTCTACATGAGACAAGAATGGGTCAACATTCCCTCCAAAACCTCCAGCAACTGGTCTCAGGTCCTGGTGTACAGAAGAGGGGTAAACACAACGTTTGTTTTGAGATGTGCTGCAGCCATAAAGTTCAAAATGACTTTTATTTTCCTCCGAAGATGGTGCAATTACTTAGTTTCTATGTTTACTGTGAATAAAATACAAGTTTAAATCATTGCAATGAGATTTTATTTACATTCTACACAACAACTAGGGTTGTAAGGAAGGAGGAGGGGTGGGGGGGATCCTATATGATATTTGAATACCTTTCCAAAAATATCTTACAGGAATGGAAAGTCTGGAATTAATTGAGCTTCTTTTTCCATTCATTGATTAATGAAAAGGGGCCATTAGCTGCGCTCTGCTCACAAAGGTCAGCTCACTCCTGCATGTGTGCGTCTGACAGCCCCCCCCCCCCC
>NC_051435.1:13563773-13565883 GCF_001649575.2 Kryptolebias marmoratus | reverse complement strand
CCCCCCCCCCCTCCCCGGCCCTGATCCAACCGAGGTCAGCTGCTCCATCGGAGAGCCGAGAAGACTGCTGGACATTTGAAACAAAGCATCAAAAGCCCTCGGTATTCGGGACAACAGAGAGGGCATTCATTCACTTCACCACAATGGTATTCTAATCCATACGCACCTTCTCTGAAAACGGTACAAAGTCAATTTGTGTGGCAAGCTTGTAGTCGGCTGCTGAGGATTAACAGCACCCGGAGGAATACAGTTCGACTATTGACGTGCTTGAAACATCTGCTCGCCGCGGCTGCCCTCTGCTGGCTCCTGTGCACTGGATAATGTGATTGGAGCTCCTAATAAAGACACAGAAGATATTGCTGCTACAGAGCTCCTGGGAATGGTTAAAACAAAACAAGAAAAAAAAAAAAAAAAAATCACTTAGCTGCAGCCGTAACAAATGGCTGCTTTGTGTCCCGAGAGCACGAGGGGCTGCTGCTTCTCGAATCAATGAGCCCACAGCTGGAAGAGTCCAAACAGGCTTTATTCATTAAACATGCACATAAAGAACGATAAAAACTGACCAATGTTAAAAGAGAGAGACCTATGTAGGTGTTACTATGAGGTCAAAGGTCAAGAATGAATCAGCTGTGACTATTTCGGTCCAAGTTTTAAAAACAATGTTATGCGCAATCGCACACGATATTGTGAACACTTGTGTAATCTGTTAGCGCTTGGAGCAGGTGCTGCGAATGACTCTCAGCAACTACCACTGCAAATCTGAGCTCAAGTCTGCTCACTGTTTCATGAGATATTTTGCTAACAGACAGATAAAGTTACAGTTAAAGCCAAAGTTTTCAACAAAGATTTCACTCGCTCCGTTAGCGCTCGAAGTATGAGTTGGAGATGACTCTCAGCTACCACCATACTAAATTTTGGCTCAATATCTGCAAACCTGGCTCAGTTGTACGCCTTATTGTGTTTCCTAAGGTTGGTCAGCTGGGGCGGCCATCTTGATTTGTACTGACTCCAAAACTTTATAAGTTGTAGGTGCACATCGAATGATTACTTTCGGAGAGTTTCATTCAAATCTGTTCACTGGTTCGTGAGATATTTTGCTAACAGACAGTCGAAGAAATGCGCACAGACAGGCGATAATGCATTCAGTTTGCTCAGCCATTCTCGCATCTAGCTCACTTCCCTTCATTCAACTCAAATTCCAGTATAAACAAGCCAAAACACATCCTCTTGCCAAAGAGGATGGGTGTCAAGTTACAAACAACACACCTGCGCCCTCATTGGTTGGATTTTCACCTCCCAGCACTGACAAGGTGTGCCATCATCTGCCCCACCCGCCGAAGGAGGACAGAAACCCGTTTGACAGCGAGACAACAACGAGATCCCTGCAGACAGCTGTGGGTGTGACAGCTCGGTGACAGCATGTCCTCTGGGGACAACGAGACGCCACGAGACGCTGCCGCGGGTCCGGGCGGGGCCGTGTTCTTCTCCAACACCTGGATGAGTGGTGAGTAGAGGCTACGGCTGTGTCCCCCAACACCACCCCCACCCTGTCCCACACGGGGCTGCCGACAAATAACTGTCTCCGTCCACACGAAGACGCTGAATCCGACTGGTCCCCGGCTCATGACGCGGCCTTTGGCGGACGAGTCCTCGCTCTGCAAAGACTCATCGCTCAGGTAAGCTTTCCCCGAGGTTCGAGAGCTCGAACCCTACTTTGGGCCCAGATATGCAGCAGCAGACATTTTTACCTTTGTGCTATCCGCAGGGGTGCAGATAGGATTTTTGAACTGGGGGGGGACCAATCTGTCAGCAAATGATTTCAACAGAATAAGTGTTTTTTTTTTTTAAATTATGTACCGTATTTGTTTACCATAAATTTGTGGCTTTTGGTTCATCTTGTTCATTGATTTTTGCCTTTTTTTATTATTGTTGTGTTTTTTTCCATGTTTGTAAAGCACTTTGTGATTTTTATGTCTGTGAAAGGTGCTCTATAAATAAAGTTTACTTACCACTGAAACACAACATCAGTCTTCACACAAACACTGGGCTCTCACACTGAAATGTAAATTAGTCAGGGATGGATCTAGTCACCATAAATCGGGGGGGGGGG
>NC_051435.1:13559340-13563654 GCF_001649575.2 Kryptolebias marmoratus | reverse complement strand
GGGGTGCCATCTGTGCCCATGTGCTTTTGAGCTGCAGCTGAAGTTTCTCGGTCCTGCCTCCTTCACAGGGAGTGTGCGTGAACCTGAACACCCTGGACCGAGTCTCCCCCCTGCACGCGGCGTGCGCGGGAGGCCACGCCCCCTGCGCCAAACTTCTGCTGGAAAACGGTGCAAATGTAAGAGACAGACAGAGAAAACGAATAAATAAAAAAAATCCTCCAGCTCTAATCTAATTGTGACTGAACTGACTGGAAGACAGTGTCAAACCAAGAGACAATGTTTTGTGAATTTTCTGACAGAACTATTAATTATTGCCGGGTTTAACTTGAGGTTTCAAGCAAATCAGTAAGAAATTAACCAAACGCGGCTACGACACGACTGGTGGACGACTGGGATTTCACATGTCTCAGATCTGAAGAGGCGTTCAGTGACTACGGGATTTTTCTGTCTCTGAAACATAGCAGGTTAACAGCTCCACCGTGGACGGGCACACCGCCCTGACAGAAGCGTGCGCCCGGGGTCACGTGACCTGCGTGTCGCTGCTTCTCCTGCACGGCGCAGCCCCCCGGGGCACCGGCCCGTCCGGTTCTCCCATCCACCAGGCTGCGGCGAAAGGTCAGAGGTCACGTAATAATAATCTCAAAAAGCACTCTGAAGTCGTTTGCCGTGTCTTCAGTGCCGACTCAGGGCTGTTTCCCCCTTCAGGTCACCCTGAGTGCGTGGAATCCCTGGTTCGGAGCGGTGTCGACGTGGATCAGCACGTGGACGCGCTGGGCTCCCCCCTCCAGGTGGCGTGCGTCAACCAGCAGCTGAGCACCGTGCAGAAGCTGCTGCAGCTGGGTGAGGGGGATTCAGATTTTTAACGTTTTTAGCCCGAAACAGTCAAGTTGGCAAATCTGTATGTAAATCTGAAGGCTTGTTTTCTTTTTTTCTTTTCCCACATTTGCATTTGACAAATGTCAGACAGCTCTACAGCGCCCCTCTGAGCTTCAGGTTTTAGCCCATTTCATATAACTTCCAACACTGCTGTGCCCAGACCTCAGATAATCTGCCCTCATGAATGATTTGCTGTTTCTCTGCCGCATTTTAAAAAGTCATTTTCAGTCAGACCGACTTTTTGAATTGCAGCCAGTAACATGTGTGTAAACTCTGCCAACTCAGCGATAGTCCCCGCTGAGTGCGGCTGATTACTTTTCAGCTGAAAATAAAAATAAAAAGTGCCAATCAAAGATCCAGGACGTGGTCAAACTCGCAACCTGAACTGAAGGCAACTGGGCTTCTTCTTCTTCTTCTTTATTCTCAGACATTTTTCCTTTCATCCGAGGAGTTTTCTCCTTTCTGAATTCCAAAGAACTGAGAAAGCTCTTTGAACAAGAAGCAACACTTTTTCTTTCTTTAGGGAGGTCAACAAATTTGTTAAAATCTGCAACTGGAGCTAAGAGGTTTTTGATGGCACAGATCTTTATTTAGAAAATATATTTGCCCTTCGATGTATGGCTACTTTTACTTGACGATCTGCGTGTTAATTATCGACTGGAGCAGATATGTTAAATGAAAATGATCAGCCAGTTAAAAACATGACTAATGTGCCAAAGTGTGCATCTGAGACATTCTGGGGTGAAACTCTAAGTGGTCACAAATGATTAAAATAATATGCAAATAGAGCCCGGCTCCTGCCTCCACCCATTTCCCCGTGAGCTGGGATAGATTTCCGCTCTAACTCGGACCGTCAGAAGCTCTCCTGCCCCGTGTGAGGTGCCAACACGACCTCTTGACCTCTTCTCCTCCTCAGGCGCTAATGCGAACGGAAGCGTCCGCGGCGAGTCGCCCCTGCACGTCGCCGCCCGCCTGTCCAGCCCGGAGCTGGTGTCCGTGCTGCTGGACCACGGGGCGGACCGTCTCCTCGTGAACCCGGAGGGCAAACGGCCACTGGACCTCACGCCTCCTGACAGCCGGGCGAGGAGGCTGCTAGGGGAGGCAGGGTGCGCCGTGTGATGGGGTGGAGGAGGAGGGGGGGTGAGTTCAAGGTCTTCAAGGTGGGCTGAAGCAGGCATAATCAGAGCATATCTGTGAAATGGATGCTTCGCGTCCCCTGAGTGTCTCCCAGGAGTGTCACCTCTAACGCAGCTGAGCCGACCATCCATCAGGACAACGGTGTCCAGGGATCCGTGACCTCCGCCTCCCCGCAGAGCTGACCCAGTGTCTCCTCCACCCATCAGACTCCAGGGAAGACCTGACGCTCTGAAACTCCTCAACCTCTCCCTGTTCGGGCGCCGAGCCTTGCACATGTTGGCCACTAGGGGGAGCGCTTGGCCAATCTGTGAGCAGGGATCAACATGGACAACATGAACACAGAATTAGGTCTTGGTGGAAGATGCTGCCATAAAATATTCATAAACAAGAACACATTTTAACAAAGAATGGCTGCAAAAGTGATATAAAACGTACTGAAAAGTTCCAGAGGTGTTTTTTTTATTTTTTTTTTATTTTTATTGTCAGATTCTTAATTAGACTGCACTTTTAGATGCTGCTACAGGAGTGGGATTTGTGCACAGCTGCAACATCTTGTGCTTCTTTTTTTTGAAAAAGGCAAACACGAGTCACACGAACGAAACACAAATTTAAACGACGTCTCTCACTCGTCTCAGGTGCTCTCCTCGGGCTGTAACGGCGTCTTATCCGTCGCCGTGACTGCCACCGTTTTCAATTATTTTTAACAAGGTTTA
Organism: Kryptolebias marmoratus; assembly: GCF_001649575.2. Taxonomy (NCBI): domain Eukaryota; kingdom Metazoa; phylum Chordata; class Actinopteri; order Cyprinodontiformes; family Rivulidae; genus Kryptolebias; species Kryptolebias marmoratus. The sequence goes on along the minus strand of NC_051435.1, from coordinate 13,560,928 downwards.
ACTGCAGCTGCCAGCTGATATAAAGCAACAGGGCGGCTGTTTTTGTTTTCTCCCATTCGTCCTCACTTATTACGTTGCTTTTATCCGTAAAAACAAAACGCTTTACATGGAAAATGAAACGATTTCGGTTTTCTTTTTGCTCCTGAACTCGGTCGGTTTCACAGGTGTTGAGGTAGAGCTTGGCGTGGTAGTAGCCGAGAGTCATCCCCAGCGCGTACTCTGAGAGCAAACAGTAAGATTATCCTTCAAGGTTTGACCAAAACCAGTGTAACTGATGGGCCTTTCATTCTACAGATTAAAAGATCTCTGAAAGGGAAATCAAGACACCAAACATACTTTAGCACTGATAGCACGTACAAAAAACTGACCCAGTAACACCTTTTTAAACGATAAAATTCAGTTTGATAGCAACAGGATCAACTCTGGATCGAATGGGGTTTATATGACACCATTTCACCCAAACTAATGCAGATAAGCTGAATGAAAAGTGTTGTTTTGTCCACCACTTCTCTCCACGGCCCCAGAATGTAAAAGTGTGCTGGTTAATTGTTGATCCACAGCTTCAGGCAGGAACACCACGTTCAGCTCGGATTCAGAAATCTCCCCGATTCCCTCAATCGATATTCACAAACTTCCTACGAAGTTCAGGCTGTCTAATGTTGGCAGCCTCTGAGCTCGTGTGTGTGTGTAAATATAGATCAAAACAACAACAATCTTTCCTCATGCCTGAAAACTATTTTAAGGCCCCGCTGACCTCTGATCAGCGCCTGTCATCAGACGCCGGAGGGAGCGAGGGCAGAAAAACACGCTTCGATCTAGCCGTAAATAAACAAGGAAGTCGGTGAAGCAGATGCCAGTTGCTGGGACGGGAAAACCGGTTCCGAGCAGCGTGACTTTTACTGGAAATGAGGAACGATTTCCTTCTCGGAGCGTCGGCTTCGAAAGGTCGCCCAGAGGGATGATAAAAAGGTGAGGGCTGCTGGTTCCTCTCCGTTGTGACAACAGCAGCCCCGTCTTGTTAAACGCAGCTCTCATTAAGCTGCCATTGATCCCTCTGTCTCATTTTGCTAACTAAACTAAATCACCCACCCCCAACACACACACACGCACATAAGCGCTGCAGGAGTGCCCTGGAGCCAGGCACACACTGGGGCGAGTTTCGATTTGACCGGTGCTTAATGTAAAAATCAATCCCATGGAGGAGCTCCTGACTCCTGCAGCTGCGGGCGAACGCGCACGGCGAACGCTGCCCTGTAGTTAGCAGGATCCAGACAAACCGGTGAGACCAACCTGTCAGGGAAGTTGCCGTCACGTGAGCGCTCAGAAAGCGCCGCGCCGCAGTCGTTGTTGTTGTTCAGTGACGTGCGGTGAGGTTCATGGTTGGTGAGGCACAGAGTCAGATTTACAAATATATAAATCCAAAAGGGCAGCTTATTATGGGGCGCCGTTTGTAAAGGAGCTTGTGCTCAAAATTCATGCCTAAATTTTGTCACATTTAGCTTCAAACACTGTTTTAAAATGTAGTGTTGATTTTCTGATGTCACTTTTTACAACATTTAGCTAATTACATGTAATTGTTACAGCTACA
>NC_051435.1:13505823-13557755 GCF_001649575.2 Kryptolebias marmoratus | reverse complement strand
GAGGCTCTGCCTCACCTGCCTCCCCTGACCGCACGTCCCTGTTGTTGTTGTACCTTCTGCCTGGTGCCTCCCGACGTGTTCCCGGGTTCAACCGGGTGCAGCGTGGCACTCAGATGCACTTTAAAGTCAGCCCTCGGACGTGTGATGCCAAAGCTTTTACTGCCATCCTCTAGAGGAACGCACTCCATTAACCCCCCCCATCTTGTTTTCCTCCTGTTTTTTTTTTTTTTTTTTTTTTTTTTATTTTTGTGGACCAAAATAGTGCAAAATGGATGTGCTTTGGAAGGTTTCACTGAGATCCTAACAGAACGTTTTTACATCCAAGTACACACACACATGACTGCTTTCCTCACTTCTTTGACAAAAAAAGCTATTAAGAGGGATAGTTCAGATCTCTCGAAGCGGCGCTCTTAGTAAAAGGTTACGAACAGTTTTTGATCCTTTGTGTCGTGGGTAGCTCTTTAATCAACCTTAGTTTGGAGAAATAGTTTAACTCTGACCAGCGAGAAGCTAACGGCTCTAGCCTTAGCGGGGTCGCTGCTTAAAAATGTCATGTGTGTTCATCTGAACGCTATTTTATAAACTCTTTCCTTGCTGTCTGTTTTGCATAGTTATTTACATGGAATTCTGTAGTTATTTGCAAGTGAAAACAGAAGCATAGCGGCTAGCTTTGCTCTTTTTGCAGCCTGCGGCACTTCTATCCGGAATATTGAAGTATTTCTGCGGGAATACCCGTGTGAAAGCATAAAAGTTAATAAAATAGCATTCACGTGAAACGTTTTGAGTTTGGGGGTGTTTTAAGACGGCAGTAATCCATTTTGAGCCAAACTGAGGCCGTTCAAAGCTCTGTCTACAACAGGTAAGATATTAATTACTCATTAAAAGAAAGACCTGTGCCATCCTTTGACCAGGAAAGGTACGAGAAGACGAGCCGACCCCTAACACAGAAGTGAAATCTTTGCTCTGTGGGACCCCAGAATGATAAAAATGTTGATATTCAAAGCCGAATCAGTTTACTCCTGATTGCATGAATCATTCCACCCACTGCAAAACGAAGCACAGTTCTCGACTCCGGCCAGCTCTCGTGTGCAAACATCTAATAAGCTCATTCCTTGTGTGGCGCCTGGCGTCCTGATTGCTCCGAGCCGGATCTTGTTATAGATATCAGTGCTTCCCCGCTACGATACAAGTGGGCCGCGCCGCGTCCTTGCAACTCGCCGGTAATTGCTTTGGTATTTTTAGTTTAGTTTAGTGTCGGGGTAATTAAAACAAAATGAGAGAGCGCAGACAGAGATCTCTCGTGGCTCCCAGGTCCAGAGCGTGGAGAAGTTTAGTAAGGTCATATGCTGCTGTGTTTTCAATTACAAACCTCTGCGCTAATGAGGGTTTAATAAAGAGCGGGGACATTTTTTTGCATAAAAGAGCAACGAAATCGGACTTGACGGCGAGAAAAGACTCAAAGCTACGTCAGAATTATTTGACAAAAGATGTTTATTTCACGTTCTGTAGATTTAAATACAGTTTTGTAGATTTATTATATAAAAATTATACATCAAGTTAAAAATGACTAATCTGACTAAACAAATTGTGACTGTTGTAATAATTTAAATACCTTTTTATGGCCGTCACTGCTACAACTGTCTCTGTTAAGATTAACCGGCGGAGAAGAGAGAAGCTTGATCCCTCTTCGGATTTTACCTCCACATCAGCTCACGTGTCCTTAAAGTCAGCTCTCCTCCTCTCCGAGCCGTCAGCCCGTGGGAGGGATGGTCGGCGGGGCGCGAGGGGAGCGCAGGACCACCGTTTTTTTTCCCCCTTCCGGGCGGTCGACACGCAGCCCCCCGGCTGGAACCCGTCAGCACGGCGGAGGACGCGACGGCGGCGGCGGCGGGTCAGGACGGACGTGGCGCGGCGCCCAGCTGGTAGAGGCACAGCAGGTTCAGCGCTACGAGGACCAGCACCAGCGTGATGAGGACCTTCTGCAGCCACAGACACGAGTTCACCTTCTGCTCCAGGCGGGAGTTGCAGGCCATCACTCGCATGAGCTGGAGACACAAGAAACGGGCTGAGCTCACCTTGACGGGTGCTTACAGACGTATCACAAAGTAAACAGGAAGGAAAATGAATCAATAAAATAAAGGTCTTCACGCTGTTAATGGACTGACTGTAATTTTCTGTTTGGACGATTTCAGAGATGCAAAAATGTCTTTAAAGCTCTGCTCCTTCCAGAAACCATTTTATCAGCTCCCTGTTTCCTTTTTTAAAAATAAATCAGAGGCATGCTGCCAGGTTCAGGTCAGGCAGCATACTTGGCCAGGTCATAGTTTCCAATTTGTCTCCTCCTGCAGAACCTTGTGACGGTTTTAATAACTTACTTTACCGTCTTCGGAGGCCAACCACGTCTCTCTCCTGACCGAAAACTCAAAAAACCTAAGAACTTCAAAAAGTGCTTTGCTTCATCAGATTTCCATTCAATAAGACTGCTTGTTTGACGAGTAAATGAAAATTAAAAATGGCTCGAAAGGAGGCGCCAAACTTGACTGCTCAGGCGCTCTGAAGACGGCCATGTTTGGAGCAAAAAGACAAACTGCTCGTTTTATTGGGTTGATTTTGGCGCTTTGAAATGGTTTTCATGCTCAAACATTACTTTGTCGAGCTTTCTGAAGCTCGGGCGTCACCTTTTGAGCCAGCTCTTCAGCACAGGCATTTATAGCACCCGTGTTAGCCCATATCACCCACTCCTTCCACCGTGTTTCACCCTTAGGTCAACGCGTTTACTGGACTGAGCCCAACTAATTTATCTCGTTTCCAACTTACCAGAGAGTGTTTTCCCGATACTTAATCTTTGACAATGTTTTGGACTATAATAAGTTTTATTTTTCTTTAGATTTCCCTCACAGAGGCTGATAATGATTGAGCTGTAAGGAAACCGTCTGATTTGCCTGATAACGCTGAACGACACGGCCTGTTTTTCAGAGTCAGATCAAGCGAGAAGCCTTGGGATGCTGTTAAAAAAATGAACACTGTGGCTCCAATCAGAGCGCAACGTTTTGTCCTAACCTTCGCCACTCTGTCACATTTTTATCTTCAAACTTCACACAGTCGCAGCAGAAACACAGAGCTTTGTTTTAACAGGCGTCCTTTTTGTTTTTAAGCGGTAAAGACCAGTGTTTTTTTTTAAGAGTGCAAAGTGCCTCAACGCTTGTAAGGACTTACTGAAGTGTTGACCTCCTGTTGGCCGCTGTTGAAGGTCTCCACTGGGCTGTCCCTGAGAGGGTCCACCGCTGCTTTAACACTGTCCAGAGTGTGGCAACGCAATCTGGAAGAAAAGATGCAACCCAGAGATAAGATGTTCAATCTACGGGCTCGGCGTTGCAAACATCATGAGCAAAACGGTTCAAATTCCTAATAAAGCACATTGCAGGGGCCGAGATAAGATAAGAGCTGCTCGAAACATCTGTTCAAGATTTCAGGGAGGGTCAGAAATAATGATGCAGCAGAGCAGGAATTTCAACCGACTCCAACCATAACTTTGTGATGTTAAAAAAACAGGGTAAGTAAAACAGATTAGCCTTAAAGTGCGTCTCCTTTTGCTGCCAGAAGTTACAGAAACTGAGGTGTAAGATGACAGGAAGACAACAAACAGCTCATGACATAACATGTAGGATCTGCGCTACTTCTTTGTTGCTTTGCATCAAACTTCTGGGAGTCGGCGTTTTCACTTTATTTTCTAACATGTTTTAGGACGAGAAGTAACACGCACCTGTGTTCCATAATCTTCGCTTTTGGCACTTCCTTCCAGAACTGTGCAAGTTCTTTCGTCCCAGCGTTCTCCATTTCTGCGGCCATGATCAAAAATCTGTCCTGCGGAGAGGCCTGGGAACCTGCAGGGAACCACGGAGGGAACCGGTGAACAGAAAGAAGTCGTGGGTCTAAAACTCTCAAAGGAAATAGCTTTATTTTTTTGTTGTTTTTTTAAGATAATAATGCTTTTAATGACTGTAGGTAAAAGCAGAACTGAAGATCCGCCTGACAGCACACGGGCACGTCTGAAAGAGGCTGTGCTGATTCTCCTCGGCTGCGTTCAGCACATCACAACCCTCGGCTGACACATCAGCGCTCGAAGGTCGCTGAGCACCTCAGCACACTGTCAGCTGTCGGAGGGTTCGTTTCGAGGGGAGACGATTCTTTTTATCTCGCTTGAAATACGCGTGTCAGGCAAAAAAAAAAAAAAAAAGAAAAGTGTCTGCAAGCATTTTAGGAAGGTAATAGAGCGAAGCGTTTGATTATTCTGGGGCGTTCAGCGTTTTGAAACGGGCGCGGAGTTCGTGTGTCATACCTCCGTGTAGAGACACGACTATATCCACCGAGGCGCCGGGTTCACAGCTGCTGCTGCTGGGCTTCACTCGGTACTTCTCAGGCGCCGTGGTGCGGACCTGTGCAGGCAGACGGCTAATTAAAGCCCACATTTCACCGACACCTCGAAACAATTAAACAATTACCAATTAATTAAGATGCTCGTCGACGAATGAGCCACCCGTCGTATTTGTTAGTCGCTCACCTTAAACGCCACCTGGTTCTTGGTCACGTTGGTCAAGATAATGAGGCACTTCCTCTCATTGTCATTAGAACCAAAGCTTAGTTCTTCTGCAGGGCTGACGGAGAGAGGAGAGAGAGAAAATGATTGTACAGAAGAAACAAACTATAGTAGAAATCTGTCTGGGTGAGTGTTGGATCTTAAAAAATGTTTTCTTTTTTTTCTTCTTTTCCCTTGTAAGCATCTTATTTTTACACACCGTGCTGCTACATTTGCTGTACAGAGCTGTCTGTGGGGTCTAATTATCTCGAGGTATGTAAATTTTCCTGCTACACGCTATGTCCCCCCCCACCCCGAGGGAAAATATTTGTAGAAATACGCTGCGACTCCAAAAAAAAAAGAAAAAAGCTTTCAGAAACAGGATTTATATGATTCTGCTGTTTACTATAAATTATATTTCATTTCACTGCGAAGAAGACAAAACGTTTCAATGGAGTATTCTGCTGCTGCAGGGGAGTCCTCCCTCGGGTCTGAGTTGGCGTGTGAGGAAGCGCGAGAAAAGAAACACTTGAATGAGGAATTTAGAGTTTTATGAAAGGGAAAATGTTCCTGTACTTTATGTAATGCAATTTTTTATTGATTGTTTTATTTAAAAGTAAAAGTCTTTGGGGAAAAAAAAGCTAAAATTTAGGGGTTAAGTTGCAGAAAGGATGGGAAAACAGCAGCAAACAAACCACTGAGATACAGACTGTTCATACTGACAGTCTGGAGACCACATCAACATAAAGATGAAGATTTACTGTAATTGTTCGCTTGTATTATGTTATTTTTTGGCTGACCACGATAGAAAAGAGTGCTGGACAAAACTTTGTTTAATTATAAGTGGAATATTTCAGGTAAACTATTGTCCGGATGCCAAAATTCCACTTCAAAATAAGTTCTGTAACGGGAAAATTTGCATTCTTGTCTGGCAGAATCCTTCATGAGGTCAGGGACATTCGACTGAGAAGCTTTGGCTACGCAGAATAAACTATGAAGAAGAAACACTGCAAAGAAGAAGAAGAAGCTATTTTCTTATAGGTTTCTAATTTTGTCCCAAAAGCGACCAAAGGACACTGGGTTCACAGATGGGTGTTTCTCTGTTGGAGCAGAAAAAAAAAAGAAAAATCTAGTCTTCTGGGGGGAATAAAGCGCTAAATTCCCCGAAAAAGAAAAAGTACATTGTGATTTCAAAATGCTGTCATGGGATGATTTGGTTTATTTGTGATGATGTGATGAACCGAGTTTCCAACAGTGTGTTTTGTCAGTAAGGAGCATGTGACTCGGCTGGATTTGGGCTCCCTGCACACTGAACACTGGAGGACCTAAACTTTGCCAACAATAATTTTGCACGGATTATACATCTGCTTTGTACGCAGCCTGCTAATGTTTCATGGACTAAAACTGCTGGGAAGAAAGTACTTTTCCTCCCTTCTTCGTGTCCTTGTGTGTTCCTATTCTCCCAGAAATTCAGCTGGGGAGACGAACTCGGAGCGAGTCTTCGGGCTCCGAGGAACCGCTGGCAAACGCACGATCAAAGACCCCTCCTCTCTTCTGAATCCCCCCCTCCTCCAGCCTTGAATTAAAGCGAACACAGCTCCGGAGCATAATTCTGCATTTAGGGCTCGTTTTAATCTGTTTATCGCTGAAATTCGCCGCTTGGAGGAGTCAAAAAAAATCCTCACTTCAAAGCCACCGCACTGAGAAAACGGAGCTCAGCTGACTTTATTCATAAAGAACGAGGTGTGACGTCATGCATCAGTGAGGTAAAACGGCTTCAACACGCTGGTTTTTAAGCGTCGACAGCTTATTTAGAGTCCATTAAAACGCAGCATGTTGTTTGACGTGGTCCAGAAGAGGTGAGAGCTCCTGAATGAGCAGCTTGTTGTTGATCAATAAAAAAAAATGGACCGGAAACATCCTTAAACTCTGCTCATGTGTGACTGGATCAGTCGGCATGTAAACACGCCAAAAACAATTTAATGCTCTGAATCAATATGTGACAACACCACTTATTGTCCCGGTGACCAAGCTAACCTTTTTTCCTGCACGTCACCCAGGAATATAAACAATAATGAACCCTCCCGCTGCCACAGGGGACTTTTTATTCCAGCTGTAGCTGGATGACGGACCAGGGGGTGAACGAGCAGAATAAAAACGAGCCGCGGTTATTTCACGACCGAGCTGACCTCCGATATTTGGGTCTTATGAACAGAAATCAGCACCAGCCCCATCAGAAAGAAGCTGTTTCACCTGAACACAAGTGGGTCGCGGGCGTTGGACAGATGGGAGACAGGCAGGCGCGCTCATGCCTAACCGTGAATGTTGTTAGTTTGAAAAAAACAAACTGATGTGTTTGCCTGCTTTGAGCAGCTCATTCAGGCTGCAGCGAAAAAACGCCAAACAAACGTTTGCCGCGGCCAAAACACACGGACCGTCTCTGTGCATTCACAAGACAAGCCCTTTTTGGACACATTTTGTATTTAGAGCATTCTGACTGATAACAAGGTTGTTTAAAACCAAACATTTTCCATCCTAACATTGTGATTTGAGCTATTTTTTTGAATTCCTGGCTCATAGATATGAGTTTATTGTGCAAGATGGATCATTCAGGACACAACCGAATAGATAAAAAGCATATTGAGCCATCTTTGGAAATAGTTTGGGTAAAGGTGAATAAAAACTTGGCCTGCGGTTGGATGAAAAGTATGTCTTCCTCTCCATTTTCAGATATTAGATCAAACTTGACCTGTCAGTTTGGAGGAGAGTTAAACTAGTGTTGCCACCAAGACAAGACTTGACTTGTACAAGTTTCTCCTCTGTCAGTGACCAACCCATGCTATGAGCACTCTTTAATCAGTAACTACAGGCCACGCCACACTCACTCTCAAATTAGACAGCTCTCGTGTTCTTGTTTTTCTCCCCCCATTTATGAGCACTAAGCAATACCACACAATTCATATAGGTGCATCGGAAGCACTGATGCGCTGCTTGACATGTTGGGAAATTAGCAGCATATTGATATTCTTGGGGTGGGTCCACAGCCGTGACAGACAGCCAGACTTCATCTTATTCTCCAAAGAACTGCTAGTAGTTTACTTTTGCCTTTTACAAGCAAACGAGAGCTACAAGGGTAGACTTTTTTGGTGCAGACCAAACAAACCAAAAGTGAGAACAAACAACCTGCTAACATCAGCCACTTGATGGTGAAGTCAGGATGCCAACATCATCATCATGGTGCATTTATTACCATGCTAATATCTTTAAAAATAAAAATGTACTCTTACAGTAAGGATATTACCAATTTGCTATAAACAAATGCATTTAAAAAACTGAATTTTACACCTGATGTCGGCCCGAGACAAGTGATCACGTCGCTAATGTCGCAGAGACTAAAAAACCATCAACTTCATGGTGCCTCTTAAAGAGTCAACCCTTGGGCATCGCAGCAATCCATCCCACAAATATTCATTCATTCCTCTACAAGCCTAAACCTGCCGGTGGCACAACGAATAGTTCCAGTGAGAAGGGTTAAAGGTTGTCCAGAACGGTCATTTTTGCAATCCTAATCCTAAATTTCTTTGTGGTTCGTGCGTTCTGAGAACCGGACAAAGAATCCTCGCTGATCCATCCGGCGTTCTGCTCTCTGAGCTCGAGCTGTGACCATCAGGCAGGCCTTTAAAGCCATTTAAAGCTCAACGACGCAAACCCAATCGATTTAAGAAGTCTTGGGAGCTCAGAGAGTTTGTACAGCAAAAACTGATATCAGACACGGTCCCACGCTCCAAGTTATACGTGTGAAATGAGTTATTTTATTGATTTTCTTCAAAATAGATGTGTCAAAGTGTTTTCTGAATGGCTCCATTTTTAAATTGGTGGTTTTAATTAGGCATTTTTAATAAATGGATGAATATTTAAGTGCAACCAGATCAAGCATTGAGTCCAAACTTTCATTCGGGTTGAATAAAGTAGTTAAGCATATTTAAAGAGGATTAGTAGTTGTGTTTGCTTCAGCAGCTTGACCTACCTAACTTCTAGCAGGAGACCTTTGAGGGTGGTCAGCGGCTTCCTGGCTCCTTTGACCCTACTGATTGTGTCTCCCCTATCGCTGTCCTCTGACCTCAAACTGTCTTCCAGGAAATTCACCTGAAACAGCAGAAACCATTGCATTAAAAAACACACACACCTGAGACAGATTTTACGACCACACGACCCTTGGTCTTGCTCCTCCTCTCGGCCCCTCGCCTTTCACGAGAAGGAAGCCACCAGTTCACGGAGGCCTTGTTGACGATCTGCAGTCGCAGCGGCATATTGGTCAAAAGTCGTTGTCTTAATAATAGACTCCAACTGTGCGTCTTATTTTTATTTTTTTTACGGAGAAACTTGTGAGCTTAGTTCCAAAAGGCGTCTCTAGAGGGAACGCAGAACAACGAGGGTGAAAAAAAAAAAAACGGAACCTGAGTAACCCACGAGCTCGTGATTTTTCTGGGTAAAAAAAGAAACGACAAAACAAAACAAAACAAAATTTAAAAAAAAAACAAGCCTCGAATGAAAGTAGCTCAACCCGGACAGGAGTCATGAGATCACTGGAACACGAGTGCTTTTACTTCAGCAAAACGCTCCCAACCTTTGGCCCAAATGATCTGCAGACACACCACAGGGCCCACAAAGGCTGACTGGGCAGGAATTGCGAAACGGCTGAATCAATCTGAGCAGCTCGGGATGAAGTAGGTCAGGTTGAGGGGGGGGAATGGATGCTTTCAGTGTCGCTCCGACCACACGGTGCGTTTCAGCGGGAGCAAAGAAAGATCGGGTCAGAGCGGAGTAGACATGTGACAGAAACACGGCTGTCCTCAGAAGGGAAGTGTATCTTCTTTGGAGAAGAAATATAATCTGAAATATTTCTGTCATGCTGCAAAAAAACAAAAACAAAAAAAAAAACAAAGAAGACATCAAGAGATAACAAGCTTCTGATCCAATTTATTCATTTAGAGCAAGGTTAACACAATTAGGTCATAACTGTGATGAAAAAAATGATAACACCCTCAAATTAGAGTAAAAAAATTAGTGACAGTTTGATGCAAATACTGGAGTTAAAAGTCTATCATATTAGTAAGAAAAATCACTGACCCTCCTACAACCACTTGTAAAATAAAATCCCATCATGAAACAAAACAGATGGTAAAATATTACAAGAAAACAAAATTAAATGACAAGAAAGAAATGAAAGACCGTCACAAAATGACAGAACTGGTTTACACACACACACACTGTGTAAAGGTATGAAACGGAAGGACAAAAGGCAATTACTGAGAACTGCAAATAAAAAATATGTCAAACACATTCAAGGCACAAAACAGGAAGTCCTACGTGATTGAAACTCTTCAAGTTAGTAAAAACTTGTTAGTGAAGACCAAGGCACAGGTGGTGCACATTTAAAAAGTCGCCTCAGTGGCAGTCGTGATTCAAGATTAAGTGCTGAGGATTAATAATTCGGTCTACTGTAATAAAACAGTAATTATCTTAGTCATTAAAACATTAGGTTAGACGACACATATAATGTGAAATTGTTATGAGCACTAGTGCTTGTGTTATCCTTGGTTAAAAGCTGATTAAACAGTGAAATGTAACACGATGTGCAAATCATCAGCTGCCCGTTAGGAAATGGGCATGATTCCTTAATTAGAAATGTCAGAAATTTTGCAGCTTTTTTCAACTTGGGGGGCGGCTCAGATCGAAACGTAAGATCCGCGGCAGGCCAAGGGTTTGTCAAGGAGCCGTGGCAACGTCACAGGCGACGGAGGCGGGCGGGGAGGTGCGCTCACGGCGATGTGAGTCACGCGAGCACACCTGCCCTTCCAGTCTGCAGAGATCGTCCAGACTCTGAGCTGAGCGGCCGCCTGGTGTGGTTGTGCTCCTTACACTGCCTTACCACAGCCAGCCCTTGTTTCAAGACAAAACAAAACAACAACAAAAATAAAAAAATAAAAAAAAAAAAAAGAGAGAGAAGGGGAAATTAGCTCCCTGAAGGCATTGTGAGCGCTTCCTGGAACTCGGAGGGCCTCGGATTAAGAGGAACAGCGAAGAAGGTGGCGGCGGAGGAGCAGAGAGTTTGATTTATTTAAGGGATTTGAATCGGGAAGCATAAACGCTGTGTGGAATGTACTCAGACAGGCTTGAAGCTCAAAGAGCCCGGTGCATTAACACCGCGCCACAAGTTCAGTACAGCGCAGGCTACCAGGAATGACATCTACCCACAAAGAAAAAAAAAAAAACATGCCTGAACGCCTAGTTTATTCAGTGCTACGGAGCATAGATAGCGAGAAGCAGAAGACACAACATTAACCTGTTATTATGACTATATATTTCTATTAGGCATTCGTTTCAAACTCAACACTGGCCAGCTTTCAGATCAAAAAGCTTATCTTTCATTTCATGATATTCAAACTTCCACATACATGCAGGAAAAGAAGAAGAAATAAAGCAGGGAGAAAAATATGGGTTAAGCAGGAAGTCATTAAGTGGGTGGTCTTATCTGCTCGATAGGACTAAAGCCGTGAATGAGGAAGCCTCTGGCCGAAGTGGGCGCTCGGGGCTTCACTTTTAATGAACGTGCGACCTTCAGCCGGCGTCGAGACGACTCCAACGGTCAAAGTTGGAAGTAAAATACAAAACCGCTTTTGTTCTCATGCCGAATGTATTTACAGCCCCAGAGATCCCCGTGTGTGCTGACAGGCACATTCACACACTTCCTTCTCTTATATTTAGTAACACTCTCTCGGCGCGAGAGGAGTCACCTCAGACAGAGCGACTGTACAAAGTTTATATCGAACGAGCTGGATACGTCTTCCCAGCAGGGCTTACATGTAGTCAGACGTGCCGACGTAAAAAGAATGTGGGACGGTTTTATGTTTATACGGCTCAGTCCGCTCTATGAATGTAAATCTAAATCAGTTTATAACCTGTGTGGTGTTTTAAAATAAGGGGGGGGGGGGCTTTGTTTGCTTTGGGTGAGCAGACGCAGGTAAATCTTCACATTTACGCGAGTTGACCTCAAAGGGAAAGGTTACGAACAGTTAATATCTTACCTGTGGTAGAACTGATGAGCTCGCGACTAGTCCAAGCGGGGCCCAAGACCAAAGTGGATGGACACTGTCCGGAAACAGCTCAAATTTTTCATGAAAGTTCGTGCGAGTGCTGCTTTATCAACCGCCGGCTGCTGTTTTAAGACGACAGCGACCCACCTTGGTCTTGGCGCAGCTCAGACTAGCTGTTAGCTCGTCGATCCGGTCAGAATAAAACTCTATGTCTCCAAACTGAGGTCGCTCAAGTGGGTAAGATATTAACTGTTTGTAATCTTCCCGTCACTTCACAAGATCTGAGCTATAACTTCCAAATTGGCACTAAATCAGCAGCCAAATAAACAAATAATTAAAAAAAAAACAGCTTCTTTGTGCACCTTTCTTCAGCAGGAAGTTTCTAAAGTTGTCCTTGTTCATCTATTACTCCTCAATCTACTTCTAAGCTGGGTTTTTTTTTTGCCTGTAAGCGAGAAAAGAAGCTAAAAAGATTATAACGCGAGGGCTGAATAGTCCTGAAGGGAGCGAGTGGAATCTGTGACATGAGTGACATAAGCTGCGGGCCAGCCGCAGCCGGGGAGCACACACCAGTCTGAGAAGGAGACGACAGCGGCTGTAAAATATTCAGCCCGCAGGTTGTCTCCGAGACGGTGGAGGAAGGGGGGGCTGCACGCTGCAGGGAGAAGAGGCTTAAGTAACCGATCCTCTGCGGACGGCATGAAGAACATGAGGAGAAGCAGCGCGGTGCCTCCAAGGGCTTTCTTTTCTCGGATTTAAATCTGAGCCAGAGACACCGGGAGTTAACTCGGCGGGCACGCGATGATTAGGAGCCCGATGATTAGCGTATCAGAGGCGTGTTTTCACAAAGTGGCCTGATTATTGGCTGTAATCTGAGGTTCAACTTGAACAAAGCAAGACAAGGAGGAGCTCCTGAAAGTGGAGCGTCTAATCTGATGAGCAGAGATGGATACCTCGGTCCGAACACACCTCCTGCCAACTCAGAGAGGAAAAAACACACAAGGAGCAGCCCTCTCTGTTTACTGTTGTTTGATTAAATAATGTAAAAGCTGGAAATGTATGATTTGTTTAAGCCTATCTATATCCCAAAAGAACCAAAAACAGCTACAACCCCGGGCAACGATTATGGAATCACCACTCTTGGAGGACGTCCCTTTAATTGTGTAATGTTGTATAAAAAATATCAATAAATATAAATCATTTTCCCAAAAATTAAGAAACGATGAAAAAAAAGAAATATAATTGTTGTAGTCAGTCACTTTTGCTTATCTTAGAGCGATTAGACGAAGAAACAGTATGGAATCACTGAATTCCAAGTTCAAAATGATGGAATCGTGACAAAAATGCTGCACCTTCAGTACTTTGTTGGCTTTTCTAACAGCTTGAATTCTCTGAGGACCTCACTAATGACAGACAGTACTCTTCATCAGTCTCCAGCTGTCTCTTATTGGTGTTATAGAGCAGCTTTGCAGGTTTGAAATCCGGTCACTGGTCATTTCCTTCAATGTCCACCAGAGATTTCCAACTGGACTGAGGTCCAGACTGTTTGCAGGCCGTGCCGTTGTTAACATTTGGTGTCTTTCTTGTAGGAAATGTTTCACGTCCTTTGCCCTGTGGCACGAGGCATTATTATACTGAAAAGCCATCATCACCAAACAACCAGTCAGCTGATGGAATAGGAAAATGGTCCAAGATTTCCTCATGGACTTTGGTATTTATTGAAGATGTAATGACTGCCAACTCTGCCTGCCTTTACCTGGCATGCAGGCCCAAATCATCAATGTCTGTTTTCTCATGATCTCAGTCATCTTCATAAATCTCTGTTTGGGTGTTAATAATTTCTGTATGTAAATCTCATGCCTTCCGGTTCCTTACAGTTCGGTCACAGACACTGCCTCCAGTCTCCGCCCTCTTGTTTCCTGTTTGGTTTGTTGTGCCTTTTTTTTAAATTTATTTATTTTTGGTCTCCAAGTCATTTTCCTTTCAGTTTTCCATCTCCCTGCTCTGATGTCTTCCTTGCTCGACCGGCGTGCTTCCCTTTTTCACAACCTTCCCCTACCCGTTTCGCTTTGACTCGGTCCAGACGTTAGACCCAGCCGCCTGGGAAACAACCAATGGCTTCTGCAACATTTCATGATGGTTTACCTTCTGGAGGAGGTTTCTCATGTTGGAGACATGATTCATGTCAGTCTCCGAGGTGTGAGACTCTTTTTTTTTTTATTTCACTGAAGATTTAATCTAATGCAGGGCTTTGTTTTAGAACTGCAAACTACAGATTCCATATTTTCTCCTCTACTTGATCTAAATAACAAAAAGCAGTTGCGACTGGTTATATTTCTTTCTTCTGTCTGTGTCTGTGGATTATTTTCCTTCTGCAAAACTAGGCAACTGAAGGAACATCCTCCAAGAGTGGTGATTCCATCATTTTTTTTTTTTTTTGCCAGGGGTTGCACAAATAAAGGCGGAAGAATAAGTACCTTTTTGGGCTTTGGCACAATCTCAGAGGTGATTTCTGTGTCACCCGTTTTGCTCTCTGCGTCGTCGTCCATGACAATCGGCCCGTTGTCGTTGATGGGCGTCTGGAAGTCATCGTCGGGAAGAGGTGGGTAGTTGTACTTGAAGAGGTCCTGGAAAACATTTAGTTCACGCTCATGTCATGTGTTCATGTGTAATAATAATATTAAAAAAGAAAGATAAACAGTAAAGCTTGTGCTTAAGATGCAGTGGAGCTGATAAATGCAAATATGCAAAGTAAATATTTCTTAATGGGGTTCTAAATCAGTTTTTAAAAAACCTTTTACAATATGATAGCATGTGCAATAAGTGTATAATCACACATTAATTACAATGTACATCAGAGATCTCCTTAAAAATGAGAAATACCCAGACTACCAGGGTAAAAATATATTGTCCAATCACAATTTTTAAACAATTCCCCAGTTTTTGTAAGGTAATTAGCCTTCCCCTTCACATTTGGTATAATTTAAAATCCCTAAATGTCCTCTGTAGCTAACAAAAGGAGTTAATTCAGGAATATGTAGTCGGTGGGAGATATTCAGGTTTACAAATGTCCTCCACAGAGGACAGATTTGAACGGCTGGTAGTCAGGAGGATATTAATTCCTTCTAAACCACAAGTCAGCACTAAAACGTTTCCAAATAACAAAGTAATCAGTAGATACTTTGAAGTGGTTTGTGAAATTTAGTGCACTAAACTTGTAGAAAAAAAAGAAAAAAGGGACATACCGTTCCACCCATGTAAGGAGGCAGGTACTCTGGACCAATGAACGTCTGGACGTCGGCTCGGGAGACAAACCTAAGCTTGCTGACCGCCTCCGGACCCAACCACGACTTCACAATCTTCCACGCGGCTGCAGGGAACAAGAGGTGAAAGAGTCAAACGTCGGGTCGGTTACCGAAACCACAGGAGAAAATGAAAACAACACGAGCTGCGAACAGTCAGCTGACTCAGTCTTACCATTCATGATCCAAGGCATTTCCACTATGACCATTTTGGCTTTAAAAAAAAAAAAAGGACATAAAATGTTTGTTATTTCCTCATCTGACCTTGAGGTAAAGAGAAGTAATTCTTATTATTAACGGATCTGAATGTGACCAGTTGTGTTTGATACTTACATAAAAATTTTGGATAATACACTTTAAAGCAGTTCACGATGTACTTCACAAACTCCATGTCCTGAAAAAAAGGGAGAAAAGAAAAATTATTAAAGAAAGGCTTATAAAGCAAACAGATCAACATGAGGACGAGGAGAACGATTGTTCTCTCTTAGCTGCCTCTCGGACAAATATTTTACAAAACGGAGCACAACGTAAAATAATCATAGCGCCCCCCCCCCTTTCCTTATTTTCAAGGGTATCGTTCTGCAACAGGCTAAAAGTGTTAGCAAGAGCTGACGACTTTTTGGAGAAATGTTTTTTGCCATTGTTCAATTGATTTTTTTACATAACCCCGTAGTCGCTTTGGTGTTTTATCTTAATTGAAATGATCAGAAAAGCAGCTGAAATGCCAACAGGTAAGACCCTTACACCCTGGCTACGCTCCATAATTGGCTGGATGCAGGGGGGGGGACTCGCTTCTAAACCCTAATGAGATCATCCTGGCCTCCCGTAGGATCACTACCACCGTGGTCCGATAGAACTCAATAAGACAAGGAATCTTCTAAAACTATTCATTTTATGCTTCAGCTTGAGAGATATTTCTTCTCTCCGCCTCGCTCCTGGTGGCTTATTTTGCATTTAACGGGACCGTTTCCCCTGCAAAGAGCCTGGCCGGTGCCACGCACTCACGAAAAGGAAGGAGCTCTGCGAAGGAGCGCACGCCCCGCGACAAAGCGAGTCAAGAGGATTAGATGGCCCACTCGAATTGACCATTGGGATTTAAAGGTTACTTTAATCTTTGAAGTGTTAAACCATTAAAGAGCGTCAGTCAAAATACGACAGGAAGCAAAAGGGACGGCCTGTCTCTAACAAGGCAGAGTTATGATTAACATAAAAGAAATTTTTAAAAAAAGGCAACACAAATACAATAAAAGATAATAAAAGTCGGATTCGGCTGTTTTATGGACTTACTATATTGCTAAGGCCAGACTCTGTCATGTCGAACACAACGGTGAGTGGCATCCCAGGCTCTTTCTTCGCGTACCGCTCCAACCAGAAGGCCACGTACTTCTTCTTGTCCAGGATGGTTTTGGCATCTTTGACGTGCAGCTTCACCCTGAACCAGACTGCGCGCGAAGAAACACGTTCACTTTTACAAACAAGGTCAGGGCAGGTCAGTCGTTTTCTTTGTTTTGTTGTTTTGTTTTTTATTACAAAAGATAACGACCGACTTGTAGGTCTGGGACACCGACAGGCAAATGGGTAACAGTGTAATAAAACGCGCACGTACACAGCTTGTTGCCCTCTGTGTCGTAGCCATGGAGGTAGACGGCACCGGTCTCAAACATCCACCTGGGAATGCTGCTCTCAGTGAGATCTAAAACAAACGTGAGCAAATTAAGACGCTTTAAACAACACGAAACACACAGTACGCATACAACAAATACCTGCATAATATATTAGAAGACAGCGGTCAGTTATCACATTTTTGTTAGTGCTGAGAGCCTGGAATTGCGTACTTGTCATCAACACTTGGTAATGTTTCGAATAAAAAACCAGCCACGTATAGACTGAGTCATATAGCCTCACTCGACCACAGACGCTAGTAAATTCCTAAAAACAACTGGCTGACAAATTGAATTTGCTGGATTAAAGGCTGGCAAACAACGGGTCTCTCAAATTTCCCCGGAGAAACAGAGGGCATTGTTCTCCCAGGCAACTTATGTATGGAGATATGGGTGTTTAAAGCACAAAAGAGACCCTGTCCGTGTTTTTCCCCGAGCCGAGCCAAACACTGATTTGTGCAGCAAGACATACTGTATGCTAATGTCAACATTTCTACTTTTTAGGTAAAGCTGGATTTTGGACTTCAGAACTTTTTTTTGTGTGTGTGTGTGTGTGTGTCTTGAAATCTCCCCGCCGCGCGTGTCCTGAAACTTGTTCTGAATCTCATCCTATTGGTTTTATCAGACTTGCGCCCTGGAAACTTCCACTTGCATTTAGAAAAGCTAAACATGCTTATGTTTATTAAACCAAGACGAGGTGTCACCAATAGCTTTAGTTCAAAAGCCTAATCTAAAGTTTTTTACACATGAAATTGTGCGTTGCAAAACTAGTCAAAGTGCCCCAACACCTTACCATTTACACCAAATTCCTTCCTCCACAGGAGGCTCTCGTCGATCATCTTCAAGGCATCGTTGACGACATAAAGCCTCCATGTCAGGTATCCTTCCACCAGAGCATTATCAGTCTCCAGCCGTTCCACATCCCTGGGGTCATACTTTTCTGATGAATCTACAAAGACAAACACCGAGTCACGTGATGTCCACTTTTAAACAGGGCCAATCAATTAGTCCCACACTAAAGAGGTTTATAATGTCATGTAAACTAAGCTGAATACACCCAACTAGGACTGTGCTATTACTGAACACTTCCTGTTGAACCCTAACTCAGATCTAAGTTGTGTCAACAAAATGCCAATAACTGTGTTTTGATCCCCTGGATATTTAATTTACAGCCTCAGAATATCTGCAAACTACACAGCAGCCAGTAAAAACTGTTATCCCGACAAGGGTATAGGTCACTGACAGATTATCCACAATGACTTGTTACCTTGGAGTAACTCATTCTTGAATCTCAGCCTGATCTCCTCGATTTTCTTTTCAAGATCCTGCCACCACCAGAGTCAGAGGTTAGATACAGCGTTAAATGGTCAGAATATTCGGTTGTTAACGCTGGCCAAGTACCTGCACTCCTTCGGCTGGCTCCTGCTCTGCCATGTCCAACTGTCCGCGGCTCTGCGGTAGTTCCGCGTTGTCGCTTCAAGTAGCTAGTTGGCTAACTTAGCAGCTCAGAAGAATCAGTGCCGAGTGGGGAAACTGGCGTCCCGTCTGTTGCCATCTTGGCTCGAGCCGTGGCTCCGCCTCCCTCCGCTGTTTTTGTTTCTCAGTACAGGAGGAGAGGGGGGCGGTGTTGTGCCGGTAAAACGCACCCCCTGCCGTTAAAGATCTCCCACGTCGGGTGTTTGTAAAAGAAAGCGCTTTTCGGAACAGTTTTATTCACGAATAAATTAGGTGAAAGTTAAAGGTGACAAACGGACTCGTGTTTTCCGCTATTCCCGAGAACATATTATCTAGTTATTTAATTTAAACTTATAAAAATATATGTAGGCTATCGATGGTGCTTTTTACGGCAGGCTATCGTGCACCTCGGTCACCGTTACTCCAAGCATGGAGTTTTTGCTCTGACTTATTCGTCCTGGCAGCTGATTTTACCATCTAAATTACCCATTATAAACAGCGCTTATACTGTTTAAACATTTCGGTCCACGAGAGTCGGCTTGTCACTTCTGAATGTCGTCCAACTGTTTCGTGAAAGCAAGTGTCCTGAAGACGGAAGTGCTTTACTTGGTCGGGGTCCTTTTTTCAGCACAACACCGGAACTCGGGGAGAGATTTTTGGAACGGCTTCAAGGTCGCGAAAAAAGTATTTAGCTATTCCGTGACTGGATTTAAAAGAAGCACAGGTTACATACCCTAGTCTATGGTTGCCAGAACCGTTTAGTGATTTAAAGAAATGGCGGTAACGGTCGTTCGTTATATTTGTTTACCAAATTTTCTTTACCCACAATTCATTTCGGCTGACAGGAAGCGTTCGATGTCAGTTGGCGCGTTACTTTGAGTGCTCTGATGTTCAGTGTGGAAAGTTGAGACGCGTTAGATTTAATTTAGTAGCTGCACGTTTATATTTGACTTGTTTCGTGGAAAACTCGAACTGTCACGGAGGGCGCGAACCTGGCAGAAAAAAAGCGTCACATAATGGATGGACTATGCTCGGAAGGTTTACATCTCCTGTCACACGGCGGAAAGATCATCTCGTTCAGCTGCGAACGAGATGCGGCCTCGGACTCCAGCGGGACGGTCGAGCTCATTTTCCGCAGTTTCTCCCTTGAACCTGAAGGCAACGCGCCCCTGAAGGCAGCAGCGCAGGGAGCGGTTGTCATCAGCAGGAAAGTGGCAGCTCAAGTAGATATTGTGAAATGCAAATGTGCCATAGATGTTCGGAGGAGAGTTAGGACTCCGTGTATACTGGTGACAAAGAAGAGAGGAGACAGGTTTCATTATATTCTCCTCACTCTGAGCAGCTCAAACCAGCTGGAGCCCCGCATTAAGTTTAAACCCCCCTACCAAATGAAGGGCGATGTGTGCATCCTTCAGGGCCCTACAGTGCTGTGGAGACACGAAGACAGTGTCTTCTATACATCCCTCCGCGCAGAAGGGGTCAGAAAGATACCCATGGAGATGTCACACTGTCTTTTTGGAGAACTTTCCTTCTACAAGGGGCAAGTTTTTGTTCTGGGGCTGCAAAAGCCTTCAGATCAGTCAGCAAAACAATCCACCAGCCCAACACTTGGCTATTTCCTAGAGGACGGGCAAGTGTTCGATGGCACCGTGGTTTTACCCCATCCCTACCTTTGCATCACGCAGTGCATGCTGGCGCTGTCGTCCGAAAGAGAAGGCGGCGTGCTGAAGTGTGCTGTGATTGCAGCGACTTCCCATAAGCAGCTCGTGTACTTCGAGAACGGGGTGGCAAGGGACGCGTGTCAGCTGCCCTATGACCACGTCGAAGGCCTTCAGGTGGTCAACACGGGACGAAACGGCTGCCTGTTTGTGGTACTCTTTAAACGGGGGGATGTCTGCGCTGTGTGGAAAGAAACATTTCAGGTGTGTCCAAACAGCCAGGTGTGTTTACGTGTCGGCAACCTGTGTTTTTTTCCCCCTGTTTCAATAAGTCTTGTGTTGTTCAACGCTCTTCCAGATCGCCGCCCTCTGGTCGGGTGTCAGTTCAGTCCACGTGGATGACTTCCTGGGATGTGGAACAGACCAGATGCTGCTGCTTTTTAGGGATCAAGGAGTAGCGAGGCGGCCAGCGGACAAATTCCTCATCACTGACCTTTGTGGTATTTCCTTCTCTGTAAGTCCAAATCTTCCTATTTCTCATGAGCCACAGCATGCTACTTCACTGCTACACGGTATAATTCAGCTTACAAAGAGCACCAGGACTAATTCGAACTACGTTTTAGTGTGGACAAGCCTCTGAAGCACTAAAGACAACCCCGTCTCCACAAGAAAACTATCTCCTCACGCTTCAAGCTTTAGAATCCAGGTTACAGGTAAGCCTTTAAAACACATTTATGGCAAATGGACTGTACTTGTATATCGCCTTTCTAGCCAACCAGGCCACTCAAAGTGCTTTTTAAAACAATCTGTGCCCTCATTTCCCCATCCACACACACAATCATACTGAATCTCTACAAAGCTATTCTGAATAAATCATTCTATAGATTCTAATCAGTTCTTTAGATCGCATTTATACACCAATAAGGCACACATTAGGGGCATGCTGGACCTCCAACTATCTCATTGGAGGACGACTTCTCTAACCACAGAGCCACAGCCACCCCCCACTTAGTAAAATGTACATAATAACATGATGTCTTAGTCATTATTTTCTGTATGTTTGTATGAGAACCTCTTGAAATGGACCTTCATTCAGCCGCTCAATATGTGTGCCAATATATGCTGTCAGTTGATGTTATTTGTAATTTAGAGTGGATTGATTGTCCTTCAAGACCTTCAAAGAGACGTGAGCGTGAAGGAGGGAGTCATACAGCAGTCCGTCCAAGTCCTGACTGACGTGCTTTCAGGCAGGGAGACTCAGCTCACCCAGCACGAGCAGGTACGCGATTTGTGTCCACGCCAAGCAACCGAAAACCGCCTGCCGTGTTACGTCGTCTCTCAGAGATTGGATTCTTTACAAACCGCTTAGCGTTCTGCTCCTCGACCGTCACGAGAATATCCCGAAAAACTACGTAGGGGAGAAAAAACAAAACAAAAGTGGTTTGGAAAAAAAATGGGACAGTAGTCGCTTTCTGTGAGACGTCCTCTGTGTGAGAGGAAAATCTCACACTGAGCAGTTCCCAGCTCAGACTCACTCGAGGTTAAATTCTCACGGTGAATCAAGGACGCGGCGTTCTCCCTCTAGGGTCCCGCATCGGCGTGGAGTTACGGGAATGGTGTCTTTTACGCCTCTCTAGTGGCAGGTGGGGTGTAGAAACGTACATATTGAAATCCCACGCTGTGTTTTATGAAAGTTTGTCGTCCCCATCAGCTGATTTTTGTTCTTGGGTTGCAGAAGTTTTCAGAAGAGTTCCTAAATAACCTGTTGTCTTTGGGGGAAAAAAATGACTAGGGCTGCACACTGTATCAGAAATTCATCTTCACAAACTGATGGTTTGAGGAAAATGTTGGTTTATTGACATCTTTGTTCAAAAATGTTCCCACAAATCCCGCTTTTTTGATATCGCACAGCCCCAGAATGGACGAGTGTTTAAGCCCACTGTGACTTCACCTCACTGCTATACTTGCATCTCAGTCTTGCGCATTATTTTTGGACAACTTCTCCCCAAAGAACGATTTCTACTCTAAACAGTGCTCGGACGTCCAGTTTACCTGTCCAACTCTTGGGTTTATTTTGACCTGATAAAGATTTAGGTTGAAATTATTGGTTCAAGTCATCGTAATCAGGTTTTAATAGGGACGGTCAAAGTAAATGTATCTGTCTTGTTTTTTTTGTGAATTCAGTCAGATTTGTTTGAGTTCATTCTACGTCAGATAATAAAAGCAGAAACAAATCCTGGCTGAACGAGTGCTCTGTGTTCGGTCTCGTTAAACGAATGAAACCAAAACGGATTTGAGGAAAAGCTGTAAAACTCTGCAAAGGTTCATTCAGCAAGTCAAATTAGTTCAGCCAACCCAGTTAAACTGAGTTGTAGCCCAAGAAAATAACCTTTATAGGATATGTTGAGTTAACCCATATATATTAGATTGAAGCAATGTGCTGAAAATTATTTTTTTTTGTAATTTTGTGTCTTTTGTGAAAAATAAAATCAGATTTTCTTCTATTTTGGGTCATTCTGTCCCCTCGCTTATACAACTACCTACACGTTTCTGACCAAGGTTCTCAAATGAGAAGAGAAACGTCTTCAAGAAAGCTTATTGATTTGATTAATTTGTTCCCTGCATGCTGTTATTCCTTAATTTTTTACATTATTATGTGATTAAACTCACTGTATTTATGCTATGTAGGCATATTTCTCTTCAGTCAGTCAAGTGTGTACCCTTTTTTTCCCCCCTAAATCCAGTTTCTGGTCTTATCAGAAATGCTACCTGATTTGTTGACGCAAAGATCAGGACAAATGAACAAAGTGATATTTCTAAAGCAAGCTTCTTTTTTTTTTTAAACACACAATAGCTTAGTTTTCCTTCAACCAGAAGAACGGCAGCAGCATTTAAAAAGAAAAAAAAAAAATTCTGAACCCCGCTGAATAAGTTTACTGTGACTAAATGTGTGACTAAATTGAAGAGTCTGACATGAATTGCTGTTGTTGCCAGCGGTGTCACCCACTTGTCACTGCTGATTACAGTCTTTGCACTCCCTGACTAGGAAGGCCTCGTTGCTCTGTGGGACAGCGGTGACGAGTCAAGAGACGAGACTGCGGATGACAGGGTGGAAGACTCGCCAGGCGCGTCTCCGGAACCTCAAATTGAAAAGCTCTGGCATCGCTTCACAGAGGACCGGATGGTTGTAGGAGTGATACTAACTGCTGGGAGTGCCATGTAAAAAAACGAAAAAAATCACAATTTCATTTTTATTGATGCAGTGTTTGTGTGTGTGTTTGAACAAGTAAACAGAGGCTTCAGCGTCAACTTTATCAACACCTGCTAAAAATAACACTTCAGTGAAAGCACGTTCGAGCTGTCATGACTTATATTCGCCGCCTGAGCAGAGCAGATTTACCCCAACTACAACATTTGATAGTTGTTTAGCTGATCTGAGCCCCAGACTTAATTTCAGATGCAAGTTGACAAGGTTGTCGCCATAGCAACAAGTTTTTAATAACCCTCCAAGCTCCTTATGAGGGAACAAGAAGCTCTCTTGATTCCTCCGTCCACCTGTTCCTGTTTTTTTTTTTTTTTTTTTTTTTAATTTGAGAACATGTGGAGGAAAACCACTTCTGACGTGCCCGCCTCAGGCGCCTCCGTATTCCTGTTTTGATTGCTGCTCTTTTACAGCTGATATAACTCCACCACCTGGATATGTTTGGTGTTAATCAGTACACAAGCTGTCCTACATTCGCGCGCCGCGTCTAGTTTTGTGTTTCATTTCCAGTTTGATTATCCACGATCCATGTGATCCGCGATTGTTGACGATGTGTTATTTCCTGTTCCAGACCAGCGACCGGTGTGAGCTTATCCCTCCTGACAGAGACGGGCCAGAGCTCGGCGCCTGCGGTAATCCAGACCCAGAGCCAAGCGTTCTGGCTCCCTGCGTGCCGCCCCTCGACGCCGCCCCTCTCCTCCTCCTCCTCCTCCACATCTGCCTTTGCGTTCTCGCAGCCCGCAGCCAAGAGGAGCAGGCAGCACGTCGCCAGCGATGATCCCCGCGCACGCAGACTGGCGGTGACTGCGATGACCAAGCTGGCACCTCTGCTGACCTCTGGCTGTGTCAAGTGCTGTGTCATGCTCCATTACACGCGCGGAGCAGATGCTTTGTCGCCCGTGAGCAAACGAGCGCCGGTCGTGCTGCACTGTGGTCAGGTTGCTGTAGATATTCACAGTGTTTTCCAAAAACCGCTGCTGAAAAACCCACTAATCAAAACGGGTAAAAAATCACATAAACTCACAGTTTGAGAACAAAAACCTGATACCTTAACCCTCTCTTTTTTATTTTTATTGCTTAGATGAGGTTAGAGAGGACCTGCTGAGTCTGCTGACAGTGCTGGATCGCTGGGTCCTACACATAGACTCTCCTGATTACAGTTTGGGTGACATGGATGGCTGGATCCAGAAGAGAGCGGGTTGTCAGAAGGTAGAAGTGAGCCCTCAGTATCTGTTACTAGATTCTCCAGAACCATCTGCTGCGATGCTGCTGCACTGGCATCAAATAACCCCTTTCCAAGGGGAATTATCCATCCACTCCAGGTAAACCATTTTCACTTAGTTTTACCACTTTAGACTGATCTATTATTGCTCAGAGTTTTAACTATAATCAGGTGATGCATAGGAAGGATACATTTATTTTGAAATCTTTAAACATTGATAAGGAAATATTAGTGTCCACTTTGATGAAATACATTGTAGCAGCCTTAGTAGGGTCTCCACTGCACATCGTTATTTAATAAGCCTTTACATTTAATCTTTATGCTTCGAAAATTGAAAACGAATGTGCGTATGATCTGAAATGTTACAGGTTGTCGTTTAAAAACGATAATCAAGATTTCCTGTTCGATTACCCTCTAAAATAAAGCCACTTCTCAGAGTATTGAATTATGCAGTTTTATTCAAAAGCGAAGGACAGGGTAGTAGAGGTGGGCACTGCAGAATTTCCATAAACAGATTGAAAGTTGACAAGGCTTTGAAGCTGGCTAAGACGTGTGTCTACATGATATCCCCCTGAATATCAAAGAGATTAGGCTCCTCTGGCAAGCAGAGCACTTAAAGTTACAAATCCTGCAAATAAATTTTAAATAGGTAGGTCGCTGTGAGTCGGCTGACAAATGACAAAAAAGATTAAGCCTTCACAAGGTTTTTTTTTTTTTTTTTTCAAATCCATTCCAGCATGTATTATGTAATAGCACATAAAATCTGTCTCTCTGCGCTCCCCTCTGCAGCCAGTTACAAATGCTCCGGTTCCTGGACTCGCTGCGGGCGTTCCTCCCTGCGTCCTGCGCCGTCCGACCCGTCAAAAGCGCAAGAAGCCGGAGCACGGCGCAGACGCTCGCCCTGGCCCTGGAGAACGAGGTGCTGTCGCTCAGGAAGTGCGCGGCGTCACTGGCGCGAGAGCGCGAGGAGGGCGACGAGGGGCGCGCCGGACCCGAGGAACCCCCCGAGCCTGGTTCCGTGGAGGGGCTGCGGAGGTGCAGAGAGGCGTGGCGGCGGGACGTGGAGAGGAGCAGGACGAGGCTCAGCGCTCTGGTAGACGTTGGGAAGTATCGTGAGATGATCCGAATCGTCTCTGATGTCCAGACGGATGGAGATCTGGCAGCGCTCCTATACGCCCAAAGGACTTTGTTCAGCTAACGTCTTAGTGATGAAAACCAAATCTGTATCCACTACAAAGCATGTTCTCTTATTTTGTGTTCAACATATTAAATAAAAAGACCCTTCCTCTGCGCTGAGACCCTGCCTGTTTGTGTACACTCACTCAGACATTCTCTTGGGGCTTACATCCGTTTTGTGTCTCTTTTTTTGGTGAAAGTTCAACTCATGTCCAATGATTCACCTCCTGGGATTCCCAACCAAAAATGCTGCATTGTCACTTCATGTCCCTCCAGACCCCATGTGTTAAAAAAAAAAACACCTTCTTTAATATCTGTTGCTGCTGCCAGTGTGTGTTATTCTGCAGGAGATGAGTGCAGCTGAGGATAGAAGGTTATGGGGGCTCAGCTTCTCTCTGGACGCAGCTGCCTTTAAAAGCTTTCAGCGGTACATTCCCCTAGTGGCTCAGGTATTTGGCTCTTAACTGATTTTGAGGGACAAAAAGCAGGAACCGTCGACAAAAAAACAAAAATCTCCCCTTTAACTACTCACAGACTGAATATTATCCCATTTATTCATCTGCTTTTTTGTCAGTAAGTGGTTCTGTTAGTCTCCCCGTCACAAAACTCCTGGAACAGTTTTTTATATGAAGTTCAGGGGTGAACCTGAATGTGCCACTTCACGATGATAATTCTGTTTGTTAATGCTGCTGTACAGTTACGCTCCAGTTCGCAGCCTTAAAGGGGCGCTTCGGTTCTTTTGAAAAGAATAAGATGACAAACAACATCTTACCTGTTGTAGGTAGCTTTATGAATGAGTTCATTTTTGAGAAATTTGAGAAATAACATGTCCACTGATTGGACATAGTACACATTGTACTCATTGGACAGTACTATATGTGACTGGATTACTGAAATGCACAGCAACAGAAAGTTTATTACCCTGCAATTGCCTTTTTGTGGACAAGTCAGTCATAATTAGATTTTGAGGTCATGGTTGGTCAGGAATCTCTGACTTTCTCAGTTGGGATTTCAGCTTTGAGGGGCGTTTCATTTGATTTTTTCCAACTTGGAAGTCAGAAATTCTGACTTCTGTAACAAACTTTAGAGACTGAAGTTTTAAAGATGTTGGCTGTCCTTAGCTGTTAGCTCGCCAATCCTGGTCAGAATTAAATTATTTCTTCAAACTGAGGTCAATCAAAGAGCTACTTGCAACAAAATATTGTTTTTTTTTTAACTTTTCTGCACAAAACCAACTTCAGAAAATCTGAATTATTGCTTTACCAGTTAACAAATTAGCTGGTTTTGACTCCGCAAACCAAATAATGAACAGTTTTGCTGCTTCTTTAATCCCACACAAATAAGAAAGCACCCCAAGCTTCTTTGTGTTTTGGCTGTGATACAATCACCTCTGTCATTTAAGCGTTTGGAGAAGAATTTTGTTTTCTCTTCAGTAAACAACAGAAAATGACCGGAGGGTGGGGGGAATGAATCACACGTGAAAAAGAAAATTCAATTGTACTGGTGTTTCCTCAGTGTCCTGACTGCCAGCCGAACAAAAAGAGATGTTTTGTCATTCCATTACAGTCTGTTGATATGTATTCAGTGTGAGGTGTGAAAGAACACTGTGGGGGTTTTAAACCCGCTGAAGCTGCTCTTTGGAAACATCTCAGACAAAGAAAATAAACTCTACCCTCCATTTGGTATCATTAACCTCACTTTTTGTTAGAGTGGTTGGTTCTTTTTATTGCCTGTGCCCCTGTGTGTTCATCTGTGTCTGTTAGCAAAATATCTCATAAACCATTGGACGGATGAACATCTGCAGATGATTAACTTTTGGAGTCAACTCGATTTAAGATGGTTACCACAACTAGTCTACCTTAGCAAACACAAAAATGGTTGGAACTCAGTCAGTTTTACAGATATTGAGCTAAAGTTTGGCGTGGTAGTAGCTGAGAGTCATCCCCAACAAATATTCTGGTTTCTTCCAGGTCGGGCAACACCTTGTTTAGGATTCTGGCATGCAAAATAATTGGTGATATCCATTTCTTTAGCCCTTTTAGCACCATAATAATAGATATATTCATTAAATCGCCTGGTTTTTCTTGTCTATTTTTGTCAATAATTGTGTCAAAAAATGCCCTATGTGTAAATAATTTACACCCTTTTTCCAGGAGAAGTAGAATTTTCTAAATCTGTCAAGTATTTACCATTCTTATGTAATTAAATACCTAAAACTGTGTGTTATAAGAAGGAAAAGGACAAAAACGGAATTGAATTTTCTTCAGCTTTCTTTTTATAAATTCTTGAAAAGTGCAAGTTGGACATTTCTGAGATCGCAAAAATCTGATTCAAACTGTTTTACAACAACTCAGACAGTTTTACATTTCTGGAGCTTTCTGTGTCACCGGTGATCCCCGTGGAGAGTGTTGTTTATTTTATTTTAACACAGCTCTGGATGAAACCACACAATGAATTTATTTGATTTGAATTTATTGCTCTGGTGATCTTGTTATTCCACATTTTCTGTTAAGACCTAATTAAATGGAGCCATTAAGCCGCGCCAGTTATGACGCTGCTTGAAGAGGTTGCTGGTTTAGTCTTCAGCCTCTGGCTCTTATTGATCATGGTCACGTGGTTTCTTTCCGACTCTGGAACTCAATGGGTCAACCAAATAAATAGGAAAGCCATTGATTGAACCTACAATCTCATTCTGGTGCTCAGCTCACACACACACACACAGCAGGGTATCTGATTCTGTGTGAAAATAGCTCCCATGAGACCCTCCAGAATGTTAAGTGACCCATGTAAGAAACAGTTCAATACTTTTTTTTGTCATATTTGCAATAATCTACTTAGAGCCTCTATTTCAGTGCATATCCCAATTACGCCCAAGATGAAAGGTAAAAATGTAATTGCAAGTGTTTATTTTTATCAGCTTGTGCCCGTTCTCTTAAAATAGGCACAAGGCTGCTAACATTAAACAGTGCAAGAGAAATATTATTTCGTTAACATGTCAGTCATCCAATTTACATCATAGGGGAAACTAAATGCTTTGGCAGCAAACATTTAAAAATCCACTTCGCTCAATAAAAGGAACATTATTTCAATTAAAATAGCTCTCCTCTGCAGTTACTATAGACAGCTTCATGTCGTGTCATCAGATGCTTTTTTTTTCTTGAGGTCTGAAGCGACCAACAAAGTCAAGGCAACCCAGGAGCAAAAGAAAAGACTAGATCAAGAGTGCACTTTTCAGCTTCTGGTACAAAATGAATTAAATGGATAACACACACGGCACAGAATACAGGTTCTCCTTCACAGAGTGCCAGTTTTGCAGTTTCATGAGTGCCTCTAAAGCATAATCTGAACGAATCGCTAAGAAAATAGCAGAATTTATGTCATCAACATGAAAATCTTTTTTTTTTCTTTGATTTTGGTGCAGTATGCAGATACAAGCGCTACCGCTTCCAAAAATGTGCATAAATGCTTTCATCTTCATTTTGTTTGGGCTTGTCTCTTCCACCGGTCCTAGCAGCATCTGTGCAGTTGCTATGGCAACTCTTGTTTCTTGCTTCAGATCTCATAAAGCATCCCAATAAACTGTGCAAATGTTGCATCCCCCTTAAACTAAATTGGTGTAAATACTTATTCTTTTATAAATAGTTCACCTGAACATGACTCCATGAAGGCTGCAGCATATTTTCATATTTAGATAATCATACTTTGCTGCGTTGTGAATGAGTCCATGCCAAGGTTGGTATCACTGATTAGTTTATAAGCATCTTGAGTAGTTATTAAAGTAACAGTTAGAAGACTGATGCAATAACAAAACTAAAATAATCTTAATTCTTGAATAGGTATTTGCTAAAACTGATGTTGTCTTTGCATAAAGAAAACATAAATAGGTGGCAAATTAAAGTATGCTAAATGGAAGAGTACAGAAGCACAAAGAAGTCAAAGATTCTCCTAGTATCTTTGCATGACTGATTAAGAAAAACTTCTAGAACCACAGTGGTTCCAAAGGTTGGACTCACCAAGTTGGAGGTGTCAAGATGAGCTCTACAGGATAAATTTGAAAAATAATTGCATGTTTTTGACACAGTGTTGCAAGAATCCTAATATGTAGTCATAAATAAGATTTTAAAATGGTGTTGCAGAAAAAAGTAACAAGTGAGACAGAAAAATCCAACTTGTATATGTTTGTGAACTTATTATTGGGCAAACCTCATGAGGTGAGACCTTCTCACCTCCAGTGTTTGGCAGTGAGAAGGCCTAGAAAACACAGAGAGCCAAACTTTTGTCACAATCTTTGCTCATGTTTCAGTTGGAAAAGTGACCAAAGTGACATTGTTTTTTCTATCTGTGGAGAAGACAGAAGACAAACGGGAAACCGGGGTCAACAGTGTGCATACACTGACTCAGAGGCTCGTATATTAATGTGAGACGTAATGAAAAGCTGTAAAGCAGCTTTTCCTCAGATGGCCGAGGAGGTCAGTGCATTAAGTGATCAGGCTGTTAGCTAAACAGGACATTGACAGGAACACTGAGAGGGGAATATTAGTAGGTCTGCAGTTCATTAGCCCCTAATTACAAAGGTGAGTGCACATTTGAGAGCTGAACTGTATGAAACGACAGTCTACTCCGACGTACAAACATGATATGGTCAAATGAGTCAAGTGGCCTTGTGCATGGGAACAGTGTAAGCCTGAACCCTGGACCCCATGAGGTGATCTGGTGGCTCCATCCTGTCGTGGGGAGCATCGTTTGACCCATTTGGTGGAAAGAGTTACTTTTTTAATTTGACCTTGTTGGGAACTGGGTCTTTCTGTACAACTCCATTCAAAAAGCACCAAGATTAGTTAGAGGTGGTTTAAATCTTTGGGAATCTGTGGGAAGCTCAGGAACCTTTAGTATTTTATCTGTTGTAGATAGCTCTTTGGATGACCTCAGTTTGGAGAAACGGAGCGAGAATGAAAGTTGATTTCTCTTGCCTTAGAACAATTCCAAGTTCGAAAATGTAATTGTTGTTCAGCCAAACACTATTTATAAACCTCTCCTCTATCAGCAATCTCATGTTATTTTGGCTGAAAAATTTATGATATTCATGTTGGAAGTGCCCTAGATGTGCTACAGTCAGCTGCTGCTGCTATATGCAATTGCAAATAACCACAGAACACCTTGTAAACAACCTTATAATGCAAAATTGATTGTGATGTAAAGATTTATAAAACAGCATTTGCATAAAGGGTGATGAAACCTTTTAGATTTGAGTTGTTTCAAACAGCAGCAATCAACTTCAGTCTTGTTTCCAGCTGGACTAGCTGTTAGCTCATGCAGCCAGTCAGAATTAAAATAATTAATTGTGTTATATTATTTATACTGTACATATTTTCATCTTTCTGTTCCTACAGAGACAATGATTAAAAGTGTTGTAATCTACCCACATAGGCAGGCTCAGCTGCGATATTTGACTTTTTCCATTCAAGAAAACATATTGTGCGGACGATAACGTTCATTGGGGTTTGCCTCTCAATTTTCCTTTCATCTCTGTTTCTCAGTCAGCTGGTAGGCAAACAACAAGTGACAGAATATTTGAACTACAGTGTGAAGTCCATTATCATCCTGATTCATGCTGGAAACCCACTGTCAGATCAAATCTGTGTCACCCCAGGCCACCCAGTGATCCACGGCTCATGTCATCACTCTGACATATCGGCTCGGAGTTGAGAGGAGGCAGTGTTCGTCATTTCCCTTCATCTGAATTGTAACCAAGTAAGAAAAAAAAAGAGTGTGTGTGCTTTATGTAATCATACAGTTGTGTTCGGAAAATAACACACACTCTTCACGGGCATGAATGCCTTATTAATTTGAGTCTTTTATTGGTTTAATTGAATTAAATGAAGCATTTTTAGAGGGCAGCATACAACTTCAATGACTGTTAAAACTAAAAACTGATTGCACAAGTTTGGATTTATTTAGTGTTTTTTCTCTAATCAACACAGAGACAAAATTATACAAATATGTTCAAGTCTAGTATCTGGTTAAACCTCCTATAGCAAGTTGCACGTTGATCACAGACTTTGTATCCATTTTTTAAATTTTTTTGGATCCACAAGTCTTAGCAGAATTGGTGGAGTTTATTTAAATTGGTCGGTTTCCTGGCACACATCTGTCTTTACTCATAGTTCACAAATTTTCAATCGAGCCGATTCTTTTGGGGGCTTTGGAAAGGCTGCTCCAGAAGCTTAATGTGACAAATAAAACGACTGTTTTGGGAAAACTGCCTTTTAGTGTGCGCAAGGCCTTATATTGGTCGAACCAGTGAGTGCTGTCAGGCTGCCAAAGAGGAAACTACCAGCTGCAGTCAATCATGATCACTGACAAGACGTTAATAGGCCTTGCTCCTGTCAGCTTAAAAGACACTGTAGACCTATAAGAACCTCTTAATAAAAGGTTTAGGTGGCTGTATATAATTTTGACCCTGTGTGGATTAGACAAAGTCCACAATAAATTCAAACCTGTGCACCCAAGTGTTTTTAGAAAACACTGAAGTTGTCAGTTGTGAATTTGCTCCACCGTGGGAGAAGAATGGCTCGAATAAATCATCGAAAGCCCATAATTATTATGACATTCATGTCCATGATGAGTGTACTTAAACCTCCAAGCACAACTATATGTTCATTGAAGAGCATCCTCTATTTTTTTTATTTCTTGGCTGTTTTCTTCAATTAATTACAGGAGAGATAAATACGGTGCACAGTCAGTTTTATTGATATACAAGCCAGTATATTATCCTTTTTTTATGAATAGCATTCAAATAAAGAGCTCTTCACTACAGTTTACCCGGAGTGCAATTGCCTTTAGCTGCTCGGTGCCATGAATGTTCTACAGACCCGTCCTTCAGTGTCGATCGCTTCCACAAACACGCAACGTGAAGGAAAACAGTCCACAGTGGAAGCTGAATAGGTTTACATAAAGATATAATTTTATTAACATAACCCGTCACTCATTACAATAAATATATATATTTTTTTCGACTAAATCTACAAAACATATCGTCAAACTCTGAAATCCTAGCTAATACTGGGGAGGTATAAATAAATAAATAGTTAAATAAATAAACCCATGATAACACTGAATTATGTGGTGCACAATCAGAGTATGTGGGCTCACCGATACATCTCCTGACAGTTTATTCAAGAAGTTTGCTACAAAATCAAAGGTGAATTTCAAACACATAGGAGGAAAAAAAAAAAAATACTCACAGCTTCACGTGACATCAGCTATTTGTGAATGATTTTTTTTTTCTTTTTTTTAGAATTTGCTTAGAGATAAAGAAAAAAGTAAACAACACTGGGAGATACCTTTGGATGTCCGGTAGAAAAGCTCAAAGCGTGCATTCAGCTGTGATACACCACTCAACGGGAGGAGATGCTTGAAAAAATAGAGGAGCACGGCACTTCATCTCACCAGATCTTTGATATCTAAGGCCTCAGGTATTTCATAAAAAATGGAGTCTCCAATTCCCGATTTCCAGATTTTCATCGTGCCTGAGACGTGTATGCAGCTTTTTTTTGTTTGATGTGTGTGAATGTGCTCTGCCTGTAAAGTTCAGAGCATGGATTTTAAAACGGAAAGGGAAGTGCCAGGACGATAGTACGCTATAAAACAGTCTGAACACCCTTGATAAGAAATTTTGCATCACAAAAAGTCTGGGCTACCCTACTGTCACAAAAAAAGAAAAAAAATCTATGGAATGTTACTTTGTTTCCTTGGTTGCACAAACGCCAAAGAGTCATTTTGGTCCTTCTGCTCCAGCGTGTTGCTGTGAAAACAGTTTTAATTACTCTTCAGAAAATACCAGGCTGCCATAGAGGAGCAAATAAAGCATCTGTGCCTCAAGACTCTTCACATTATCAGAACACGAGCTTTAACGTATGATGCACGAGCGTTCTGTGTTATCCCTGAAAGAGCACCACCATTGTTTCTGAGCGTCTCTCAGTCTGAGACATGAAGAGTCGCACGGGTAGAGTCATCAGTTTTGGTGGATGTCTTCGTGTCGGATGATCTTGTAGGTAACCCAGTAGAAGACGTTGAAGATGAGGAAAGCCAGAGGGAAGGCGGCCCTGGAGATCGTGTCTATCCTCTTGGCTCTGTCCACAAACTTTTTCCTCATGGCGTCGATGTCCTTCGGGGCTGGCGGCTGGGGTTTCGGAGCCGGAACGGCGTTTTTCACGGCCGAGCCATCCTTCGCTGGCACGCACTGACTCAGGTTGTACCCAG
The DNA here is from genome assembly GCF_001649575.2 of Kryptolebias marmoratus. NCBI lineage: Eukaryota > Metazoa > Chordata > Actinopteri > Cyprinodontiformes > Rivulidae > Kryptolebias > Kryptolebias marmoratus. Next base: position 13,524,084 of record NC_051435.1, on the reverse strand, counting down.
CAAAGTTAAAGCGGCCGTCGCGCATGTCTTCGTCCTGAGAGAAGCGCGGGAACAACAACAGGTTTTAATTCTGCTGCAGCTCGGATGTCGTGGCCCGAGGCACGACTTTCCGCAGTGCAATAATTTTACACGAACATTAATCTCAAGATATGACAAACACCTTGGAATTAATTAGAATTCACAGGATAACAAGATGCGCTTTAATGAAAAAGTGCAACATGACTGCTTCAGGTGACGAATCTTAATTTCAGCCAAACAATAAAAATGTTACACTTATTCAATAAACCAATACCTTTAACTTTTTAAAGTAATTTTAGAAAGCAGAGCAGAAACTGACAGACACCAAAGTACTTTTGCAGTTTTTAAACACACATACTTTATATTTCACTGTTAGGTTTCCTCTCTGTCTCTTTAACTTTTGAAGTCTAATTGAACATGGCTGCCGCAGCTAATCAACCTTAGCAAACACAAAAAAGGGTATAACTCATTTAAGGAAGAAATGCACCTTAAGATTTCTTGGGTGCAGTCCTATAAGATTAACACTTGTTTATACCGTAAATTTTCTCATTTTACTTAACAAACAAGTTGGAGTTTTAGGGCTCTACAGACAGGCTGGGTCACAGCAAAACTTCCACAAACTTCTCTTGGACCCTCTGCTTGTTTTTTTAATGGCTGGCATCAGGTTTTTCCATTGCTGAAAACTCATTTTCCTAAGCCTGAGATTGGTACATGGAGAACGCTCCAGAAAAATAACTAACTCTCTTCATCTGTCTTTTTCATGTTCTGATATATCCTGATTTCTTAGTCCTCGTTTCAGAAAAACACCCCTAACAACAAGACTCTGCCATCAACGTTTTGACTGTATGAGCAAAATCAATAAGATGATTTAGTTCTTAGTTTTCCTTTTCTTTTTGCAGCTGTGGTCAAGTAATATTCTTACTTTCATCAGATAACATTTGGATCAGATTTCATAAGTCTATCCTGCGCCTTTTACTGAAGAGGGATTTTTGTCTGAGTTCACTGCAATAAAGGCCCGATCAGTAAATGTTTCTCTTGTTCGTTATCTGCCTTGCAATTTGCCACTTGCTAATTGACCTTGATTATTCAGATTGGGTAGGCTGAAAGCTCTAGTAAATCTTCTGGTGGTTGTAAACCAGTAGCAAACCTGTAAATGTTTAAGGTTTTTGTTTTGTTGGGCATCCAAAAAGGTGGGAATAGTTAATGTGTTCACCCTCAGATCTGAGTCAGAGGATCACCACGCTCATTACGAATCCTTCCAGTATGAATTATGAGAACAACTGATTCATTCAGACTCATTAACCCCAGAACCCCCCAAAAAAGTCTGACATCCAAGCAGCAACCTTGCAAAGACTTTGAAAAGCTACCTTGTGATTCCTTCTTTGTCTTCTCCTGAGGCGGAGGAACTCTTTCTGTTGCCTGGAGACAAAGTTAACCCCGGCATATTCGAGCAATGCAGCAAATACAAAGAGCAGACACACAGCCATCCAGATATCAATGGCTTTCACGTATGAGACCTGGAAGAGAAAACACATTTCCTTTGTTGGATCCCTTGGAGGTGACAACACAAGCTCACAGTTCAAATGCAGCGTGAATTTTTGATTCAGCCTCAAATTCTGTGAGATTTTTTTTTTTTAATGTTGGTTTAAAAAAAAATCTAATTTACATTGTAGCGTTGTTCATCTGCTGCACGCTCTTTGACTTCCTCCTCGGTTAACTCTGACATCTAAATTGTTGTAATCAATGGTACTGTTTGCTAACAAGTGCTTCCGAGCTGCTTGTACAGTCGGCGACAGCTTGGCACTGAGCGGCGGGGGGATAATTGCCTTCAGTTCGGAACAAAGAGGGAGATCTCTGGTGTTAGTTTGTAACTTCAGCTCTGATTCGGATCTGTTACTGTTTGAAAAGTTGGGCGTGAAGTTTGAAGCTTGTCGTTCTCAACATCACCGTGACCCCGTCTCTTCGTGACAGCTGATTAGCATGTGAAGAAAACAGCTCAGTTATATTTGAGTACATTTACGGCTTATTGATGTATTGTTTTCATGAGCCAAAGCTCTCAAAGGCTTTTCTTGAAATATTTATCAGCGTATGTATCTTTCATGTCTATTATGGCGTCGCTGAAGCCTTTGAAACTGATGAGATTGACTGACTGATCATTGAGATTTAACTCAGTGTGCTTCGGTGCTCTTCACAGTGAGTGCGTCGTTGTTTTCCATACGAGCTTCTGCAGTCTAGCACGACTGTTTGTCATGTCTGCATGCTTTAGATGGTTGCATTTTCTCTGCTGACGGAAATTCTGAAGTTTTACTGACATCAGTATAAAATTAATAATATGTGTAAAAAAAAAGGTTTGGATTTGAATAGTAAAAACTATTGTTGTGCTATTTATTTTATTAGGAGCTAGAGACAAAGAAATCTGAGCGATCAGGTGGAGAAGCCAAATTAATCTCTTTGGTACTTTTACATCTAGTCTGAATAAAGTAAAGTAAATTAATTTAAAAGATATTTATTTAGTATTTTTTCCTTCAGTATGCACTCAAAAGCTTGTCCCATCTCATAAACTGTGTGGCGTAAGTGAAAGTTGGTCCGTTGAGTCTGTCTGTTAGCAAAATATCTCATCCCCCACTGGACAGATTTCAATGAAACTTTTAAAATGTTATCATTAGACGCACATCTCCTGGAGTCAGCCTGCATCCAGATGGCTGCCACAACTAATCCACCTCAGCAAACCCAAAAAGGGTGAGATAGCAGGTGAGATTCATCTCTATCATACTCTCACAGATCAATCTTTGTTTAAAACTTGCAGATGAACACATGAACTAAGTGCAGCAAAACCTTTATCCTGAAGCTTCCGTGTGCTTTAATCGACTGATAACAGAGAGACGTATGGCATCGCCGAGCTCCACCGTACTTCTAACGCCCTGTTTTCAGCTTATGATGCTGAAGGACGAACAAAGTGAGGTTTACCTTCGGAAGAGAAGCTCTGGAGCCAGAGCTCTGAGTGGTCATGGTAAGCACAGTGGTGATGCCCAGCGCCACTCTGGCAGGAGCAGCGTCCATATTTATCCAGAATGACACCCACGAGAGGATGACGATGAGGAGGGAAGGAATGTACATCTGGATCAGGTAGTAGCCCATCTGGCGTTCCAGGTGGAATTTCACTTCGATACAGGTGAATTTACCTGACGCACAACAAGACACAGACGCAGAGCAACCAAGTTTTTAATCTGAGAGGAAGTTAAAGTTAAACTAGAATTGAATTTTCTGTGAAAATCAGTGTGAATGCTGAGAACTGAGTGACTGCTGAAGAAGCTGAAACTGAGCTATTAAAGCCAAAAGAAGCAAAATGGTAACTAGAAGCTAAAAGTAGCAAAGCTGTTGCTAAAAATTTAAAGTAGTATAAGAAGATAAAAACAAAGCAAGTATGTTGTAGTAGATTTCAATGAATTTTAATGAGTTAAAGAGATCTTTTTGTATTTCTATGGGGGAAAGATTTGTAAATAAATCTAAATGTTTTGAAAAGTATGAAAAGTACACCAACCAAAAGTCATAGCAGCCATCTCCTGAATGAGCTGAATATTTTAATATATGAGTGACTAACCTAGCATAGAATATTCAGGGGTAAATCAACATTCACACAACAAAAGCAGTGTTACGGTGTGTGTTTTCTGTCTGACCGGTGTTGTAGTGTTTCGTGCAGTAGCCCAGCTCCTTCTCTTCCCTCATAATAAACTGAGGCAGGGTGAGTCCCTCCGACACCTGCACTGCGCCGTTCTCCAGCCACTCAAAGATCAGGTCGTTCATGGTGTATCCAACTAAAACCAGAAAAAAAAAAAAAAGAAAACGGATGGTCAGAGAAAACCTGTAGAAAGTCTGGCCACACATCTGAGAAAAATCCATACTTACAACTTTCCAGCTGCATCGTGCAGGTCTGAACATCCATCGGAAAGTTTTTCAGATCCATTGGGCACGACAGAATGAGAGTCAACCTGTGAGTAAAATAAAGTTACACCCCTGAATATATTCTCTGATTTGGCAAGAAAGTGAATTATTAAACCTTGAAGTAGTTCCTTGACAGACAGTTTGGAAATAATTAGCTCAGAAAAACGAAATTACTGTTGAAACTTTCTTTTTTTTGTATTGGGTGCATTTTCTCTCTTGTGTCAGAACCTTCGGCAAATCTCATGGGATTCCCTTCAGCAGGTTCCCATCATACTTTCATTACTCCGGCCTATTGTTTCAGTGATGCATTGTGGCCGGCGGTCTGCCCACTCTGTCGTTTCTCCCAGGAGTGGAGAGTGTGGTTAACCACCTTTCATTTCTTTCACTCCACCTCAGCACCTGTGCACCTCTCAGCCGCTGAGCTGCTCTCCAAATGGACTCGAAATTGATCTGAGTTATGTTGCATCATTGCAGAAAATACTGAATGCTATGTGTGACGGGAGCTGTATTGAAATGAGAGACAGCCTATTGTCAAATCTTGTTGCTGGGATTTGCTTAAATTTAGAGCTGAAAGGCCTTTTAAATGCCGTTCAGTTCAAATGGGTTGCACATGTCTAACTATTTTCTGCATAAAGACGAACATGAAGGGAACTACACTCTTTTTTTCCTTTGCTTTAGGCTCTATCTTTCCTTTAGATTCAACCGGAGCCCCTGAGATTAGCTTGCACTTTTTTAATCAGTGTTCCTTTCTATAAAAGAAAAATCTGAATTGCGCCTGGGAATCCACTGACGTTCAGTGCATTACCCTATTTCAAAGGAGTGATCATAACAGATAAAATCAATTTAAAATTGCATGCTTCAGATGGGCAGTCTTTGAAGTTTGAGAGGAAATGTAAGAAAAGCAAGAAGTGAAAATGTTCAGTCGTAATGAATGCATCAGAGTGCTTGGTTTTATGGTCGAACATTTTTTAACCTAATGCTGTGAGCTGCAGCTGCATCTTAAAGTTATTTTTACTTCGGCCAATCTAGTTTCTTCATCATCATCTCCATGCAATTTCTCCATCAGCAGTTCCCTTTTAGGCACAAAATCATAGAGTGACTGAGTCTGCTCAAGTGTGCTGCAGCAAGAATTTGAATATGAAATGCCCAGAACTTCACCTGATGCTGTAGAGGACGGTTCCGTCCTTGAAGATGCGCAGCAGCTTGTTATCCGTGGTCACGTCGTGGAAGTTGGCTCCCTTCTCGTTGGCGAAGAACAGGTCGGGCTTCCATATGGAGTCCAGCATGGACGGGTCCAGGTCAAGAGAGGAATCCGGGTATTTACTGTACGCCAGCCGCGGGTCATTCCACTTCTGCCGCAGGAAGATGTTCACCCTGTAATCCTGTGGAGACCACAAGCAGCTTTGCATATTTTGCTGCGCAGTGATTTTCGGGTTCTGAGGATGCATGCTGATGGCAAGACATCTGTCCCACATGCTCATGTTTAATATTAAGCAACCCCTTTTTATGAGACAAACAAAGAAACTACACATGTAAATCTAAATAAGCTACTTAAATACCTAATAAAAGTATCTATTATAGATAAAGTAGGAATAAATAAACAGATAAAGCAAGCAAGAAACACACCGAAGCTCCATGGTAGATGTACAGTTGTGGCCAGAAGTTTACATACCAAGGCTTTTTAAGTTCTCATTGGTGATCAGGATTGACCGCAGCTAATAGTTTGTCTTTGCATGAAAAACATTAATTTGACTGAATAATGCTCAACACGAAGTCCAAGGAGCTCAGTGAGGATCCATGAATGAAAACTGTAATTGACACTAGCTTGGGAAGTCATTTTGAATCAGTTCCAAGGTCATCAGTTCAAGCAGTTGTATGTAAATACAAAGTTTGGATGTGTCACCCCTCTGCCAAAGTCTGGAAGTAGACACAGGCAGTCACCCTCAAAATGAAAGGAAACAGGTGAAGATGTTCAGGAACCACCAAGGCTCAAGCCTGCCATGAACTTGAAACAGGTGTTACACAAGTGTCCCTGCCCACAGTGAGGTTTTACATCACCAAGGCGAGGCTTTCAAATCTAAGAACAAAAGCATCAAGCATGGTGGTGGCTTTATCATGGTGTGGGGCTATTTTGCTACCAGTAGTAATGGTGCATTGCACAAAGTGGATTGAATCATGAAGAAGGAGGACTACCTTCAAGTTCAAATCAGCATCAAGAAGGTTGAAACTTGGACACAGTTGAGTGTTTTAAAGAGAATAATCCCAAATACACAATCAGACCTGGTTTCTGATTGGATGGAGCAGGCCAACATGAAGCTTCTGAAATGGTCTTCCCAAAACCTCAAGGTATTTATACCCCAATGTAAACACGTTAGCCCTGAGTGGATTGGGAAAAATTCACAATAAACTCAAACATTTGCATCTAATTCTTGTTGAAGTTGTATGTTGTATATACTTTTCACCCTGGAAAGATTGATTTCAGTAAACCAATAAAACCACCAAATAAATATGACATTCAAGCCCATGGATGTATGTAAACTTCTCACCACAACAGTACATTTATACATTTAAACATTTAAACAGCCATGGCTGCTTCCCATAATTTAAACTCTGATGTACACAATGTGAACACAAATACGTCAACTACACAGTTGTTTCTAAAGGTCATTAAAATACATTAAAACATTAAAATACAGAATTTACAAATAACACTAAACACATTTGTGCATGAAGTTGCAACTTTCACTTAAAACTCAAGCCCTCCTCTGTGTTTCTTCAAGCGATGACACAAAACATTTTCATCATGTAACATAAAAAAACAATAATAAAAAAAAGGTTATGAGTGAAAATCATATTGAATATTGCAAAATTATCCATCACCAGCTGGCGCTCATGGAGTCTTAATCATCATCATCATGTTCTTTTGATTAAATAGTGTCGCAGGCTGCATTTACAAAACTGACCTTTTAAAAAGTTTGTGTTTGTTTTGTTTTTTTGGATAGAAATTAGAGAAAGGTAAATAAAAGATGGATTAGCAGACCCTGATGAGGGCAGCTCTGACTTTACAGCTCTTAGTATGAACTGTCAGAAAGCTCAGTCGCTCAGAGTAATTAATATGTCACCATGATGAACAGCCTTTATGTTATGTTTGACATTTCATCAGCATGTTGGCCCCTCCAAGTATTTGCATGCCAGTCTAAAACTGTGTAATTCCCTGGCAGTCTCGTGTCTTCCAGCTCCAACGTGATTTTTCTTCATTTATTATCTAAGTGCTTATTATCGCTCATTAGGAATCCTTTGATCTTGATTAGATTCGATGCAGCCTTGTTGGTTTTATGCCTTCCCCCCCTCTGACAGCTTCTCAAATTGCATATTGTGCATCGGCTTCTCTGAGAGCCCCCCGATTGTCTCGTATGGGCTGCGCTAAATTGCTTGTTTGGAATTTTTTGGATGAGGTATCAAACCTGAAGATCTGCAAAGAGCCTCATTAGAGCAGAAACCAATGCTTTCTTGGACGGCCCGTAAATCGATTAATCAATAAGTTTAAAAACAATGCATGGATCAATGTAAAAAAACCAAAAAATAACCAGACATTAGGTTGGATAAAAAAAGGAGTTAAGGCTTTAAAATACATCTAAGCACAACACTCCACTCACCATTGTAGTTTCTGCTATAGAACCAAAGCTGTTGATAAATATGTTGCAGGTAACATTAACTGGTGGACCTGCGGGTTGAGGGATAGATAACACATTGACACATCTCACAGGGCAAACATCAATCAAAATAGCAGAAGAACTCACCATCGTCGTCTCTGTGACAGAGCCAAAACTGTTGATAAAAATATTGCATGTAACGTTTACGGGGGGACCTGTGGAATGGAATGAGAATGACATGACAAGAACAAAAAAAAAAGCCTTAAATTGTATGTTTCACCAGGGATGAGGAGGTTTGAAGTGAGTGGAGATGCTTCACAGGGAAATTTGGCTGCTGCTTCACTGTGTATTCAAGCATGCTTTAATACAACAAGCAGTGCATGTTTTCTTTTTTGTTTTGTTTTTTTTTAAGATGATGACATGTTGCATGTGAAATTAGGTTTGCTTTATGGCTCGAAAAAAAAGCAAATAAAATCAAACTTAACACTGTGTTTGCCATGAGTGTGAGCTTAATGACATTTGGTAAGGATGTTTCATGTATTAATGAAGGTAATCCTTCAGGGTTAACTTGTTGTTTGCACACTGAGTGGGAGAAACATGCGCACGGAATCATCAGCATGCAAATACACAAAGTTAAACATTTGATCAGCAGAAACAGAAAATGGAAAAAAAAAGCTGTTCTGATCAAACGTTAGATATTTAAATCCACAGTTCAGATCAGAAAATGTACAAATATTACAGCATTTATGAAATTAAACTAAATATCTTAAAACAATAGTTCAGATCTTTTGAATTGGGATTCAGCGGAACGGTTAGGAACAATTAATATCTTACCTGTTTGTAAAGAATTCTTTGAATGACTTCAGTTTGAAGAAACAAAGTTTATTTCTGACCAGAATGACAAACTAAATGCTCATTTGGGCGAGAAAGTAGATTTCTGCTGTCTTAAAACAACTCCTATCTCAAACATTTTATAGGGATTTATAAATCTTTATAATCTAATTAAACTTTCAGAATGTAATCACTGGATACAGGTATATTTACTGCACCATACCATACCGTCCTCCTTTCTTTGTAAAGCACTTACAAACAGCAACAAGGCCAATTAAACTGCTGCACATTAACCAAAGTTTGACATTAACCCAAATTACTGCCACAACCAATCAACCCTGGAAAACTCAAAAATGGCTTTAATTCGGTCAATTTTATAAATAAGGAGCTAAAAATTGGTTTAGCAGACGCTCACAGTGAACACATACTTCATGGCCTAACAGGTTGCATAAGATGTCACGGTATCATGAGTTTCAGTGTAATGTTACTTTCATGATTTGATCCGAATGACTGTAAACACCATATTTACGGTGCTGTAAATGTATAAATTAGCGTTCACACGAGCCTTCGAAACTGGAGTTGTTTTAAAACGTCAGCAATTCCTTTTGCTCTTGGCCCTGCTTAGGTTAGCTGTTAGCTCGATAATCCTGTCCTGTCCTATTTCTCCAAACTGTGGCTGTTCAGTGAGCTATAATAACTGTTCATAAAACTTCTACAGAAACGCATTTCAAAAGATCTGAACTATCCCATTCACTTTGAGGTGTATGTTGGAAAAAAAGAGAACAAATTTGCCAACAGGATTTTACCCTAGTAATATTTTCTCTAGTATTTTTTGTACATGTTTTGTATCAAGCAGCTAATTTGTTCTCAGTTAGGAATAAATCTGATTTTCTGTTTGTAAAATTCCATATTTCAGTTTTTCAGTGTCAAATTAACTGTGAGTAAAACGTGTTCAGCATGCCCCAGTGAGTAGTGGCATTTTTTTTTTCCTCCACAAAAACTAAAGTCTCTTTGCGAGACTTACATGCTATTTAGAGGCACAGCACATCTTTTTTCCCAGGCTGATAAGCGAAGTTGTAAGCTCTTCCCACTGCCCTTCCCTTGTGTTTTCCTCATCAATATTTCATAGGACCTGGTATTAATATTTGCCTCTGCTTGTTGACAGGTTGCTACATTTTTCACAGCAGAGGCAGAAAAATAAGGCTGTATCTCCTCACAACAAAAAGTGCGACACGGAAATCTAGGTCAGCCTTCGGAAACGCAGTTCAACGCTCTTCAAAGTAGCAGGTTCACAAGCAAAACTAACTGTTTACAGTGCAGTCTCTTAGGGGCAGAATTGTTTGTTTTCTGGCTGTAAAAGCAGAAAAATGCTTTTAGGTCTGCATTTAACTCCGCATCTAGGATCAGAACGAAAGGATCAAACAAGTTTAATCAGCAAAATCAATCATTTATCCAGGATTCCTTTGCAGTTTTGAAAAGTATGGAGTTGATTTTTTAGTGTTTTCCAGATCTGGGGATGTTTGTTCCTTATTCAGTTTTCCAAAAGAGAGAGACTTTATAAATGTTCAGTTCTTTTCACACCGTTTTTATATAAGATGGAGACCCCTAGTTACTTCCAATGGCAGCACTGTACATAGCAAGAATGGTATAAAATAAAACAATTGAAAAAATATAGAAGATTTAAAGGATGCTGCATCAGTGCAGATCATTTATCATCAATGTATACTGCAGGTAACTACAGTAGTCATTCGAATGTTACCCAGCTGTGAAGTATACTCTGATTATTTTACTCTTAAGGGTAACACAATTTATTGTCAAAGTTGTGTCAAAGAAGACTTAAATCATGTGGTTAAGACCTTCATTTTATTAGGAAAATGTTAAAAAATTGTTTTTTCCCCAGAAGTTTCAATCCCTGCTGTCCATTTTTGATATTGTGTTTGAATAATTCCCTGGTTACTGTTCGAACGTCCTGTTATTTCACAGCAACTTAGCCTTGAAAAACGGCCCCAAATCTGATTGAAAAACCTGAAAATCTGAACCAGTATAAGTGTGGAAATTTAAAACTGTGTTGGAAACCCATTTCTGACTGCTTGTCCATACTGTGAACATTTTTTCTCAGTCTTAACATTTATTTCTCCTCCCAAATGAAGAACAGTAATCTTCCATAAGTCCTATTTCTGATTCCTTTTGTTGTTGTTCTTTTTCCTTCCGGGTTTTCTTACTGGTGCACCCTAACCCCAAGCAATCCAAGCCCACAACCTGGAGTGGGTCTTGGCCCCTTCCACATCACTCTAGTGACAGAAGCTGTGTGTCCTCAGCATAAAAGCAACAACAACAGCAGAGGAGGTTATAGTAGCCTGCAGCCCTACCACCAGGGCCCCATCCATCAACTGAGCCTGTCATGGTAGCATCACTCTCTGCTGAGGTGATTTCTGGAAGATTCACTTTCCTGATTTTAAGCTAATATATTTAACAAAAATGAGGATTCACCCTCAATCAGTTTCAAGAAATAAAAGCAAACAAGCATCATCATCGTCATGAGGAAGTTAAAATATAATTCAAGCCACTGTTTCTGTTAATTGAAGTATCTAATTGTTGCAATCAATAGGCTTTTGCAGCACAGTATCCTGGCAACAGTGAAAAAAAGTGATTAAAAATGGTTGTGTTTGCACTTACAGTCACAGTTTCGGCAGCTATTTATGTTTTGCAAGACGTGGGAGGTGAAGTGTGTGTGCAAATATTAATTGAAAAGACTAAAATTGTCATAAACAAACCTTTAAAATTGGGTCTAATTCGTGCATCATAACCGGACGTGCGACCCATGAGTGAGTCCAGAAAGTCTGATGGAGACATGTTGGAGGAGGACCTGGAATCGTGCTCCTTGGCATCGGCGACTCTGGAACGCACACATGGTGAGAAAAACCACTCGATCAGGAAAAAAAAGAAAAGAAAAGAAAGAAGAAGAAGAAGTCACAGCCCAGAAAGCAGGAGTTAAACCTTATCTGTCGCCTAGCAGCAGCAGCAGCAGCAAAAGCTGCCTGGGAGGGATGGCACATGGAAACCAGAAAAATGTGTTAATGCGCGCATACTCAGGCCATCAGATGGGATTTGGTGGGTATCTCCTTCAAGAGAGGATTAATCTGTTCATAATGCAAGATTCCCGCAGAGATAAAGCAGCAGGCTGCCAATTTTAATAGTAGCACTACAGGAACACTGTTGAGATGGCACAAAACAAAATAACTTAATCCACGTGCGTAAATATCACGATCATTGTGGTACAGACAAAAATAAATGCAGGTAGGTATTTTATTACTCCGAAGGTAAAATACTGAATATTGATGAGTAACTTTATAAAAAATTAATCGTTTTGAAAAACAGAATAATCTGCTTTTTATTTCATATAGTTTCAATATTAAACAAAAACTTAGGAATCCAAACGTTTATGTCAGTATATCAGCTCACCTGTAGTTGTTTGTCTCCATGAAATATGTGACTAAAGCTGCCAGGACCGTAATGAAGGAGTGATTCATTCCCGGTGGTTTCCCCATGTGCTCACTTTTCTATTTCTCCCATATGTTTCCATTGGTCAAACATATAATCCAAACAGGGACGCCGCTTCCTTCCTGACCGAGCCTGACCAACACGGGAGACATTCCTCAGCGCAGCCACAGATCACAGTTAAGTTTCACCAAACTCACACGATCACAGCGGAGATGTGAAGAAACATCAGCCTGGTTGTGGTGTGAAGATGTAGAAACTCCCCCAAAACAAAAAGAAAACGAAAAATAGAAAGAAAAGCGCGTCGACAGGCAGCTCCTCTTTTGCCGTCGGGTTCGGGTCTATGAGCGCCTTCTGTTCGCACACTGTTGGTTTGTGCTGCTACTTATGAAGTGGAACCGCTTTCAGGTGGTGGTGGTGGTGAGGTGTGTGTGTGAGGAGTGAGGAAGGGGAGCCGTCTAAGAAACGGGAGAGGAACGCCTTTTCTTCAGTTCAGCACTTGGACAGCTCCGGGTTTCCTTTTTACGCGCAGGCGCAAGGCTTAAAAAAAGAAGGGAAAAAAAGAAAAAGAAAAAGAAAGTGGTGAACGTGAGATGGATTTTAACAAGTCTAATAAACGAGAAAAGTAATCACCAGGATGGCATTCAAACATCGTCTCTGGTATTTATTTATTTTTCCTTCTGTGATGACTTGTCGGTTTTTGCCTCTTGAAGGGGAAACTCCCAAAGCGCGCAGCTGCGTAGCAGGACCGCTTCCTTCAGGATTTTTTCCCCTTCTTCGTGTGATTTTAGGTGTAATTGAGTACAAGACTTTCCATTGATTGTGTGTGGGTGGGGACTTCACTTACATCCATGATATTTCAAGGATGCAATTCAGATTAAATACTGATTTATTGCTCTCTGGGGGTGGATAACATTAGATTGACTCCCACTCCGTCCTTGACTGTATTTTTACGCATCATGCAATGTATGTATTTTTTTTCCCATCCACCCCTCCGCATCCACGTCTGTTCAAACCAACCTACATACTAGCAGAAATAATATAAGATAAAAAAAAAAAGTGTAAACAAAGGACGCACCAGCCAGGAGCCGCTGGGAGAGTATTTGGTACCCCGGTTGCCCTGGAAACAGATTTCCGAGGCACATCGCTGGAAATGCTGAAAGGTTGGCCTCCCAGAGCGAAACTGAAGAGAGGAGACTGATAGTCCCAGGCGCAGGATGGGAGGGGAACTGTGCTACAGGGTGGCAGAAAGCCTCAGGGTGGAGGAGCTGAGGTTTCCAGGCCACTACATTGGTTTCAGGTCAAAGTAAATCGACAGAAGGGATGCAGATTCGGGATGGAGAGCTGACAGGCAGAGAATATGTGTGGGTTTATGGACAACAAGCATGAATTAGTCATTCCACATGAGCACGCAGACATGTGCTGTGGAGGAAGCAGCTAAACTTGGTGGGCAAAAACGGCAAAAAAGGCAAAAAAAAAAAAAGAAATATATCTTTCATTCACATCAAGCCAGCCGTGCACCGGCATTGTGCTGTGAGATCCACATCTCATGCTTCACCACTGTGACATGCTTGGGGCCAAATTACATTTAAGTCTGATACTTGTCCAGTTAGCAGATCGCCTTCAGCCTGAGGAGAAGTAATCTTCCTCCTATTAATGCTTCAGACTGAATTACAAGTGTCACATTGTGTCTGCATGCTTGGAAATGTCTCATCTGGGGTGTCAACATGAAGCCATGGCTTCTCCTTTAAAGACTTAACGGCCCTGTTAATTATTTAACAAGTGCCTTTGCTTTTTAATTAGTCAAAACTTTGCTTTGTCTCGCAAGTTATGAGTTAGTTATGAGTTATTATCTTTTTTATGTCTTCATGTGGATGGCGCCGGTGTCAAAGTGTCAGCAGAAGGGCAAAAATAGCATCTACAAAAGCAGATTTCTTCTTTAATGAATCCATTTCCAGCTGATAAGAGCCCGATTTATCTTTTCTTTTTTTTATTATTTCTCATCTCTTAGACAGCTGCAGTTGGCATGTCTGTGTTATGACAACCCACCAGAGCTTCAATTGGCCATTAGCTTCCACAAAAAAAAAAGACTTCAGGCCAGGTGGGTCACGTAATTAAAGAAGAACAAGTCAAATCTGCATGTTAATGAGGGAAGAGGAGGATGTTAGCCTTCCTCTTATCTATGGGAAAGGGGAGAATAAAGACAGAGCAATCCTTTTGACAGGAAGTGTCTGTTTCCACAAACCTATTAAAATTACAGGCTCAAGAGACGCAAGATGTGATATTTTAGCTGCCCAAAGAGTGGTTGTTGTGCTTATTGTTATTCAGCGGGGGAGAAAAGGGTTTGCAGTATCTGGTCTGATTTGTTGTTCAAAAATGTGGACTTTAGAAATTAAATCAAACGCTTTACCCTGTATTTTATGTTTTTTAAGCAATAGAAAGTGTTACATGAAGTGGTTTATTATACTGATAAAAAATGTGCAAAAGAAGTTTTACAATATTCAGAGTTTTATATTATCTGGTTTGTTATGTTGTCTAAAAATAAGGGGAAAAAATTCTGATTTAGAAATTAAACTAAAACATTTTTGTCTGTTTTCTAATATATTTGTTTAGTTCTTTAGTTAGTTTGTAAAAAGAGATTACACATAATTTGATTTGTGCAGAATAAACAGTACCTTTGACATAAAATTAGAAGGTTTTCCTTCTGATTTTGTTTATTTTTTTAAATATCAAACATTATTTAGTTTGTATATTATCCAAACATGTGCAGGAAAAAAAACAAACCCTGTAACTTAGAAATTGAATCAAAAGTTATTCTTCTGTATTTTCTCTGAGACAGAAAACAATTTCCCGGAGAAGAACTGGACCGTGCTGGAAGCCCCAAATAGTCTGTGTGGGCGGTCGGTCATTGATCCCCTCAGTCACTGAGGAGTTGCTGTCCGACCGGAAAGCTCACCTGGAAACAACAAGCAGGCATTACCAGCCTGATGCTCCGGTGCACCGAAGTGAAGACAATTGAGAGCTGCAGAGTGTCCGCTGCTCCATCGATTCCTTGTATCTTCATCCCACTTAATGACTTTTTTTTTTTTTTTTGCTCTATAATTTAACTCATGGAGCCATTCCCAGGCCTAGCGAGGGATACGGAGAAACGACGTGTGGTGGAAGGTATTTTGGCGTTGGCCTGCCAGTGGAAGAATGCAAAGGATTTTAATGAGAGGAGCCCTAAAGAGAAGGGAGGATTTGAAAAATTCTCCAGTGCCAAAACACCCAACGCAATTACCATAAGCTCTCTGTCATAGCAGAATGAAGCTATTTTCAGGCTCCTACATGGCACACAGGAGAACGATAACACCAAGATTATGCAGCACACACATCCTGGCTGCAACACAGACAAACATTTCAAAGCTTCCTCTCCGGAGAAACCATGCGAGCCACAGGTGAATGCACAACCCATGAGCTCATGAGGATGCTGCTCCCTGTTGGTCATGTTTCCCCTCAGGCTAAGTGGAAGGAAGCAACGGTGGTCTTCACTGAGAGGCTCATCTGCCAATCACAGCCTCCCCTTATCAGTGGGAGCACCCTGACAGCAGCAGAGCCTTTCTCCATCACTGAGCACTGAAAAAAAAAAAAAAGAACCCACTGATCCTCAGTCTAGACCTCCTCCTCAGCCTCCTCGTCTCCACACAGCTTAAATAAAATAATGCCACAACAAATTCACAGCGAGCATCTTAAACACTAACAACTCTGTCCACTTTGTTAAGCAATTGCTCTTCAAGCGGCTGCAAATCCATCCATGTTCTGGCTCTGATCTGCATGTCGGCATGCCTCCCCTGAGCTCTGGTTTCTGTGCAGTCACCCAAACCCTAAAAAAAAGCCCACATGCACATACTGTTTTCCCAGCCAGTGTCGGCGCCGTGTTGACACTGGCTCATAGTTTATCTATTTCTAGCTCGCAGGCTTGTCTCGCCGTGCAGCTGCCAAAGTGATGCAAGAAGAAGAGATGGGAGACTGAATGCAATTCAATTGCTTAACTAGTTTCTATCAGTTTTTCCTTTTCAGTGCAGCTTAGATGTGCGTTAAGGGACCAATTACCCGCCAGAGGACACAGGCAGAGCAGCAGTGCAGTTTTAAAAGAAGATATTAATGGAAAAGCTAATCTCCTCGATGCAGAGTGGCATGGTAAAATACTAATAATTGTTGATTTTCTGCATCTACGTAACAGGTTTTTTTTTTTCAAACTCTGTGGTGAGAAGTCCTCTGGCGAGTAATGCTTTCAAATGGAGATCTCGCCAGCTGTGCTCAAAGGAAGTGGCGGACATTATGATTCATGTCATACAGAGAATTTTGGGCAGGTACACAGCCCAAAGCTTACTGCTGGAAAATGTGACATGATGTGTTTGCATAAACACAGCTTCATAAATCTGGGCAGCATGCGGAAGAACACATTAAAGATGGCTGACTGTCACAGTCAAAATGAATCCAGTTTTACAAAACAAAATGGATTAAATGGATTGCATATTAAAGCACTCCTTGAAGGAAGGATATATTTTGCTAACAGACAAACAAGGTTGATTCCAAGAGTTAATGCTGAAATTTTAAGCAAATATCTTGTGCACATTTAAAGTATGCGTATGAATGAATCTAAGCTAAAGCTACACCAGATTTTAGCACAATATCTGTAAAACTGGCTGAGTGATAGTCAATTTTGTGTTTCCTAGGGTCAATTGGCTGTGGCAGCCATCTTGAATCAGGCTGACTCCAAAAGTTAATCAGTTGTAGATGTACATCCGATGATTATTTCCTGAATGTTTCATAAAAACCTGCCAAGTGGTTCATGAGCTCTTGTGCTAACAGACACAGGCAAATACGTCGCCATCTGCCTACGTCTCCCAGCGGTGGTGCAATAAATATCCAGTAGTTACCTTTCAGTGTAGATTTATCAAAACTCAGAGCATGGTTTGACTCACTTAAAGTCAAACAGTTTGTTCTTCTTTTATATTTAATTTTAAGCAGAGTTGGTGGACTCCATGTGGAGCTGTCAGATGATCTGGGGATGAAAAACGAAACCTGACAGCTTCCGCGTCTTCATGCGGATTCCTCCTGACGTCTCAGAAGTCTGAGCCTATGTATGATTTAACATGACACATCTCAGACTTTTGTTTTATTCAGTAACAACTAACATTACATGAGTGCAGGGGGGACATTTTATTTCTTATCTCACATTATCCATGTTCTGCTTTGTAACACACCAAATGTTGAAAGAAAGAAAAAAAAAAGAACCCAGAAATATCAGAGTTTCCCTGAACTTCTGCTTTCCTCTGGTGAGAAACTTCAGTTTAATGCAACTTGATGAATGCAAAGTTATTTCCAAGCCCGTCGCCATGGTAACAGGGCTGTTTCTGTCTCCACAATGAGCTCGCTGTTGCATCCTTCAAAAGTGGTTTTACATCTGTCCCCGTGTGGGGAGCAGAAACCACAGGTAGCAGCCGGAGAATCGGCCACATGAATCTGGTTTGTCTACGCCAACCAGATTAGCACTCTCGGAACAAGTTAATTGCCCTGAAAGATTTTTAGCTGTCACCTCTGAGTGACACGTCTCCCGGAGAATAATCAGCCTGGGCTGAAATGAGAAAGTGCCCCAGCTTTAGAAAGGAAGGAAGCTGAATACAGTGTCCAGGTTTGGCTCCAATAATTCGTATTAACAGAGGAAGACAGAGAAATAATGACACTAGTTAGCCTTTTTAATCCAGCTGTTCGGACTTCACACTGAGCACGCTCTGCCACAAGGTCAATCTAATTTGCCGTTTGTAATTTCTGTTTCTAGATTGGGGCTCCTGAGCCAACAAAGACTATCTGACAGCTTTGGAGAGCTGCAAGTGTGCTTTCTGAACAGAGCTGGAAGACACATGCAACGAGCATATTAGTAATTTACTGCTTTCTTAAACTTGTGCTCATTACAACAAATGGCATCAAAAATTTAATTAGATTTTTTTTTTGAGTCAGAATATTTTAGACGATTTTAGCAGCTTGTGGGATCTGTTACACTTGTTTTAAAATGTCAATCATTGTCACTGTTCATCACATCATCCCCATCTCTGGCACTGCTATCAGTTTATTTATTTATTTATATATATATGTATATATATATATTTTTTTTGGGGGGGGGGACCCATTTTTAGAACACGGCGGGGCGGTAAACACAGTTTCCATGGAAACATCACAGAGACACACATCGATAAGCGGATTGGAGCAGCTGTACTTCTCTGATGACGAATGAAACCTCAAAAGCTGAGAGGGTTTCAGCTGGAGAAACACAATT